>NC_086325.1:159146055-159746055 GCF_036172605.1 Pelobates fuscus | reverse complement strand
ATATTTTAATGTTATTAAGCTATAATATGTCTAACTGACTGACTGACTTGCCACTTGGAGATCTGTCAGGGTTGTAGTGGACTATACACATTTGTTTATGAAAGCTTTTGATTGATAAACAGGTTTTGCCAAATACTAGTATTTTTTTCATATGAATTTTTTTTCGCGCTGAAGACTATTATTTTGGCGTCCATCACACAAGTTACAAGGTATAATACTAAATAAATCCTATGCAATGATATAACATGATGTAATTTCCACAAAAGGCCACAAGGAGGCAGCACGGTGATTGATGAGTCCGTAGGATTCTGTCTTGTTTACTGAGCACCATTATGTTTGGCAACAGGACATCAGGTTCTTACTTTGAGACATTTGGGGAAAATGGTCAAGATGCCGAGTAAGAAAGTCTGAACTTTAGCCATGTTTTGTGTTCTACATGATAATCCACTTTCTTCCCCCGTAAATAATGAACAAACTCAATAACCAGGTAGCAAAATAAAAACGAATATCAAAATACATTGGAAAAGGAAACAAAATGCACATTTGCAGTCATGGTAGTAGACAGACGCCTGTAGGCATCTTCCTACTTTCCCTACAGCTATATCCAGCGTGTCTTTATGCCCATGCACCAGGCATGGCATGAATTGTATATAATACCATATTCAGAAAGAACTTAAATGGATACTGCGGGCACCAAAAAAACTTTAATGCATTTGATAGGTTTTGGTCTCATTAATATGCAGTTTTTTCCCCCACTCTCAACTCTTGATAGCTTTTGCACAAAAAATATGTTATACGCAGCACTATAAGCCGGCCTCCTTAGCCACGCCCCCTCATACCAGAAAGACTTCCTTATCAAATGTATGTACACAGTCTCAGCCGCAACTGCACTGAGTGAGCTGCTTCTAAGTCACAACCTGGCTGCAGACATGCAGAGAAACTACTAACAGGTAGTAATAACCTTAATATCTCTGTCTGGGTGTCCTCTCCTCCTAATGCAGGTTGTTTTGTAGTACTGTCAGTGGCTGATCTGTGTACATGCATTTGATAAGGAAATATTTCTGGCATTAGTGGGTGTGGCTAAAGAGGCAGACTTATAGTGCAGAATTGAGCTAAACATTTATTTTTTTTTGTGCAAAAATTATAAACAATTGAGCATGGAAAAAGCACAGCATATTAATGAGGCCAGGCCTATGAAATGCATTAATGTTGTATTGATGCTCGGAGTGTCCCTTTAAGAGCTTTGTTTAATTAGTGAGGGGCATTGATAATAAACACAAAATGAGTCTCTACCAGATTAAACGGGCCCTAAGAGAGAGAAACAAGACACAAATGGTATTTTATCATTTTACCGGATACAAAAATAATCTAATGTAAATATGTCAGAGAATAATCAATTGTATATGATCGTGGGTTCGCTGTAAAATGCATTAGTTTTACTCACCCGTGCTTCTTGCTTTTTTCTCTGGTGATGGGGATTCAAACGACAGTTTCCTAAAAACCGGACTCTTTTTTATGGCATTTTGGGGTTTTCCTATGGAAACAATAAAAAAAAAAGATATAAAATAAATTAAAACCAAAATAGTTTTTTTTTTTTTTAATTGTGCTCTTTATTTTATGTCTTGGGTGATAGTGTCACGTGTTCTTATTTTCATGCCTCAATAAAACAGTGTGAAGAAAAACACGTAGAGATCAGACGCTTGATTTATAAAGCGCCCATTTTTCGCGGTTTGTTTCTTTTCTTTATGTAGACAATGATGAGAATTTTAGAGATTTCGAAAAATCCAGAACACCGACAGGGAGAGTATTTAAATTTTTAAATATTTGAACTTTATTTTAATTTTGTTTTTGCTTTTTTTCCTCGCAACTATTTTTTATTTATTTATTTTTTTTCTACATAAATGCTATCACACAGTGCCCCAGATTTCAGCACTAGGACATCGCACTAGGACATTTCTCACACAGCATGAATTCCTGTAAGGGACATAATCAAAATCTGATTAAAGCAAAATTAAATAAAATTAAAAACATCCTGGAATCAGTAATATGGAATCATTTTTTAGAAGGTGCAAGAGAAGGGGGTATTAGGCACTGTATCACCTGGGACATTTTTACTGAAGTCCTCCAGACTTCTAAGCAAATGTGGCCAAATATTCAAAATGTAAAATCTTTAAACATATAAAAACTAACATAAAAACATCCAAAGGAGCCTCATTCTTCACTGTTGTGGCAACAAAGCCCTTCCCCTCGTAAATGTTTTAGCCTTGTGTCATATGACAACAGACTTGGATTAATCAGCCCCGCAGAAAATTTGACGAGATTGAAAAGTTGACCCTTGACAGTGTTTGTTCAGTGAAAAATGACAGGATGAGATTTCTAATGCTGTATATAGCTATATTCAGCAGAATTGGCTGGGACAGTCTATATGCATTAACTGACCTAAAGGTAGCGTTTCCATCCTATTTCTGCTCCTGGGTTCTCTCATCTCGGCAATTGAGCGGCCCGTCTTCTTACTTTGAGCACTGATACCTTGATAGCATTACAAAAAAGAGGAAACATAAGGATTTATGGAAAATATAGAAAACTATGTTCTTCAGGCATTGTGGCTTTTAGAACAATGTTTAAAATTTCTGGTCGCTATCTGCACTGTAGTATAGACAATAAATACGGTTGACACGTGTCCAGAGTCTGCCTGGACAAACCGGTATTTGAGATGGCTGTTCTACAAAACTGGACATTTAAATGTCGTGTATTTTCTTGTTGGTTTGCTGTTGCAATAGCGCTCACATTGCTGTGCCAAAAGAGGAAGCAGCACTGAGTCTGTGCTGCTCTCACCGTGAACGGCTCTGATGTCCATTGTGGTGGACAAAGCATGAAGCCCCCCTTGGTGGAGACTGGGAAGATATGACGCCATATCCCGTCTCCTCCAATCATTTGTACGTTACATCTCAATGGAGCAGTGACAGAGGTCTGTGGTGAGAAAAGCATGGATCATTCTGGTTCAGCCCAGTGCGCCACTACACCTCCGGGGCAAGGAGTAAAGTAAGAAGTGCAAAGTAGGGAAAAAATGGAAGAATGTTAGGTGAGCTAGGAGAAGGGGACAATAAAAAAAGAAGGCCAATATGCCTCCCTTTATTAGAGGTCACTCCAGAGTGGGGCATCATCAACACATTCCCTCTCATACCCCAGCCCCACTGTTTGTTGTTGGTTGTCTGCTATTTTATTTGGAGGACTGCTAGCAACACTGCCACCAAGGGGTTAATTCACTAAACACTTCATTGTAAATTCTAGGCCAATAAAGCCGAGTTTGAAAAATAGTCTAGATTTTTTTTGTTGCCTGTCAGGCAGGGCCGGATTAACATAGGGGCTGATGGAGCTGCAGCTCCAGGCCCAGGCCCATGGAATAGGCCCATTTAAAAAAAAAAAAAAAAAATGTTTATTTAATTATTTTTTATTTTTTTTACACACACTACTCTTGGGTTTGCCACCTGACTGGTATTTCACTGGCACAGCCGATATTTGAGGCTGCCTGGCCATGCCGGTATTGCAGTAATACCGGAAATACAAATGCACGTATTTTTTGCAGAATAAATGTAGATTACTCTGCAATACCAGCAACGGCCAGTAGGGGTCACTGTATGTGGAGAGAGGCAGGGATAGGAAGTTACAGCATATCCCTGCCTCTCTCTACTACTCACTGATCTGTGGGGGAGCAGCAACACAGCACAGAGTCCAGACAGCAGCTCTACAGCTCAGGTAAGTGAGGGATGGAGGGGGGGGGGGGAAGGCAGCAGGAACACATGGGGACACTGAGACACTAGGGGACACTGAGACACTAGGGGACACTGAGACACTAGGGGACACAGACACTAGGGGACATATGGGGACACAGATATTAGGGGACATATGGGGACACAGATATTAGGGGACATATGGGGACACAGACACTAGGGGACATATGGGGACACAGACACTAGGGGACACAGAGACACTAGGGGACACAGAGACACTAGGGGACGCTGAGACACTAGGGGACGCTGAGACACTAGGGGACGCTGAGACACACTTAGACATTGGGACACGGAAACACTATGTCCCCATGTCTCCCAGTGTCCCAGTGTCCCCTAGTCTCCCAGTGTCTGTGTTCCCATGTCTCTGTGTCCCTAGTGTCTTAGTGTCCCCAAATGTCTCAGTGTCCCCATTTCTCCCAGTTTCCCTAAATGTCTCAGTGTCCCCATGTCTCCCAGTTTCCCCATGTCTCTCAGTGTCCCCATGTCTCTCGGGGACACACTGAGACATTGGGACACTGGGAGACTAGGGGACTGGGAGACATGGGGACACTGACACTGTGATACATAGGGACACAGACACTGGGTGACTTGCGAGACTGAGACACTGGGAGCCAAGGAGACACTGGGAGCAATCCATCTGTACAGCAGAATCCAACTGTGAGTAGTTTGTTGGTGATTTTACAGAATTTCTCTGATGTCACTCCTTGTGATTTACATCATGTGATGTCATGCATAACTAATTAATTATACAAATGATTAAGGCTGGTATTTTTTTCCAAGAAAGGTGGCAACCTTAACTACTCTTCACATACTCTTGCTTAAAGGAGCACTATAGGGTCAGGAACACAATCATGTATTTCTGACCCTATTATGTTAAAATCACCACCCTGGCCCCTTCTTGCCTCCCTAAATATAGTAAAATATTACTTGTATTCAAGTCTGCAGCTGCTGGCTCTGCCTCTGAACTGACTGTCTGCTGACATCATCAGAAGTGGTGGTCTGAGCAAATTACAATACTTCCCCATAAGATTGGCTGAGACTGTCTAGAACTAGGCAGACCAGTGGCAGAGCCAGCACAAGTCCAACATAGCCCTGGCCAATCAGCATCTCCTCATAAAGATAAATTGAATCTATGCATCTCTATGAGGAAAGTTCAGTGTCTGCATGCAGAGGGTGGAGACACTGAGTGGCAGTGCTGCACACTAGGCAGTACTGCCCCAGGAAGCACCTCTAGCAGCCATCTAAGGAGCGGCCAGCCATCTCTGAAAAGACAGTGTTTACTGCAGAAAGCCTGAATGGAATCATTCTACTTACCAGAACAAATACAATAAGCTGTAGTTGTTCTGGTGACTATAGTGTCCCTTTAAGTTTGGAAGCTTAAGAGGGATGTATGGGAACAAAACTTGTGTGGATTGGCTGAGAAAATTAGTTTAGGTAATGCAGACGTCGGTCTCTCTAACACTGTGGCATGTCCCCTTTCTTCTACACTCACTACATACACATTTTCTCTGTCTCAGGAACTTCTGCCTGCTAGTAAGAAGGTAAGGAGACAAGTGGACCAGCCAGTGCTAGGGGACAGTCCTTAGAAAGCATGGAGTGAGCGCATCATTAGACGCATTTATGTCAAGCTCAGGGTGCTGCCTGCATAGTATGCCCTTAGTTGGACAGCCTGCATGATTGGCAGGCAGTCTGGCATGCATTCATGCCAGGCTGACCTTCCAATTCTTTGAACAAACATGCCCCCTTTTTGGGCACGTTTACCCCTTTTGGCGGGTCCGGTCACGTGATTCGCGCCAGTGGCACACCCTTTTACCCCGTCCATTGACTTCCTGCTTCACTGGACACTGCTGTTAGGGGGTATGAATTTACTTGAAAGATGAAAGCATAAATTAGAGAGAGATTAGCATAGGGTATGTGTTTTCTTATAGCTGCATCCTATGAGTTTCCCTCCAGTACCATCTCCATCAGATACATGACGCTTGGGAGGTATGACTGTTCTAGTGTTTTTGGTCGATAAGATTCCGTAATTAGGCCCATCATAACTGTCAGCACCAAGGCCCACTGTGCTCTTAATCCGGCCCTGCTGTCAGGGATATTCAAGTTGAAAATTCGACAGAAATAGATGAGAAGGGAAACATTGCCCAAATCAGCCACATTTTGCGCCTTATATTTGCAGTTCAGTGGTGAATTCTAGATAAACTCACGGGTTTTCGCAAATAATCCTCTATTTTACAAATTCTTTCTTAATTCATCACAACTTGAATTTTAGTGGCTAAATCACCAAACAATTTATTGCACTTAAAATACTGCAACACCCTCTAACTGTAATCTCTTCTCACTGTCCTCAGAGCCACGTTGTAAAACTACATTTCCCATGAGGCTTAACTATCTTTTAGGCCTTAACCTTTTTTTGTCTACTCTAAACAGCTAATGCCCCTTTTTCAGTTTACAAATTAAACACATTTTACACTTTTTTTCAGCCTGTTGTTACTAACCCAAAACCAATCCAACATTACAACGGTATCTGATCAATCGTATAATTTCATGGAGGACATCAAGAATCCGCCATTTTGTACTCCCAATGTTGTGTTATACGAATTACACAGTATATTCCCAGATAATGTTTATTAATTATAAGATTCTTAGGATGCAAAGAGTGTGCATGTTGTTCAATTTAATCTAATAATTCACATTTACCCAGGCTCACGTTCATTTTCGGCCAGTGAAGGCAAATTTGTTCATATACATATATGTTTTATCGAGGGTTTCCTGGTACTTCTGCGTTTTGAAGATAAATACAGTTTCAAATGTCATGCCATCTGATTTATAATTTATATATTTAATTTATATTGGTCTGAGAGTCTCTTGAAAAAGGCTTGGTTGTGACCAATGACAGTTGGCAGGACTCTTTGGCTAACTTTGCCTGAAAGTTAGGAAAATGTGAACCTCACGCAGTTATAAATATGGCTGCAAAGCACAACGCTGTACTTTTGTCAATTACAAAGATGGGTTTGCATCATTCATAAATGAGACAGTCTGATGCTATTAATGCTAATAAACGCTGGTCGATTAATATTTTTCTTACCTTTAAAGTTACGAGGAGGAGGGGCAAACGTCACCTTGCAAACCTTTCGTTTCAAGAGAGGCTTGATAATCGTTGCCCCAGCTTGCCAAGCGTTTGGTAGCCTTTCCCTTGAGGCATTCCGTCTTCGTTTCTGTTCTCTGATCTTCTCCTTCAATCTCTCTAGTTTGTCATTGGGTGATTTGTTCTTAAGGTAGTCCAGTTTCTGAGTATATAAGTCCCTCTTTGGAGATAACGTAGTCATGATGTGATATGCGGAAACGCAGGGCACATTTTGCTCCTCAGAGTGCAAGTTTTGGACAGTCAGTGGATAAGAAAACTCATCCAAATATGTGTTCAAAGTATCTTCTACCACATATTCTCTGGGTCTATTGCTTTCTAGAAAAGATATATCTCCAGAGGTTCTGTGAGTTTTCGCTGGTAACCAGTCCTGATCATCGAGCTTTGTGCTATATGCCATGATATGTCTTCTGTCCATATCGGTGGGAAATACCTTCCTTTCTGAAAAGAATGAGGACTTTGAAGACAAGTTTCTGCCTGAGCAGCCAAGTTTAATGTCTTCGATGGAAGAATCATATGTGTCATCCCTTTCTGGAAACCTATGTCACAAAAGCAATTTATGTTAATCAGTGAATGGCCAAGATATCCACAAAAAAACAACAACAACAAAAAAAAAACATATAAACAACACAACGCAAGAGGAAATCTCTTCTTTTTGTACAAGTTACAAGAAAACATACAAATTCGGCAGCCAATTCCAAAAAGGAGCATTATTTGCACGCTGGGTCATATTGTGTGAAGCAATTTTAAATTAAGTCTTAAAATACCCTTTCATTGCAAAAGAGGAGAGCCGCCAGTTGCATGGCATGCACATCAGTATCAATGCAATACAATACTTTATTTCTTTTCACAATGAACAATGAGTGGAAGTTGCTTCAGGGTCAGTACAGGGTTGTCCAACCATCTCCAGGTGTTGTTGGACTATAAAACACAAAATTCTACTGGGGAAATGTCTATCAGACAGAAGATTCATGGCTAAATGAGTGTCCCTAGTTCTAAGCACAGTTAACGAATCAATGGCGAAGTCAATTTAGTTTAATGTTGAAGTTTGTACCTGTCTAGTGTAAATGTCTCGTCTGCCCGTCTGCTGTGTTCCTTGATGTCTCCTAAGAGCAGCTGATCATTAATTGTGGTAAAACAAGAATCGTGCCCTGTATATGAAAACAATTTTAAAAAAATGTTATATATTTTTCTATGTCTTGAAGACTGCAGGCATGTATTCATCCAAATTTGAATATACACCTTCTTGCAATGCACAGAAAAAGCAAAAGGTAAATTTGACCTTGTCCTGTTGGCTACATGGCCTGCGAATGTTTTGCTGCACGTGTGCACAAACAAATAAGTGCAGCCATTGTTTATTAAATCAGACGTGACCATTTAAAGAACACCTGTCATATCCACAAGACGTGGTAACCGTCCACACAGTGGTGATGGTGAACAGTGGCCTTGCAGCTAGATGTGAATCTACAGCAGAGACCCTAAAAATTACAAGTGAAGTATAAAAGATTCAGTAAAACATTTAAAGAGGAACTGTCACTTATCTTGAATTTAAACCACCTATAACCTGAGATGTGCTGTTTTCTTTTAGATTAATATTAAAATGGACACTGTAGTCACTAGAACAACTACAGCTTATTGAATTTGTTCTGGTGAGTATAATCATTCCCTTCAGGCTTTTTGTTGTAAAACTTGTCTTTTCAGAGAAAATGCAGTATTTACATTACAGCCTAGTGATAACGCCACTGGCCACTCCTCAGATGGCTACTAGAGGTGTTTCCTGGGACAGGGCTGCACAGTTCCTATGGGAAAGCATTGTGATTGGCTTTGATCAATACTTTTGATGATGTCAGCCAAGCAGGCAGATCAGGGGCAGACCCGGCAGCAGCAGACTGGAATAAAGGTAAGATTTTATTAGATTTAGGGGGTCAAGGGGGATAGATGGCAGTTTTATCACTATAGCGTTTGTGTTCCTGGCTAGTGATGTTGCGAACATAAAATTTTCGGTTCGCGAACGGCGAATGAGAACTCCTGCAAATGTTCGCGAATAGGGCGAACCGCCATAGACTTCAATAGGCAGGTGAATTTTAAAACCCACAGGGACTCTTTCTGGCCACAATAGTGATGGAAAAGTTGTTTCAAGGGGACTAACATCTGGACTGTGGCATGCCGGAGGGGGATCCATGGCAAAACTCCCATGGGAAATTACATAGTTGATGCAGAGTCTGGTTTTAATCCATAAAGGGCATAAATCACCTAACATTCCTACATTGTTTGGAATAACGTGCTTTAAAGCACGTAAAATAAGGGGGGGGGGGACCTACTAAATAACAATAAGGGGGGGGGGACACCTACTGTCCTCCCCCTCTGTTTAAAAACAAACAGGCAGAGAAATTGGATGTTTAGTAACTAAACCAGCAATTGTAGAGAACATATGAGGGAATTGCAAATTTACGCCAATGGAGCTAAACTAAAAATGTTACCCAAATTATAAAAAAATTAAATAATAATAATAATCAAGTTATATTTACTTATTTTACAATAATTAAATAGAATCGACTAACCAGAAAATGAATCTCTATCAAACAACAGTCTCTGTGTTTTCGGCATCCATTTCCGCCTGTGAACCTCGGGACTCATTTTGTTCTCAATCCTTTGTAACTAGATAGAATACAGTGTTGTGTTCATAATAACGTTGGTGTCTGTTATTTGCAGCGATTTAATAAATTAAAAACATCAATTTGTGGAAAAAGGGTGGCCCTACCATGAATTTATTTCACGGTTATTCTCTTAACTGAGAAATGTGGATACCGTATTTATTGGCGTATAACACGCACTCTTTCTCCCTTAATATAGGGGGCAAATGATGTGCGTGTTATACGCCGATATACATATTTTTCACTCCATAAGACGCACTTTTTTCCCCCTCAAAAGTGAGGGGAAATGTCTGTGCGTCTTATGGAGCGAATGTGAAGGTTTACTTACCTGTCTTGAAGCGTGGGCCGGTGTTCAGCGCGCACCGCGGTACTGGAACTTCAATTTCAGGTTCCGGTTTACGGCGGGACTGAAAGGAAGTGCGCACTCAGTGTGCACACTTCCTTTCAGTCCCGTCGGAAACCGGAACCTGAAATTTAAGTTCCTGTACCGCGGTGCGCGCTGTGAAGCCGGCCCACGCTTTAAGTCAGGTAAGGAATTATGGGACAAGGGGAGGGAAAGTGCACTATGGGACAAGGGGAGGGGGGGACACTATGGGAGGGGGGGAGAACACTATGGGATGAGGGGAGGAACACTATGGGAGGGGGTGGAAAATACTATGGGGGGGGGAGAATACTATGGAAAGGGGGGGGAACACTATGGGATGAGGGTGGGGGAACACTGTGGGAGGGGGGAGAATACTATGGAAAGGGGGGAACACTATGGGATGAGGGTGGGGGAACACTGTGGGAGGGGGGGAGAATACTATGGAAAGGGGGGGAACACTATGGGATGAGGGTGGGGGAACACTATGGGAGGGGGGGAGAATACTATGGGAGGGAGGGAAATTTCCTTCTTAAAATGAGGTGCGTGTTATACACCGGGGCATGTTATACGCCGATAAATACGGTAATGGAAAATGGAAGTTAAAGATTTAGACCACAATGGCTAAGCTAAGAAGAGAGGTCATTTGGAGGGGTTTTTTTTCTTCATAATGTCACTTTCTGGACCTACAATTTGAAATTTCCTGGAAAAGAGAGGGTTAAGCCAATTTATTTTCATGTTTTCAATGTTAATTAAAAATATGTTTGAAAAATTGGTCACTGGGCTAACATTTTCAAATGAAGAATGGGTCAACAAGCAATTCGTTTTGACCACGAATCCACTGTTCTAGAAAGTCCCTACTGGATATAAGGGGGAGTTACATGACACAAAAGAATAACCCAGTCAGATTTTTAGATTGTTACCAGTTTAACTATATAGCACAATCGTATTCTACAGGACATTCGAAATGGTGGTAACGTGAGCCAAACAGGCAAAAGGTTGTCTGCATGTTTGGGTTTTTTGAGAGACGGAAAATCAAACCAGCTCACTCATAATGTCCCTAGAGAGTAATTTTCCGGACCCAACGCACACAATACAATACAATACCCGTTGTCTGTTATTTTTAATGATTATAGTGGGACATGCCTGGGCTTGCAAAATCATCACTCTCTTCTTCAGCCAAATAACACGCGGTAATAAAACGAAGGACATACAAATAATCTTTCATTTGTTCTTTAATTTATTTTTTTACAATTCTTTATTTTTGTCGTGCAAGTAAATATATTCCAGCGATTTGTAGCGATTTTTTTAAAGTGAATTGCAAACTTGGGGATAAAATAGCTAAATGGGGAACTTAATTTAATAAAGCTATTTTTTAACAGCTAGAAGTTTTATCCTAAAATCTGCAATTCTCTTCTCACTTGCCAGTAATTCCTGATTTACTGAATGTAGCTCTGTATTAATAAATGTGGTTTCTGATTACAGCAAAGCATCTTCAGTTCACCGAGTTAACTAACATTCTGTTATATACAGGCTAGGTGACAGGTAATAACAATGCATGACTGCTGACCCAACCAGTCCCCGACCAAAACCCGTTGCCCCCCAATAATACACGTGACAACTCATTCTTGTGGGTAAGGGCAACGGCCACAGCTTTATTTAATATAACAATTTCAACTTAGTCCAACTCTGCCAGCTGTTGGGTGTTTCCCAACAGGCAGTTCTCCCAAATTCTGTAACATGAGCCTCGACAGCCGGCTCCTCGCCATCAGCTCCGTGCAGGCTGTCGTCTCCCCAAAGTTCCTTTTTTCTTCTGCGCTGTCCAGGGAAACCCGCCAAGCTGTGACAACACAAAGAACAAAAACAAGACACAAGCCACAACACCAGAAACAGGGTGGGAGGGTGGGAAAAACAGTCAGGAGCCCTCACTTATCCTGCTGACTGGTGAGTCCCCTCCCTCTCCCTTTCCTTAAGAACCACAAATGTATCCATTTTAACCCAGCCTCCAATCTTGGGCAGCAGTCATGCTCCCCCTTCCTTACTGTTCCAGGGGGAAACTTGACTGCTGACCCAACCAGTCCCCGACCAAAACCCGTTGCCCCCCAATAATACAAGTGACAACTCATTCTTGTGGGTAAGGGCAACGGCCACAGCTTTATTTAATATAACAATTTCAACTTAGTCCAACTCTGCCAGCTGTTGGGTGTTTCCCAACAGGCAGTTCTCCCAAATTCTGTAACATGAGCCTCGACAGCCGGCTCCTCGCCATCAGCTCCGTGCAGGCTGTCGTCTCCCCAAAGTTCCTTTTTTCTTCTGCGCTGTCCAGGGAAACCCGCCACCGCGATGCCCACCTCGCGCACTACGCTGCGCGGGCATCGCGCCCCCCCGCCGACAGCGCTGCCTCAATTCCAGTTTGCAGACCCAGATTGAAGATATCTAACCCAATGGGGGACAAATGAACACCATCCCGTCTCATTACATCATCATTAGCCCCTTCTAACTCGAAATGCCGGACTACTATACCCCCCAGTTGGCGCACAAACCGGGCCATGGACATATTAACCTTGCGCCTATAGCGCTCTAACGCCTTACCATGCCCACCGGTTCGCCAGACCGGGCGCGGAACGATTTCGGACCAGACGAGGGTCAGGTCCCGAAACAACGCAAAACAGCGGGCCACGTCATGCCGCATTGCCCGAACCAGATCCACCGACCGTCGCCGTCCGACATCGTTCCCGCCCGCGTGAACCACCAAGGTAACCGGCCCTGATACGCAGCCCCGGAGCTGCACCAATTCAGCGTATAACCCGTCCCAGGACAAACCCCGAATCCCCCTCCAACGTACCCGTGCTACCTCGTATGATAAACCGAGGTTACGGCCATAGGGTCTATTCTCCGCTCGCCTAGCAGCCCAATAAACAAAGGAATGTCCCACGATCCAGACAAATCGAGGAGAAGGACCTACAACGAAAATAACAAACAACCATAACTGTTGCCACTTGTTTACAGCAAATGGGGGCGCACATAAAGCCGGTACCGACCCGACTGCCAGCGCCCCAAACGCTTGACCACCTCTGCGGGGAAGCCCAGCTGACTAGCCTGCGTGGCAGCCCCGATTCGAAATGAGTGCGTGGTGTACAAACCTGGAGACAGCCCAATACTAACCACACCTGCCCGGAGGACCCTGGCGAATTGAAACCGGCTGAGTGATGACCCATCCCGGTGTCGCAACAGGGACCCCGCCTCCGATCCACGAACCTCCAAGAATTCCCTCACCAACCGAACCGGACAAAACCGCTCACCAGTAGCCTGAATTCGCACCGATGCGCCCTCGCCTGCCTGATCGGTCTTAGACTTTCGAACGAGCAACGTCACGTCGCCCGTCGATACCCTGAGATCAGTGATTTGCATGGCACCTGGCGCTCGTGTACTTGGAGCCACCAGCTCGCCTATCCGAAGAGCCGCAAAGAAGCAGAGAGCAAAAGCGGCCCGGAACAGGAGAACCTCGTAGGCCGAGACACAAATCTGGGGCAGACACTCCAGGAGTCTGCCCAAGATCTCGTAGGAGATTGGACGCCGAGAGTCCCGCTTACGGCCCTTCTTCCAGCCCTTCATAACCCGCGAGATGCAGAATGCCTTGGTAGCATCCTGCCACCCACACCACTGGAACAGAAAAGACAGTGCCGCTAACGACCTATCGGCCGCTGCTGCCGACTTCCCCTCCTCGCAGAGTAACTCCAAGAAGGCCAGAGTCGCTCCCAACCTACCTTCGTCCGAAGACGTCTCACTGCCCTTGCAGACATCCCTCCATTTCCGCCATACCGCAGAATACGACCTCCACGTTGACTCAGATAACGACTCCCTCACCAACCGGCTCAAATGGTGGAAACCAGGTCCCATATGCCCGCCGGGCACGAGGTGCCAGTCCGCGCAGCCTCGGGAGCCGCCACTCGAAACCGGTCCCACTGAAACCGAGAGAGAGAGTCGGCTATAATGTTCTGCTCCCCAGGCACATGGCGCGCAACCAACCACAAATTATGTGCTAAGCTAAGCAGTACCAGGCGCCTAAGGAGCGACAACACTGGAGGCGACGAAGACGAAGATCGGTTGATCACATGGACCACACTCATGTTGTCCGTGTGCACCACCACCTTACGGTTCGACAGCTCAACACCCCAGAGCTCCACCGCCACCACAATTGGAAAGAGCTCCAGAAACGTTAAGTTACTCACCAATTCAGTCTCTAGCCATTGGCGGGGCCAGGCTTCCGCACACCACCGCCCTTGAAAGTAGGCCCCGAAACCCACGGACCCAGACGCGTCAGTGTACAATTCCAAATCTGTGTTGGACACCGCCGGGCGCAGCCAGCAGGATTGCCCGTTGTACCTACCCAGAAATGAACTCCAAACTTGCAGGTCCTCTCGATGCCGTTGAGTAATCCGAATAAAGTGAAACGGCTGCCTGACTCCGACCGTCGACAACGACAAGCGACGGCAAAAGGCCCTGCCCATCGGCAATACCCGACAGGCAAAGTTCAGATGCCCTAACAAGGCCTGTAACCGCCGCAGCTGTACTTTTTTGGCCCCTTTCACCGAATCCACCAGCCGAAGCAGGTGATTTAGTTTCTCGTCCGGCAAACGGAAAACCATACTCCCCGTGTCCACCTCAATACCCAAGTAGGACAGGACTCCCACTGGCCCTAACGTCTTCTCGACCGCTATTGGCACGCCAAAATCCGCCGCAACGGCTCGAAAGGAATCTAAGAGCACCACGCAGTCATCCGACTCCCGTGGGCCCACAAACAGAAAATCGTCTAGGTAATGCGTTATCGACTCTATCCCTGCAACCCGAGCGACCACCCATTCCAAAAAAGACGCAAACATTTCAAAGTAGGAACAAGAGATAGCGCAGCCCATTGGCAAACACATATCATAGTAAAATGAACCTTGGAACCGACAACCCAACAGATGAAAACAGTCCGGGTGGACCGGGAGCAGTCGAAAAGCAGACTCAATGTCCGACTTAGCCAACAGCGCTCCCTGCCCTGCCTCCCGTACCAACTCTAAAGCTCGATCAAACGAGGCGTATCGAACGTGTGACTCTTCCTTGCCAATGTCATCATTCACCGACCCACCCGATGGGTAGGACAGGTGGTGAATGAGACGAAAGGATCCCGGCTCTTTCTTAGGAACCAACCCCAGCGGGGACACCCGCAAATTGGGAAATGGAGGCGTGTCAAACGGACCCGCCATCCTACCCAAACGAATTTCCTTCCCCAACTTATCCCCCAGAATAGCCTCTTTTCCTACAACCGAACGCAGGTTGTCCGCCAGCGAAGGGGAATCCGAATAAACAAACGGAATCCAAAACCCTGTCGAAAACCCCTCCAGCAGAACCCCTGCATCCTTACGCCTAGGGTACCGGTCGAGCCAAGGGCGCATCCTTAGCACGCTCACTGGCGTCCTCAGCTCTAGGGAGATCCTCCCTACTGGGTCTCCCCCCGTGCTTGCCCTTCTTGAAGCAGCGCAGCGCTGGGTGGGCCCCTCCACAATGAGAGCACTCGTGCTTGAAGCGGCAGGATCCAAACCACTTGCACTGACTCTCATTGTAGAGCCAGCAGACTCCCCTGCGCTGCCCAGCCGGCGCACTGAACGGCGCGCCGGCTGCTCCCGGAAAGGGGGACGGACGACTGGGGGTCATCAGCAAGAGCCACAGGCTCCCGTCCTGGACCCCAAAGTCCATACCTGAACACACCGCCATCTTCTGGCGAAATTGTTGATCATAACGAAACCAACATTGACCCCCATAAACTTTGTACGCCCCCCATATTAGGTCTAAATACCCAAATAACGCTGGTGCCTTCTCAGGGAAGGCCCGCGTCAGCACACTCGCGAAAATGGAGAACCCTTGAAGCCAGTTCCCAAACGTACGCGGCAGATGCTTACCTCTATCGCCGTCCGCCGAATCCCCCCGCCGCGGTCGATCCACTGACTCCCGGTCCGGGGGGACCAGGGACAGTAAATCCACGTACTCACCTTTAACAATTTTTTCCTTAACCTCCAGAGACACATGCATCCCTAGTGGGGACAACTCACAACCTGTCAAGCACCCCTGTGCCCTACCTACCCGGGCATGCAACTGACCCCTATCCTGGTCATGGGCCTGGGTGGGAAGAGGAACAGAAACTGGGGACACCCAGGAGCCCACCCCTGGAAGCCTATCTAAAACAGCTCTAAGTAACCCCAGTACTTCCTGACCCCTGAACTCACTACCCACACTATCCCCAGCTAGCGCATTCCAAGCGCTGGCGCAACACTCACCGCTGGCCGGCTGAGGATGCTGGGCATCACCTTCCTCCGAACAGGAACTGGATCCTGATGACTGAGGTGATCCACGGCCGGCCTCCTGGCCCGACCGCAATCTGCTCTCCAGGGTGCTGATGCTTGCACTGTCGCCTCTCCTCCCTCCGGCTGCCCTCCTGGGCGCTGTTCGCGTGGTTCCCGGCTCACTTCCTGCCGGAACCACGCTGGAACGCAAGGCCTGTGACGGCCGCGCTCTCCTGCGCGGTGCCGTCACGTATGCGCCTTGCGTGCTGACGTTGCTTCCGGCCGCGTCCACGTCACGCACCGAACGTGCTGACGCGACTTCCGGGCGGGCCGGAAGAGAAGCGCGCGGGGAGCGCGATCTTCCCGCCCTTTCTTCACCCTGGATTCCGCCGCCATCTTGGGCCTGCACACCAACGCCATCACTCGCACGGATCCTCCTTCTCCCGGGTACCGGACACCGAATCCGTTGCGCGGCCGAGCCGCCACTTCTCTCCCTCCTCTGGCACCGAACAGGACTTGGAGAAAGACGCGACGGAGGCCTCGATCTCCTGGCCCTCCGTCCGTCTCGGGATGCAGATTGACCGGCCATCTCATCCTGGGGGACACTCCTCACGCCCGACACCAGCTCCTCCATGGCCCCTTGTCCGTGGGTCTCCAGGTAAGATTGCAGGAGTCTCTGCAATGCAGCTCCAGTGTCAGCCATGACAGCCGCAATCTAACTGTTAATGTCTGTATAAATTCACCGTTTAGGTGATAATCCATTTTTTTTTTTTTTATCCTAAATGTTTCTTCTTCGAATTGCAGGGCCAGTCAGGTGAGAAAAAACAGTCAGGAGCCCTCACTTATCCTGCTGACTGGTGAGTCCCCTCCCTCTCCCTTTCCTTAAGAACCACAAATGTATCCATTTTAACCCAGCCTCCAATCTTGGGCAGCAGTCATGCTCCCCCTTCCTTACTGTTCCAGGGGGAAACTTTCTGTCAACCCTTAAAGGGACACTCTAAGTAAAATACAGATCGCTGTAGTGGTTTCGCTGAAGTGGTTTTGTTGCGTTGAGTGCATTGACGTCATCATCCAATTTACCCTGAATATCAACGGTTTCATATAAACCGGGGGTCTTCTTGGCATCCCCATCTCTGCTGAATTGATCACCAAAAGTTAAAGGAACACTAAAGGGCACTCAAACCCCCGATAGTATTCGATAGTGTTGCTTTAACATATAAATGTGAATTTTACACCATCTGTACAATTTTCAATTGCTGCAGACGGCATGAACATGTTCAGTTACTGCAGGACTTGAATTTACTTTATCCTAACTAAAATGCAAATCAAAATTGACTCACCACATGTTTGGCTTCCTGCAGACTGTCCCAGGCACGGGAAACATCTTCAAATAAGAAATAATCACATTCCAATCAACAAGCAAACCCAGATAAGCATTTTTATGTTATTCACGAAGCGCCAACATACTCTATAGCGCTGTAGGGGCTACTTACAATTGTGTACATTTCAGCTGGGTTTAAAAAAAAAATGAGTAACTGCTCAGGTACCCCAAAACAAAAACATAGTAATTCAATTTAAAAAAAAAAAAAAAGCTTTAATACACCCTCCCCTATTCTCCCCCCTCTCCCTCCCCGGTGCCTCTTGAGTCCTCCCCCGGTGAAATCACTCCTTGTGTAAGGCCGTCTTCTCTCGATCCTTGCCGTCCTCCCCCTTAGTTCCCCCTTGTTCAACGCTTATTGATAATATGATGCCACCAAATAATATTGACATCTATAACCCATTGTACAGCGCTACGGAATCTGATGGCGCAATATAAATAATAAAATAATAATAATATAACCGCAGGTCATAGGCTCACTCGCAATGTATATCCACTCTCCGACCCACTTCCTGCCAATCCCAATTCAAAAAAGATATTGATCTACATCGTTATCAAATCCTCCTATTCTCAACCCTAAACCAAACAAGTGTCTGGATAAGTTTCCACCTTTTGAGACTGTGGGCGAGGCAAGGCTTATTGCCCACGAAGGAGCCTTGGCTAATGGACAGAGCCGTGACTCTATCGTCAAAGCTATCAATGTTTCCAAGACCTTGTCTCGTTTAATCCCTTCAATCACTGAATAATTATTATTATTATTATCGACATTTACATAGCGCCAACAGATTCCGTAGCGCTTTACAATATGTATAGCAAACCTTTATCCTGTTTACATACCATGGTTCCAATTCATTTCCCTTTTTTATGTTGTTCCCTATGTATTGTTTAAAAATACAAAATAAGAATTACATTTTTTTTTTTAAAAGAAATAACTGATCTACCCAGGAAACACTTTGTAAATAAATAAATATATGTGTGAAATTTAGATGGCCGACAGACAAACATAGGCATGAAATAGACCCCCACCTCCTCCGAGAAGCCCCTAAGAAGACGCCTAGTCTACCTTACCAGGGATCGAACAGCTCTCAAATGGGACCCAAATTACAAAAGCGATGATGGCTAATTTTGGCAGTTAAATACTTTTCCCATGATGCCTTGCAGGACTGACTAAAACATAATGGGATATATAATTTGCAGGGCTTTCCAGTGACATATATTGCTGTCACTGAACAAGCAGGTTCAGCAGAGCTGGTATGCCAAGTTGCATTTAAAGTTCTCTTTAGAATGGCAATTAAAATGTATCTATATAGCGCCAACATATTCTGCAGCGCTGTACAATTTAATATTTTGCATGACTGTCTCGAGTCAAGATACAATTTTTATTTTAACAAATTGACCTCCCCAGCCATATGACAGGTTGCAGATAGAATTTGCAACAGAGGAGTCTGAGAAGAGCTTAGTTGAACTAATTCCTGCTACTGTCTCAGTCAGTACACGCATCAATGCCCCCCGAACAACAAGGACTAAGACAGGATAGTGCCAGGGTACCCCAGGATTAAACGAGCCGTGCCTCTGAAATGCCCTGCTTTTCTATGCCTCTTATGTCGTAAATCCTTACTGGGATGCAGTAAACTGTATTTGTATTTCACTGACACAGACAACATTGAAACATGATATTTATACAATTTCCCCAAAACAGGTGGCACAAGCCCTCTTACCCTCTGTGTAGCTGTCATCCTCAATGCTAAAGGAGGTCCCGTCTTTCTTAGCAGACATGGTCCTATGAAGGAGAACAGAAAGTGGTTTGTGTTTATGGATTACAGTTTATGGTTTTAGGGTGTGTATGTGTGTACAGTCCGGGCTGTAACCAAAGTAACAATCGCAGGACAGCCGACACTAACTGTCTAATCCACTAAGACACTTTATATTGGAATTTTCTCAATAAAGGTATCACAGGCTGTGACCAGGATTTATTATAATAATAATTATTATTACTATGCGACCATATATCATTATAATTTATTAGCAATTTCCACACTGCCTGACATGAGACCAAAAGTAAAAATACAAAAGGTTTTTTATTATTATTATTATTATTATATTATTTATAGAGCGCCGTCAAATTCCACAGCGGTTTAAATGCCAAATTGCAGAGAATTAAAATGAAAACACCATTGTGTAGGCCAATATAGCCGATTTAGAAACATTTACCAACCATCTGCGTTTACAGATTGTGTTTTTAAGATTACCTTTTGCAAATTAGTATAAAATCCACTACAATCACCTGTTTAGTGAATAAACCCCCAAAGATCTGAAATAGTAACTGAGCTATTTTGCTGATATCATGTGAAGAGCCGCAGAAAAAAAGAACGTATTTTTCCAAGCATGAACAAAGTGAGGGATCATTCAATAAACCGGGAATATTCACAAATTTACACATACATTTTAGGAAAAAAAATTGTTGAATTGGAAAAAGTCCTCAAGTCAGGTTGCTGCCTAAAATGTTGATCTCACTGGTGATATCCTGAAAATTTCCAGTTTAGAAAATAAAGTAAAGGTGTGGGGCACCACAACCACGTCAGACTGCTGTATGAATGCCCTAGTGCTGTCCAATAGTAAGTAGTTAAACCGCTCTGCTCTGTAGAACAGTCCAAATTCTCTGAAAAGATACATGGATGCAGGGGATGAAGCCATGGGCTCCTAGCATGACCCAGGTAGGTTATAGTGACTACCTATTGTGGAATGGTATCAGGGCACTCTTAACACTATAACCACTACATTAAACTGTAGTGGTTATGGTGGTTGGAGTCTTCCTTTAACCGTCACGTCTCAACTTTCTGCTTGTGTCACTCACTCCCAGAATGAATCTATCAAGCTGCCTATCCCGTTTCTTTATGCTGTATGAGTCTCTACTCTCCATCCTTCGGAAACCAGTCTAATTAAAACCACCTCCCAGATTCCGTCTTCACTGTTAACATAAACAATATTTGTATACCGGTAATTTTATACAATAATCCCCAGTTTCTGTCTGTAGCAAGCACTTGGTATAAAAACAGACTATAAAATTACATACCAGTTTTTTTTTTATCAATTTTTTGGCATCGTATGCCATTACCTATATATATTACATATCTCTTAAAGTGGCACAGTGACTGCACTATTTTTTTTAAGGAAAAAAAAATTAGCTATAGGCTGTGACATGCTTTTTCTTTAATCATTTTCTATATTTTCCATTTACTAGGATGCTCATATGAGGCAAATTAATTTAACTCCAGTGGTGCAGTGCATGCAGACGCTGTGAGGACACGTTTGCGCATGTGTCTATCGAAGCATAAATGCACTGAGCGCAGGATTCAGGCTGCGCTAAGACACAGAGACAGGAAATTATAGGTGATCTAATGAGTCATTTGGCTGTGCAAAAATCTCCTAAGTGACAATTCCTCTTTAAAGTGTTACTCAAAGTACCATAAACACTACAGTCTGCTCTGGTGACGTACGTCTGGCGGTGCAAGGATCAAGTAGCATTTAATTGGCTGAGAGTGTCAGCTGAGCCAGCAGCAAAGGGGTTAAACTCTGTACGGGCAGCTCTGCGCATTCAGACTCCAGGCACCATGACCACTTCAAGTCACTGAAGTATTCGTGGTGCTTGGAGTAACCCTTTAATTTATTTTTTTATACTACTAAACTATACGTGGCGTATTTCTTAAATCAGGAATTGTGGAGAATTGACAAGGAATCGGAAAATTTCAGGCAACAATAGCTTAACTCGTTTTACACTTTGTCTAATTTGGGTCTAAATTTGCAATTCTCTGGTTAATCCCCCACAGATCCCAATATTTTATTATTAATATTATTATTTGATATTTATATAGTGCCAACATAAGACCACACAGACAAATGATGGACAAGATCAACGATGAACATCACAAATACAGAAGGAACCTGAATTACTCACAGTTATTCACTAAATTCTGGATTTTTGTAAATTAAATTTGAATGGAAAAACAAAGGCAAAAATGGACGCTCTGGAAAAATCCAGCTCGGGGTAATATCAGGGTATATAAAAATATAATAATTTTATATGTATTTTTTGAAAATGCCAATAGCAAAGTGATTGATATACATGGCTGTTTTTTTTTTCTACTAATGTAGGAGAATGTCTAGCTTCCCTTGATATTCAGTAACTATATAGATTGCAAGCTCTTTGTGCAAGTCATTTTTGTGTAACTTAATTTTAGATTATATGCTGTTTTATCAGTGACTCACTTATTAAAAAGCATTTAAAATAAATTCAAGGCAAAATCAGTTTTCATGAAATGCCAGAGTTAAATTGTCCAATTATGATGTTTGTTTTTTAAAATGAAATGTGTTGTTGTGGGTTACAGTTTGTAGATAGTTAGCAGGTCAGCACAATTCAGGGTTAGTGAATATAGTCATTAAATAATACAGAGAATTAAATACAGCATCCCCTGCCTTACCTGAGCAAGTGTCACATCTACACAGGGTCCAATGGGAGACAGTCTGCTTTACAGATTAGAGAGAGAGCTCACTCTCTCACAGGAGAGCTCACTGACAGACACTCAGTCTCATAGGAGAGCTCCCAGACAGACACTCAGTCTCATAGGAGAGCTCACAGACACTCACTCAGTCTCACAGAAGTGCTCACAGACAGACACTCAGTCTCATAGAAGAACTCACCGACAGACACTGAGTCTCACAGGAGAACTCACACAGACACTCACTCAGTCTCACAGAAGTGCTCACAGACAGACACTCAGAATGCTAGGTTAGGCTAGGTTGGGCTCAGGCAGTTATTGGAGGGAGGGTCACTCAGTCACTCACAGTCAGAGAGGCGGCAGAAACAGCGGGAGTGGGACAGCAGCACCAGCCAGCCTACTCTGTATTACACACATACTTTATATTACACACCCAGCCAGCCTACTCTGTATTCCACACCTACTCTGTATTACACACCCAGCCAGCCTACTCTGTATTCCACACCTACTCTGTATTACACACCCAGCCAGCCTACTCTGTATTACACACACACTTTATATTACACACCCAGCCAGCCTACTCTGTATTACACACCTACTCTGTATTACACACCCAGCCAGCCTACTCTGTATTACACACCCAGACAGCCTACTCTGTATTACACACCCAGACAGCCTACTCTGTATTACACACCCAGCCTACTCTGTATTACACACATACTTTATATTACACACCCAGCCAGCCTACTCTGTATTACACACCTACTCTGTATTACACACCCAGCCAGCCTACTCTGTATTACACACCCAGCCTACTCTGTATTACACACATACTTTATATTACACACCCAGCCAGCCTACTCTGTATTACACACCCAGCCAGCCTACTCTGTATTACACACATACTTTATATTACACACCCAGCCAGTCTACTCTGTATTACACACCCAGCCAGCCTACTCTGTATTACACACCCAGCCAGCCTACTCTGTATTACACACCCAGCCAACGCTGTTTTACACACCCAGCCAGCCTACTCTGTAATACACACATACTCTGTATTACACACCCAGTCAGCCTACTCTGTATTACACATATACTCTGTATGTCACACCCAGCCTACTCTGTATTACAGACATACTCTATATTACACACACAGTCTGTATTACAAACGTACTATATAACACACACACACTGTATTACACACCCAGCCAGTCTACTCTGTATTACACATAGACTCTATATTACACACACTCTGTATGACAAACCTAATCTGTATTACACACTGCCGCACACACACTCTGTATTACACAGCTACTCTGTATTACACACCTACGCTGTATTACACACTGCCACACATAGTCTGTATTACACACCTACTCTGTATTACATACTGCCACACACACACACTCTCTGTATTACACATATACTCTATATAACACCCACTCTGTATTACAGACCTACTCTATATTACACACACTCTGTATTACACACTGCCACACACACTCTGTATTACACACCTACTCTGTATTACACACACTCTGTATTACAGACCTACTCTGTATTACACACTGCCACACACACTCTGTATTACACAGCTACTCTGTAATACACACTGCCACACATAGTCTGTATTACACACTGCCACACACACACACTCTCTGTTTTACACATATACTCTATATTACACACACTCTGTATTACACACAAACTCTGTAATACACACCCAGCAAGCCTACTTTGTATTACACACCCAGCCTACTCTGTATTACACACATACTTCTGTATTACACACCCAGCCAGCCTACTCTGTATTACACATATACTCTATATTACACACACTCTGTATTACACACAAACTCTGTAATACACACCCAGCCAGCCTACTTTGTATTACACACCCAGCCTACTCTGTATTACACACATACTCCTGTAACACACACCCAGCCAGCCTACTCTGTATTACAGACATACTCTATATAACACACACACTCTGTATTACACACCCAGCCAGCCTACTCTGTATTACACATAGACTCTATATTACACACACTCTGTATGACAAACCTAATCTGTATTACACACTGCCGCACACACACTCTGTATTACACAGCTACTCTGTATTACACACCTACTCTGTATTACACACTGCCACACATAGTCTGTATTACACACCTACTCTGTATTACATACTGCCACACACACACACTCTCTGTATTACACATATACTCTATATAACACCCACTCTGTATTACAGACCTACTCTATATTACACACACTCTGTATTACACACTGCCACACACATTCTGTATTACACACCTACTCTATATTACACACACTCTGTATTACACACTGCCACACACACTCTGTATTACACACCTACTCTGTATTACACACTGCCACACATAGTCTGTATTACACACCTACTCTGTATTACATACTGCCACACACACACACTCTCTGTATTACACATATACTCTATATTACACACACTCTGTATGACAAACCTAATCTGTATTACACACTGCCGCACACACACTCTGTATTACACAGCTACTCTGTATTACACACTGCCACACATAGTCTGTATTACACACCTACTCTGTATTACATACTGCCACACACACACACTCTCTGTATTACACATATACTCTATATTACACACACTCTGTATTACACACAAACTCTGTAATACACACCCAGCCAGCCTACTTTGTATTACACACCCAGCCTACTCTGTATTACAGACATACTCTATATAATACATACACTCTCTATTACACACCCAGCCTACTCTGTATTACACATATACTCTATATTACACACACTCTGTATTACAAACCTAATCTGTATTACACACTGCCGCACACACACTTTGTATTACACATCTACTCTATATTACACACTGCCACACATTCTCTGTATTACACACTGCCACACACACAGACTGTATTATACACTGATATATACTAAAGTACAACTACTCTACACCACAATTCCCACTGGTATCGATATACACAGCTGGATACACACATTCAACAATACATATACAGGCACACACGGTAACAGATTATTATCCCTGCTCTGTAAATTAGAGTTTAATATAGAGTAGATCGATGAGTTCAATATTCCGTTATATTACTTACTGACTAATAATGACTCATTCCCACTGGAACTGCTTTTTCTGTACATGTAAGTACTTCCTATCACTATCACATTCTGATATTTGTCAAATTTTAATATATCAATACTTGGTGCATTGTTCTAGAGCAGGGGTGCCCAAAACATAGCTACAACTCCCATGATGCCTTGCATTCTTTTAGAACAAAGCATCATGGAAACTAGTTTTAAAACATCTTAGGATCTACCTTTTTGCAGCAAACTCTGTCTTTTCAGACAAAATGCAATGTTTACATTACAGTCTAGTGATACCTCCACTGGTCACTCCTCAGATGGCTGTTAGAGGTGCTTCCTGGGGCAGTGCTGCACAGTGTGACTTACATTCAGTATCTCCACCCTCTGCATGCAAATACTTAACTTTCCTCATAGCGATTGATTGATTCAATGTATCTCTGTGAGGAGATGCTGATTGGCCAGGGCTGTGTTTGAATCATGCTGGCTCTGCCCCTGAACCACCTCCTTGACAGTCTCAGCCAATCCTATGGGAAAGTAATGTGATTGGCTCAGCTAATCACTCTGATGATGTCAGCCATGCAGGCAGATCAGGGACAGAGGCAGCAGCTGCAGACTGGCATAGAAGTAAGATTTTACTATATTTAGAGAGGCAAGGTGGGGGGTGGTTTCTCTGTGGGGAAGGGCGGGGGAGGCCAGGGGGGCTAGATGGTGGGTTTAACACTATAGGGTCAGGAATACATGTTTGTGTTCCTGACCCTATGGTGTTCCTTTAAGAAACTGCAGCAGAGCCATGTGTTCCTAATTGGGACAAAACCATCACCGGATATCACAGGCTCTACTGTTTACGGTTCTGCATTGCCCTCTCCTATTCTTATTGGCTCTTCACTCCCCCGCTTATTGGCGATCTCTCATACAGAGCTGTGTTGGGTGACGCACCTCCTGCTGCTCTGTGATTGGTTGAGTTAGGCACACCAATCATATCCATGAATTAGACAGTCCATGAAAGTACATTTCATAGTGATTTTCGGATCCGGTCCAACCTTAGTTCCCTGGTGTCCCACTCTTCGTAGCTGTCCCCAACAATCATAGCACGAGCACACCATAAGACTATGAAACAGTGCTTCCTGCATGTCCTGCCCTCAGTTTGCCGGCCTGAGTGGTAGATGAGTTCACGCCAGGCTGACCTGCTATAAACTCGGGCAGATGAATGCCAAGAGCTGAAAGGGACCTCACGAACCAGATGGCGATATGTTTAAATTAGTGAACACAACCTTCCCTGCACTCCCAGCCACGGCACTGGAAGTAAAGCAGTCACCAGTGAGGTCTCTGACAAAATATAGCTTTACATAACTCCATGACGTCAGAGGAGGGACCTCGGCGGTGGAACCAGTGGGAAAAAGGAGTTTTAACCCTTTATTTGCCAGCAGGAGGGCAGGGGGACATCATAGTGTTAGGAATACAGTTATTTTAATAGATATGGGATATGGGAATATCAAAATATCTGCAATGACCACAATGTGACAGAAGGTGGCGCAACCCAATCATTAGATAATCACTAGATGTCAAATATTGAAGTATTACAGCATATTTTTACAACTTTTTGTTGGACCAACACATTTAGTATTGGTGGTAAAATTGGTAGTGATGAACTTTCAGGAGTTCATCCTCTTATCAAGTCTAAAGCATTTTAGAGTTGACCGTTACCTGACAATGCATTGATTGCAACTATTAGTTACAATGGTGGCGACTACTGCGCATGTGCGGTGTGTCCCAATATGCGAAGTAACAGGAATGACAAATTCATAGGAAGCAGAAAGAAGACTGTCCCAATTCTGGAATAAAGTGTAACTGCAAAGAGTAACTGCTTGGAAGCCTTTCATTGCAGGAAACAGGGAGGGACAGTAATCGAAAGAATTTAGGAACCATAAAAAAAAACCTAAAAAAAACAATATATTTAATAGACCACAAATGCTGGACCCCCATTTTTTTAATTTAAAGTCTTCGACTCCCGATACCAATGACCCCCTGTTATTTTACATATAAATATATTGCTTGGGTGCAGCCTGAATTATACCTTGCTGTAGCGGAGGAGCCTTTTTATCCCTCCAATGTTTCGTGATAAACAATTTCGGCTGATTGAATAAAAGATCTTGTTGTAATATAATTCAGCGTTGTTTATCCATTACAGCCTGGCCTGTTGCTAGTACATAAGGACAGCTTTGAGGGTTCCTAATCTATTGATTCTGGCAGGAAGCAGACACACGTTCTGCCAGATTGCAAGATATGTAGAAACATTGATACACATTTTTATTATATCAGCATCTCATCGAGCTGCCCAGAAAATTACAGGGGGTCATTGGAATGGGGTGGAAGACTTTAAATTAAAAAATGGTTGGCCAGCATCTGGGGGGGCTATACAATTTATTTATTTTTTTAAAACAGGGGGGCATAAGGATGCCCCACACCTCTTTAAAAAATATAATAGGCTCCATCTGCTGACCCTCCATTTTTTATTTAACCCCTTAAGGACCCATGACATGTTTGACATGTCATAATTCCCTTTTATTCCAGAAGTTTGGTCCTTAAGGGGTTAAAGTAGTGGTCACTGTGTGGGAGCTACTTACTAAAATGGGGGAACATAATGTCCCCACCCCAGCCCCCACACATTAGCAGCAGGCTGTTATAATATTATGGGGGGATGTAATGTCCCCAGCCCCCACACATTAGCAGCGGGCTATTATAATATGAAGGGGGGACATAATGTCCCCACCCCAGCCCCCACACATTAGCAGCGGGCTATTATAATATTATGGGGGGATGTAATGTCCCCAGCCCCCACACATTAGCAGCGGGCTATTATAATATTATGGGTGGGATGTAATGTCCCCAGCCCCCACACATTAGCAGCGGGCTATTATAATATTATGGGGGGATGTAATGTCCCCAGCCCCCACACATTAGCAGCGGGCTATTATAATATTATGGGTTGGATGTAATGTCCCCAGCCCCCACACATTAGCAGCGGGCTATTATAATATTATGGGGGGATGTAATGTCCCCAGCCCCTACACATTAGCAGCGGGCTATTATAATATTATGGGTGGGATGTAATGTCCCCAGCCCCCACACATTAGCAGCGGGCTATTATAATATTATGGGGGGATGTAATGTCCCCAGCCCCCACACATTAGCAGCGGGCTATTATAATATTATGGGGGGATGTAATGTCCCCAGCCCCCACACATTAGCAGCGGGCTATTATAATATGAAGGGGGGACATAATGTCCCCACCCCAGCCCCCACACATTAGCAGCGGGCTATTATAATATTATGGGTTGGATGTAATGTCCCCAGCCCCTACACATTAGCAGCGGGCTATTATAATATTATGGGTGGGATGTAATGTCCCCAGCCCCCACACATTAGCAGCGGGCTATTATAATATGAAGGGGGGACATAATGTCCCCACCCCAGCCCCCACACATTAGCAGCGGGCTATTATAATATTATGGGGGGATGTAATGTCCCCAGCCCCCACACATTAGCAGCGGGCTATTATAATATGAAGGGGGGACATAATGTCCCCACCCCAGCCCCCACACATTAGCAGCAGGCTGTTATAATATTATGGGGGGATGTAATGTCCCCAGCCCCCACACATTAGCAGCGGGCTATTATAATATGAAGGGGGGACATAATGTCCCCACCCCAGCCCCCACACATTAGCAGCGGGCTATTATAATATTATGGGTTGGATGTAATGTCCCCAGCCCCCACACATTAGCAGCGGGCTATTATAATATGAAGGGGGGACATAATGTCCCCACCCCAGCCCCCACACATTAGCAGCAGGCTGTTATAATATTATGGGGGGATGTAATGTCCCCAGCCCCCACACATTAGCAGCGGGCTATTATAATATTATGGGTGGGATGTAATGTCCCCAGCCCCCACACATTAGCAGCGGGCTATTATAATATTATGGGGGGATGTAATGTCCCCAGCCCCCACACATTAGCAGCGGGCTATTATAATATTATGGGGGGATGTAATGTCCCCAGCCCCCACACATTAGCAGCGGGCTATTATAATATTATGGGTGGGATGTAATGTCCCCAGCCCCCACACATTAGCAGCGGGCTATTATAATATTATGGGTGGGATGTAATGTCCCCAGCCCAGCCCCCACACATTAGCAGCGGGCTATTATAATATTATGGGTTGGATGTAATGTCCCCACCCCAGCCCCCACACATTAGCAGCGGGCTATTATAATATGAAGGGGGGACATAATGTCCCCACCCCAGCCCCCACACATTAGCAGTGGGCTATTATAATATTATGGGTGGGATGTAATGTCCCCACCCCAGCCCCCACACATTAGCAGCGGGCTATTATAATATTATGGGTTGGATGTAATGTCCCCAGACCCTACACATTACCAGTGTATGGGGGCTATGGTAATTATAATAGTCAAGGAGGTGGGGGGGGGGGGGGGGGAACGACACCTATTGTTCTGCCCCCACTAATGGGCATTGTGTGGGGGCTCTAATTGTAATATGCAATGGGAAGAGTCAGCATGCCATTGTTCAACTCCCCCCCTAATATTGCCATCATTTTCTTTCCCCAATCCTCTAGCCAGCCCCCATTAAAGTAGATTTACTTATGTAGACATGTAATACTGTGACTGAAGAAATATTGACTTCTGTGTAGTTATTAAAACCCCAGGCTTTGACCATTTTAAGCAGGTTAATGGGAACATATATCAGTTTGGCACGTCGGCTCTTGGCTCTGTGCTTTAATCGGTGGCCCAGGGTTGTAATAAGCTCATTAGCTCTGCTGCGGATGATTGCATCTGCATTGAGAATCGTCTTCATTAAGCATGATTGCTTGTAATGTAATTTCCACATATTATGTCTTAGTGTTGGCTGCCTTATATATATCTACAGTCAAAGGTGACATTATTCCTCCATAACGATCATTCAGAACGTGGGATATGACACGAGTTCAGTTTCACGGTTCACCATTTAATCCTATTTTATATTTGTAAAAAAACGTTTATCTGAAAGTATATATTAAAAACAAATGGGCATAACACGGTGTAGTAAACAAGGGACTACAGTCGAATATGAATTTAAAAAATGGCTTTATTTTTAAAACATAGACAAAAAATGAAGTCCTATGTTGTTCCTCCCCTTAGGGGCGTCTGCATGGACCAGATATTAAAAACAAATTAATATAAATATGTGTGATGCGTGCAAGGCGCTTCACCAGTTACGGCTTGCGTGTCATTGTGCGTTCCGCATTGTGGTAGTTTCGTTAAATACAAGGGGCTAAATGTGTCTTCATGTTTACATTCCATGATCATGCCAGGTTTCATGTTGCATGTGTCTTATACAGCACACATACATTTGGCACTCGCACAAGCATCACAATGTTATCTAATTCACATGCACACAGTAGTGATTTATTATTCCCAGTTCTGCAAAGGATAAGTACAGGTTACAGTACTGACCAATATGCAAATGTAAAACTATCATTAGATTTAAAGAACACTATGGTATTAGGAATACAAACCTGTGTTCCTAATGCTATAGTGCCCTGTCCCTAGTTTTACATAGGTCCCTCCGCGGTCTGACATAAAAATTAGTGAAATAAAAGTTATACTTAACGTTTTCCAGTGCCGAGACCCCCTCTGCGCTACTCACCTCTTTGCCATCATGGCCCCCTCCATGATGGTCCAATCCAATGCTCCTGATTTACATGTGCGGTGAGTGTTGTGCACGTCCGGAGTGTACCTTTAAGTAAGGCCTGTAATCTGGATGATATTCCAGGATCTTTCTCATTAACCCCTTAATAGGTAGCTTGGATGCTTTAGTGAACACTGGAGTTTGGCATTTAGACTTTTACTTTACCATTAAAACTACATGGGGTGGGTCCTGGACTCAGAGAGCGCGCTCGCATGTAGTGAGAGCTCTGTGCTGCCAAGGCCTTAAATCAGCAAAAACAGTGACCCGGTCTGGGTACAACCGACACAAAACACAATGTTACAGCCCAAGCAACGGCGTCAGACGGAGAGAGGTGACAAATCCAATTTCTTTGTGGTAAAAGGCGAGGCCCAAGATGGCTGCAAGGAGGACTCGAATCTGCCCCGCGAGACAGCTGCGGCTGACCTACCTGTCACACAGGGGATATTCCAGACCATGCTCGATGCTATGTCGGACAAGCTCCAACACACTTTCCATAACTCCCTTGAAAGCCTGCGCTCCGACCTCCAGGAACTGGGCGAAACAACATCTACGATTGAGGACAAGATGGCCGAACAAGTGGAGGTCTACGACCTGGCGACTAATGTGGAAGGTCTCCTGGCCAGAATGGATGCCTAAGATGGGAAGACTGCTGACATGGAGGACAGAGGACGGCGTAATAACCTCCGCATCAGAGGTATCGCCGAAACCGTGGGGCCGACAGACCTTCCAGCATACCTAACGGGGATGTTCAAGGCCCTAACCCCGAATGTACCTCAAGACATGTTGCTCTTGGATCGAGCACATAAGGTGCCAAACCCATCCTTTTTGCTGACAGAGACACCCCCGAGATGTGTTGGTGCACCTACATTATTTTTATATCAAAGAAACCATAATGAGGGCGAACAGGATACAAAACAACAAGGACTTGCCACCTACTTACCAAGCCACCTCGATCTACGCAGACATCTCTGTACACGCATAAACGCCGGAGGGCATTTGCAGCGGTTACAGAACAACTCCGGCAGGACCAGCAGCATCACTTACCATATAGATGGGGCTATCCGGTCAAACTGGTGGTACAGAGAAACAGGAAGACATCTACACTGCAGACGCCAGAGGAAGAAGTCAGGATCCTCAGAAGCTGGGGCATTGAACGACAGTCCAAGTCGCAAGAGATGCAGAGAATCACTCCAACATGGAGAAAAACCAAGCACTGAAAACCCCCCTACGAAGTGCGTAAAGTCTGACGGGCTGGGCCTTTATTTTTGGACACTTGATCCAGGCATGTAGGAGTACCCTTTCATGTTTAATTTTAACTGTGTGCATGCACTAGGTCTGCCTAACTGAGATCTATTCCACCTTACATAGTTCTCCAGAACTTCTCTACACTACACATGGGGGGGTAAGAGAGGAGAAAACATCATTGAGGTATAGCCAATATCCCTCTAGGCACTGTGAGCAAGGGGTCCACATCTAAATTTGCCCTTTAAACTTAAAGGGACACTTCAGGCACCCAGACCACTTCTGCCCATTGGAGTGGTCTGGGTGCCAACTCCCACTACCCTTAACCCTGCAAGTGTAATTATTGCAGTTTTTTTATAAACTGCAATAATTACCTTGCAGGGTTAACTCCACTTCTAGACAGCCACTAAAGGGCACTTCCGTGTCTCTAGCACAGATTTTCTGTGTTAGAGCGTCTCTGGACGTCCTCACGCTGTGTGAGGACCTCCAGCGTCGCTCAATTCCCCATAGGAAAGCATTGAAAAGCATTTTCAATGCTTTCCTATGGGGAGCTCTAATGCGCATTAGGTCTCCCCGGCCGGCGGCCGGGATCAGTCTTACCCACCGTCCGACGTAATGCAGAGGAGGAGAGGCGGCGACCTGAATCCACTGCCGAGGGACATCAGCGGGGGTCTCAGGTAAGTGACTGAAGGGGTTTTTACCCCTTCAGCAACTGGGGATTGGAAGGTGGGAGGGAGAGGGGACCTGCAGTGCCAGGAAAACGGATTTAAGGAGAGATAAACAAGTAGCAAGAGAGGTGAGAATGAACAACAGCTCAATTAGCCTGCCCTCCTTAAGTTTAAAGGGCAAGCCAGACGTGGACCCCTTGCTCACGGTGCCTAGAGGGATATTGGCTATACCTCACTGATGATACCTTACAAGGTTGAAATGATCGTCTGGGGTTGCTGTATCTCTCGTACCGAGGGAACTTGCTGGCATTTCGGATCTGGACTGCCTGTACAGGTGGGACCAGTCTGATATGCTTCAGACATGTTCTCTCTGTAATGGCACAAAATGAGCTAAAACCAGCTTGAGATCTGAGTGGGGACCCACCGAAGGGCAGGTTAATTGAGCTGTTGTCCGTTCTCACCTCTCTTGCTCCTTGTTTTTCCAATCTTCTTTTCATATCTTCAGCTGAAGTCCTTTGTCTCTACCTTAAATATAGCCAGGGGACCTACTCCATCTCATAGAAGTACCCTAGAACAACTGTGCCTCTCAGACAAGCCGCCTAGTTAAATCATGTCCCGGTTACATGCCCTCCTGATGTCACCAAGCTCAGATAGCCCCGAAGAATTTAGGGAGGCCTGGCAGAAAGATCTAGGTCATGCGGACCTGGAAACAAGAGCGGACCTGGAAACAAGCCTTCATAGCACACAAGGGTCACAATACCTGTGCCTCACACTTGGAGACTATGAGGAAATTCCTATACAGATGGTACATGGTTCCAGTCAGACTTTCCAGAATATACCCAGGAACTCCGGGCGAGTGCTGGTGAGGGTGTGCAGACCCGGGGGCAATGTACCACCCCACCATCATACCTTACTGGAAAATGGTGGAAGAAGTGATTGCCAAGCTAATAAGACAACCATACAAGTTGACACCAGAACAAGGTATCCTCTTTATGCACCTCACCTCTAGGCCCAGACTAGAAAACAACTGATATTTCAGGGACATCTGTGGAGCACAACCATGAATAATGGGAGAGCCTACAGTACCCAACAACTGCTAACCATGGCTTTAACCACAGAATCAAAGGTACACCTTGACCTTATACATTACAAAGTGCTACCACCATAGACCCAAATAGCAGATGAGACCCACTGACCCACAAGGGAAGACAATAGGTTGGTTGCCAAGTGACCAAGGGGAATGGATTGAAACAAGTAGTACATTGTATAATGTTTGCATATTGTTGCTTATAATTATAAGGAACAGGTTCTGGATGTACTGTAAATTGAGCTGGTGTGAAATCAGCGTTATATAAATTTATGTACTTTACTCCCCTCCCCATTCCTCCTTCTTTTTTTCTGTACCCAAAAAATTATACAAATTGTCAAATTGAAGAAAAACTACATGGGGCCACCAGAAGGGCATCTCCAAGAGGAAATACTTCAGGAATGTTTTAAATGGTCAATGAAATGGACAAATTTACTATGTTACAATCCAATGGCGGTATTCTGTCCATTATTTCCAAAAACAGGTTTAAAGCGTGTCTTTAGCAGGTCTGGCCGGAAGCAGAATAATCCAAGACTTTCTGTACACGTGCCAACCAGTGAGGTTCATGGAGTCGCCCAGCTGTGAGCATTAGCTTTCCTTACTATATGTTATCAACCGTGGCACTCGACTTCAGAATTTGTTTTCACTTCAGGGAAATAAACATCTCATTATGTTGAAAGATGCTGAAAATACCATGTGCGCTTTGTGGTCCTGAGCGATCAGATTAAAACAGCAGGAAATGTGCTTTCGTGATGTTTGAGCCAACAATTCTTTCATCTCCTGACTCATTACACTCAGATAATAGAAGGACTGATGGGTCATCAAAGGACATTTCAATTTTTCCCCACGTCCTAATTCAGCTCATTCATCTAACAGTGTCTGTTTCACTGTAATATTTCGGATTGTTTATTGCAATGATACAGAAATATACAGAATTAGTTACTGAGAATTTACCAAAAGTATAAATGTCTTAAAGAATGTTTCAAGTTCGGCTGATTTGAAATTAAAGGCACATCTTGCTGAAATGCTTCATGTGTAAAGAGTGTGTCCTTTTTTTTCCATTTTACGAAAAGTGCAGATTTCAATAGAAAATGTACTTTAATAAATTAAACTTGTTATGCCCCCAATCCCCCACCTTTCAATCAATTGATCCTGTTACGTCCTGTTTGTTTGTTTTTTATCTCAGTGGAGATAAGTTCAAGAGGCAGCAATTGCCCAGAGCACCCGCCTTTCAAAGACTTCTTTTGAGCTGCATTGAGAAGTCTGTGATTGGACAGCCACAGAAAGTCTGGCCGGGATTAGAAGGGGAGGGCTTGTAAAGGCTGCAGACATATACAGGATCAGATGAGATCTGCAGAATTGTCAAGCTGTTTATAGATATAAATGCAATTTAAAAAAATGTGTAATTAATGCATACATGTTTTCATTTGGTGTACATTTACTAGACAGTGATTTAAAAAAAAAAATAGAGAATTTGAATATTCCTTTAATTTTAAAATTCACCTTGAAATCACTTGGAATTCACTTGAAACAATTGTCTTATTGTGTCGGCTGCAATTTTTCATACATTTTGAGCCATTCCTAATATTTAGCCACTAGATGGTAGTAACTACTGCCTATAACCCAGCACTGTCTAATCGTTCCCAACCTTTACAGGACAAAGGCACACAAATACAATTTGCAATCTACATCCTTTAAAGGAACACTATAGTCACCTAAATTACTTTAGCTAAATAAAGCAGTTTTAGTGTATAGATCATTCCCCTGCAATTTCACTGCTCAATTCACTGTCATTTAGGAGTTAAATCACTTTGTTTCTGTTTATGCAGCCCTAGCCACACCTCCCCTGGCTATGATTGACAGAGCCTGCATGAAAAAAAAAAACTGGTTTCACTTTCAAACAGATGTAATTTACCTTAAATAATTGTATCTCAATCTCTAAATTGAACTTTAATCACATACAGGAGGCTCTTGCAGGGTCTATCAAGCTATTAACATAGCAGGGGATAAGAAAATCTTAATTAAACAGAACTTGCAATAAAGAAAGCCTAAATAGGGCTCTCTTTACAGGAAGTGTTTATGGAAGGCTGTGCAAGTCACATGCAGGGAGGTGTGACTAGGGTTCATAAACAAAGGGATTTAACTCCTAAATGGCAGAGGATTGAGCAGTGAGGCTGCAGGGGCATGTTCTATACACCAAAACGGCTTCATTAAGCTAAAGTTGTTCAGGTGACTATAGTGTCCCTTTAAATGTGACATTTACTTAAGACATTTGCATACTTCTATTTGTATTAACATATTATTTAATTAATTTCCAGGTAGAATCTCAATTTTAGAGGAACACTCCGGACCCCCAAAGCAGTTTAGCTTGCTGAAGTGCTTAATGTGTGAAGAGTGTGCCCTCCTTTTTTCATTTTCAATTGCAGGAAATATGCATCAAAGAAAATGTGTGTACTCAATGTGAACGAGTGGCATTGTACATATTAACTAATTGTGTGTAGGTTACGCTTTTCAAAAATCTTTTATTTTCCCATGCAACACTTTTTGAATTTTCTTAAATGATCACTATAGTGTCAGGAAAACAAACCCGTTTTCCTGACACTATAGTTCCCTAAAGGGTGCCACCACCCTCAGGGTCCTCCTCCCTTGGCGCTGAAGGGGTTAAAACCCCTGCAGCCACTTACCTGCAGCCACTGACGTCCTCCCCCGCCGACGTCAGCTCCCGAGTGGAACGGAATGCGCATGAGTGGCAAGAGCCGCACGCGCATTCTAACAGTCCATAGGAAAGCATTTCTCGATGCTTTCCTATGGACGCTCTGCACGCTAGATGCAAAAATCGCATCCAGCTTTGCAGAAGCGCCTCTAGCGGCTGTCAGGAAGACAGCCACTAGAGGCTGGATTAACCCTGCAATCAGGGGGCGGACTGGGGATTCCAAAGCAGCCCTGGAAAAAAAATCTATGCCAGCCCTATAAGTCATTGCGCCATATATTGTCGCATGTAATATGTAAGGCTATGTCTTGCCACCCTAGATGATTATATATATATATATATACGTATACATATATATATTGCTTTTTCCAATATAAAATATTGGTCCTTTCAGAGTAAAATTTCTAATTATACAGTAAGCATACTCACATGCAGACACAGACAATCTCACTGACACAAGCTGATTAATACACAGCCTCATAGACAAACAATGTCACTGATATACATAATGTCATTGACATAAAAACACAAGCTCACTCAGTAGCAGGCACACACACACACACACACAAGCAAGCCCACTCACTAGCAGGCGTGCACACACACACACAGCTTAATGTAGTGGTTCTGGTGTCTATAGCCTGTCCCTGCAGGCATTTCAATGTAAACACTGACTTTTTAGAGAAAAGGCAGTGTTTACATTGCTTCCTAGTGACAGACACTCAGACGGTCACTAGAGGTGCTTCCTGTGTCAGTGCGGATTGGTTGAGATCATCAAGCTTGATGATCTCAGCCATAGAGGCAGGGCCAGTCGAGGGGAGACCAGCACGACGTGGGGGAAAAAAAAGGTGAGTAAAAGCACACATACACACACACATACCATGACAGACACACACCATGACACAAACAGACCGTGACACAGACACACATTACATGACATACAGACACACACACACCACGACACAGAGATACCGTGACACAGACACATACACACCACAACACAGAGAGACCGTGACACAGACACACACACACCATGACACAGACAGACACACATTACATGACACAGACAGACACACACACACACCATGACAAACACACCATGACACAGACAGACCTTGACACAGACAGACACACATACACCGTGACACAGACACACATTACATGACATACAGACACACACACACCACGACACAGAGAGACCGTGACACAGACACATACACACCACAACACAGAGAGACCGTGACACAGACACACACACACCATGACACAGACAGACACACATTACATGACACAGACAGACACACACACACACCATGACAAACACACCATGACACAGACAGACCTTGACACAGACAGACACGCATTACATGACAGACACACACACAATGACACAGACACACATTGCATGACACAGACAGACACACACAATGACACAGACACACATTGCATGACACAGACAGACACACACACCATGACACAGACAGACCGTGACACAGACAGACACACATTACATGACAGACACACACACACACCATGACACAGAGACACACACACACCTTGACAGACAGAGACACACGCAGTGACACAGATAGACACACACAATGACAGACAGACACACACACCATGACACAGACAGACACACACACACCATGACACAGACAGACACACACACACCATGACACAGACAGACACACACACCATGACAGACAGAGACACACACACCATGACAGACAGAGACACACACACACACACACAATGACACAGAGACACACACCATGACACAGACACACACACCATGACAGACAGAGACACACACACACACAATGACACAGACAGACACATACACATACACTCACACACATCATTTCTACCTGTGTGCTGGCGGCCGCATGGGGAGCTCAGTCTGATGGCGGCCGCATGGGGGAGCTGGCTGTTCTGTCTCTGCTCCCCCGCCCCAGCGTGCAGCTTAATGAGACCGGGGCCGGAATATGATGTCATATTCCGGCCCCGGTCTCTTTCTGGCGCGCTGGGGCGGGGGAGCAGAGACAGAACAGCCAGCTCCCCCATGCGGCCGCCAGAAGAGCCAGCTCCCCCATGCGGTCGCCATCAGACTGAGCTCCCCATGCGGCCGCCAGAAGAGCCAGCTCCCCCTGCGGCCGCCAAAAGAGCTCCCCCATGCGGCCACAGGTGAGCCAGCTGCCTGCCCGGCCCCAGGTGCCGACGGCCCACCGGGAAATTTCCCGGTTTCCCGGTGGGCCAGTCCGGCCCTGCCTGCTATGTAAACATAGCAGTTTCATCTGAAGGGACCTGGCACCCAGACCACTTCATTGAGCTGAAGTGGTCTGGGTGACTATAATGTCCCTTTAAATTTCATCTAGAAATAACATTAATAGAAATTTTTTCCCCCTCCTTGTGTGTCTGCCCACATTAATTCTGGTCAGAAAACCCAAATTCTGTCCTTGTGTGTACATATTAGACATCTGCAATTAGTTTCGGTCCGAATTTATATTCGGACGAATTTCGGCAGTTTGGACATTCGAATACTTCTGAATGTCCGAATTGCCTAATTTCGGAAGTGCTGAGCCGAATTGCCGGAATGACGAATTGCCAAAGTTCCAAATTGCCGAAGTGCTGAATTTCGGAAGTGCCAAACCGAACCGAATTTCGGAAGTGCGGAAGTGCCTCAGATTTCTAAAAAGGGGCAAATAGGGACAATTAAGGGAATGATGACAGGAATCTAACCCCAGCCCTAACCCTACCCCTACTGCATAACCCTACCCCATAAGGTTAGGGGTAGCATTAGAGTTAGAAGCAGAGTTAGGGGTAGGGGTAGGGTTAGGCTTAGGGAATTGCCAAAGTCCCAAATTCCCGAATTGCTGAAGTCCCGAATTGCCGAAGTCCCACATTTCAGAAGCGCCGAACCGAATCAAATTTTTTGTCCATGCACATCCCTAGTACATTTCGCTGAGCGCTTGTATCCCAGTTAATTCCACATTTCTATTAGATTAACAGCAGCACAGACTGAAGAAAGTATATACAGTGTATTTATAAATTGGATTAAAAGTTCCCACAGGGGCAAAATCGTGAGAAGGACGGTAAATAGATTTTTATGGATTGTGTGGAAGTGATACTTCTGGCTTATCTTGGAGACAGCCAATGAGCCAGGAGATTCCTGTTTTTATTTTTATCAAATAACATTTTAAAAAATGTAAAAATAAAAATGTTATTTTAAAGAATCCTTGTGTCATAATCACTTCTGTAAATTGTAGTGAAAATTATCCTTAACGTGCTACTTCTCTAACGTGAGAATTTTTAAGTTTAAGGCCATGGTAGCTGAACTAGCTGAATTGCTCTAGCTCTGCAAGTTTGGCTTAAAACCTTAAATTATCTTTGAATCTTTCTTTTATTGAAGCATATTAGATGGGGTACAGAAACAAAGAGAGGGAAATGTAAAAACGGGTTACATTAGAGGGTAAGTACATCAGTGGCTTGAGATAGTACATTTCCTGAGTGAGAATGCTTCATTTTTTAAATTGTGTTAACAAAGGCTTGTTGTAGCTAGTATCAATGCCTATTCTGTTAGGCTATTAGAGGGTAACTGTGGACTATACAAAGCTTAGGCACATAGTTAGTAAGTAATAAGCGAGGTCCTAGCAGAAAGAATAACAATGCGAAGAGCCAAAGGCGAAACATCACATAAGTTAAGACAGTCATATGTCATAAGAAGCAAGGCTAACGCGTTATAGATATGATATAGCAGTAGCTTATTACCGCATGCCTATCGAATCATGTGTGTTCGGTTAGCATGTATGACCTTATGCGTTTAGCTGACAGTATGCACTCTGAACAACCACTAAGTAGGAGCTGTACATGCTAGGTAGCGGGAGACATGTTAAAATTAAAACAATAAAGTTACATTCGAGTTTGAGACATGCAAGCATATGAGATCACTTTAGTCTGTCCGGCAACAGCAACATTTCAACATAAATAGTAGTATACCATGCAGTAAGTAGGGAGATATGAGTGGTAGCAAGCTTCTGCATTTTATCCCTTTCATAACCAGTGCGTGTTCCGGCAAACCAGTGCGTGGATTGGAGAGAGTCCTCGCCGCAGTACGGGTGATGGTGTGGGAGGCTCCCCAGCCCTAGGTTGATATGCAGGCCTGCGTCCTCTTGCCCCAAGTTCGGTCGTCGTTTGGGTTTGGATTTATTGCACTCGGTTCCTCTGGCGGTCTCTGTGGGCGGGTGGTACTATGCCATGTTCCCTGTAGTGGCTTCTCTGCATCCGAGGGCCGCTTGTCTTCGGCCTGAGGCCTGTATGGGTATGCACCCTTCGCCATTGGACCCATCATCAGGTCCGTGGGCCCAGGGTTCCACCGGGTCCCAAGCTTCTCCCTGGGTGTATGGCCGGCTGTGGGGGGGGATTCCCCCTTGTGAGCTCCCGGCTCAGATGAAGAGTGTGAATTCACTTTTTAATTCCCTACAATTCTCACGTTAGTGAATAGCCCTGATTATATTTAAATTGCTTTGTATTACAGATATTCTTAGCCACAGACAGGGCACTTTAGGCTTCCAACCCAATATACAGAGTCAGTCACCTCACTCACAGGCAAGTTGGGCTGAGTTAACCTCAGTGAGTTTTGGGGCCAAGCCCTCTTATCTTAAAATGCATTCAATTATTTGCTTCAAAATACTTTTTTTTTTAAATTTAGACAATTTGGCATTTTTTAAAGAATAATGGTTTTGTTTTTTTTAACAATAATAATAATTTGCATAACTGAGATGTGTTGTAAGATAAAACCGCTGGAACGTTGAAAATTAAAACCGTAACCTTTACATCTATGCAAATAATTTTGGAATCTTTCCCAGTAGCTTTGTGTTTCCATAGCAACATCTTCCGTAGCGCTTTGAATTGTCAGTCACCGAGAGAATCCTTTCAAATCCATAGAACGGGAAGTTTTATTCTGTTACTATCTGGTGCTATTTGCGTGCGCAGTTGCATTCATAATGATAAATACTTGGAAAGCCTGCCGTAATGGGAAAACCAGAACCGTCCATTTCTAATAAAAGCAATTGCACGCCATGAAAATAAGGAATTTTTATGAATCCTTTCAAACACAAGCACTGTATTTCATTTACAGATTGTAAAACACTGTGCTTTGATGTCATTATCTGGGGGGAAAAAATGTCTGGGTTAGTAAATTAAGTTGCAGAGGACGATGGTTTGATTAGATCAAGTCTCCGGAGCGTTTGGTCCTTTTGGTATTGTTTGCAAAATTCAAACAAAACAAACAAAAAATAAATGCAAGGAAATGATTCAAGCAAATGGATAGCCTTCAGTAAGGAAGTCATTTAAACCTTTTAAATTGAAGCTGTCAATGCGCTGTATTCATAAGAGTTCACATTCGCTATAATGTTATTTTTAACAGCCCCATTTTTGGATCACTGTACCTTCTGGCTAGAATTATCTTAGCCTGTGGACTCTGTATCCACATTTATAATAAGGGATCACACTATATAATTTAACTCCCATGAATCTCATCTTGACAAAGAATCCAGTCCATCTTACCTCCAATGTATGTGTTAAAGGGACACTCCACTGTCCAAATACAAAAAAAAAAAAACTGTTTAATAGATATACCCCAATGGAAACAAGTATGCATTTAATTGTGCATCTTTGCAAGCCCCACCCTTCAAACCCTCCCTCCCTTCCCCCGACTTTGGGAGTCTGTCTTCCCAATGCAGTTCAATGAGAAGTCTTTGCAAGGCAGGTGCTCTGAGCAATTGCTGCCTCTTGAATTTAGCTCCACTGAGCTACCCAGACCAGGAAGTAACAGGGCCGGTTGTATGATTGACAGGCAGGGAGGTGTGACCAGATTAATTTATAATAGTGCCAATCTCTATAGAAATGTGCACTTTTTGTAAAATGAAAAAAGTAAACATGCTCTTCACACATAAAGCACTTCAGAAAGCTCACATGCTTTAGGGGTCTGGAGTGCCCCATTTAATTGCCTCTGTGCATGTATAGGGGGTAACATCCCCCTCCCCGCCGAATCTAAATATGCAAGGACTCATGGTTACAGCTCCGGTAAAACTACAAATCAATGCCTAGGAAGACTGTGATGGAAATATTGGACTTGGCTAATTAGATATTTAGTTGGTAGGCTACCAGGCACAAAGAGCTGAACGACAGACGGAGACATCCGACCTGGGAGCAACAAAATATTATTTAATTCTTCGGATCAGATGATCAGAATATATAGACTGAAACTAGCATATTCGTGGTTATGGCTTGGGGAAGATGCTTGAGGCACCTTGATTTCCACCAGGGCCCAACGCCTTATAGTTTAAATTTAATTCATGAAACTTACCTATAATTATAACACGCTACTACGGATTGAACCTACTCCTTCCACCCTCCCCCCCCCTCTTCCTTCCCCACACCCTCCCCCTCTTCTCACTGAGTTCCTTCACCCTATCTTCTCTAACCTTTCTACGTCCGACTCCATGTACACCAGGCCATATCATCGCTACGTCCCCTATCTAGATGACACCGCCCACTGAATGCTTTGGACAATATACCACATACGTGCCGATCCAAGGCCTAGGGCGACGCCCACAAATGATACGAGGTCAAAGATATCATATAAACCAACTAGTCTTGTATATAGAACTGGGATTCATTGGCTTTTTAGACGAAAACCTAGGCCCAATGCTCTAGCACGCTAGGGATTTATGTAGACTTGAGAGGTGTACAGAGGAGGTCCGATATCTTCCTATATTACTAAAATAAAAAACAACGAGGTGTAACTCCACACATGTTCATGCATTTATAACAACGGAACTCTCACGAATTATGAAAACTGTGGACTGATTAATATTTCTGCTTTCTTTAACGTAATGTTTTCAAAACCATTGTATGTTCATGATCTAAGGGTTCGTATATGTGATACTATATTACCGCACTCTGTATTTCTTTATACTGCTTTCACATGCCTGTGGTTACCTACCTTGTGTATAAATAAAGAATTAAAAAAAAAAAAAAAACTAGCATATTCGTGTCTGCAGAGTTTCATTCATTGGCTGAGAGAGCTCAGCCGACACACTCAGCTAATGAATGGTCGGCAGGATCAGCATCCAGCTTCTGCAGGTCTGGAGCCTGGCGGGACTCAGGTAAGGGGTTGCAAAGCCTTTTGCCCCATTACATCAAAACACGAGGTCTGTAGTGATTGTGATGGTTGGAGTTACCTTTGAAATACAAACAGCAAATATGAGGCTAACACAGGTGTCTCGGAAAAAAAATCTAACAGCTTGGATCGTTTAGCCCAAAGTTTGACATTCAGATTTAATTTGCTAAAAGTTGAGTGAAAAAACCTGCTTGAGTTCTTCTTGAATTTCTAAAAATTCTGACTTCAATGAATAACAATAACAGTTTTGGAATAAATTTTGTCATGGACAAACAAGGTGAAAATTGCTGGGAATTCTACATGAATTTCAAAGACCACAATAGCTGAACGAGAAGCATTGCTGACTTGGAGAATGTTTCCATTTGGGCTATTTTCGTCTTATATTTGACTTTTTTGATGTGTACTATAGTCACTATAGCTGCCCAGGAGTAATGAAAGATTAAGTGCAGAGCTTAATTTTGTATGGTTGTATTTTTCCCCCATGTGTTCCCTCTTAGGGTTTAATAAGTTAAATCATTTAAATCATTAGAGATTTTATCTTCTGGCTAAAGACAGCAAGGTGAGTTGTTAGTGTAGGATTCACCTGGGAGGTTTTGCCTTGATGTGGCAGGTGAGCTTACACTTATGTGGCCATTTTGGAGCGATACTAAGATATTTCCAGTTATTTAAATGTGCGTAAGGATTTGGGATAGTGCGCAGGTAACTTTTTAAATGTATTATTGAATATTTTGGAAAGTAAGGAAAGATCACAGCTCCATGATTTTTTTTAATAGAAATCCCCCACATTAAACAGATTGCAAACATTGTCTGAATCCCGTTTTCTGAGAATGTTTAAATTATTTAATGTGATAAGTTCTACCTTGGATTTTCCTGGACACCTATCTCTTCTGTAATCTGTTGGGTGACACATGAAAAGTTATATCCTCTATGTAGTATTCTTGTGCCCAAATAACATTCCTTAAATGCTGAGTTATTTAAGAGATGCTGTCATGGCGTGTTCTATGGGCACATCATGTTTACAGCGCCATTTATAATGACTTTCTTTACAATACTTTAAGGGTAGTTAAGCTATGTTGTAGCACGATGTTCTTTTATAAACCCAGCTCTAATGACTCTGCACTATCATACATGCAATGCCATTGGTTTCTCGCCATAACAAAACTCTACATTTTTAACATCGCAGTTTTGATGGCGCTGTTTTGACAATAATTCGTAGAGTTGAAAATTAGGTTTCAAATGAATCGCAATTTGTCTGAATTTCGGGTGACTGGTGAATTGCCACGAGGTCCGAATCGCGTAACAAAACGTGTAAGCTCATTGTTTCGTGATTCGGACTCCTGTCCATGGCACCCCAAAAAGAGATGATTGATAGTTAGGGGACTATATATTTAAAGAGCAGTAAAAACAACCTACATTTATATATTATATATATGTGATAAATATATAAATATAATTTTTTTTTTCTTTTTCTCTATTGGTTACTTATCGCTTTATCTGTGAATCAAATGGTGTGGAAGTGCTCCTATCATTGCACTGCAAAATATATACATAATATTTATATTATATTAAAATTTTGCACATTTTTTGCAGTATGTGTATTTTTACACCAATTTGGTTTGTCTGAACAATCGCATTGACTAAATCTGTCTGAACTGTAACACCATATGGCCGAAATTCGGAATCGATTCAGACGAGCCAAATATTTCCGGCGTGTACTGTAAGTGTAGTGACTTGTAAAATAGGCAAGCATCAGATAGTTTAAATAATAGTGAATACTCGAAAGAGATTTTTAGGGTTCTACACATAAGTACGTGATATTAAGCGCACTGAACATGTGTATAGCTGGCTTGTATCTCAGTCTGCATGTAATGTATACCGACTGCCCCCTGTGTCCCGTGTTCCTGAATTACAGTGTTTGGGGGGAGTGTAAATATAACTGTGTGCTTTCCAAAATTCTCAGAATATTTGCAAAACCTTAGATTGTAAGTTTGCGGTACTGGGCCCTCAGCCCCTTGTGCGTCATCCTGTCTCGCTCTGTCAAACTCTGTTTGTTTGTACCCTTTAAAAGTACTGTATCACGCATTGCGTAAATAAATCCACTTTAAGAAGAACGTTCTCGGTAAACCACAGAATATAAAACGCAGCCCTGTGTTCTGTGCTGTGCGGCTGCAGATGGCTGTGGCGGGGTTAACCCTGTGTTCAGGCACGGCCAGGCGAAGTATTGTGAGCAGGGCAGAGACAAAGGTCTGCGAGGTTGGAAGCCACAGGCATTCTGATCCCGGTGCCACGGCGATCCAAACAAAACAGGGGTTATATCCTATAGCCAACCCACTGGCAAGCTGGGATTTGCAGACAATGCTTTTGAGGGAGCCTGAGATTGGCTGAGCCTGTGTCTGGCTGTCTCCCTGCCAGGCAGGAAGGGGTTAACCCACGGGCAGCTGTTGCTATTAAGCTCCCTGTATGGAGACACACAGAGCAGGCAGCAGACATATTCTGATGAGTGGGAACCATAGTGAAGCAGGGGAGGGAAGGGTCACACAGTAAGAGAGTCCAGCCCTCCTATCCCTGGCCTGACAATACAAGCATGCCATGACATCACATGCAGGGGAGTGCTGCTGGCTGTGTACTCTGCACTTTATGTGTTACACATCACTTCCTAGCTGCCATTGTAACACTGTGCCTGCACTGGCAGGGGGAGGGGGCTCACTGGATCTGAGGACCAGGGCTGGGGATCTGCTGCCTGGATGCTGCACAGCTGTATGTTGCTAAACCTGGGAGGGAGTAAACTGCACCCATTCATGGCTTTCCAGCCCAGCAATGACTACCAGAACCCTGCAGCCAAAAGAGGGTATTCCAGGTAGGACATGGGGCATGACAGGCAACTGGGCACCAGCTGGGGCATGGCATCAGGAGGACAATGGTAAACCAGAGGGCAAATAACTGGGTGCAGTGTATGGCTGAGACATAACTGGGTGCTGTGTATGGGGAGACATAACTGGGTGCAGTGTATGGCTGAGACATAACTGGGTGCTGTGTATGGGGAGACATAACTGGGTGCAGTGTATGGGGGAGACATAACTGGGTGCAGTGTATGGGGAGACATAACTGGGTGCAGAGTATGGGGGAGACATAACTGGGTGCAGTGTATGGGTAGGACATAACTGGGTGCTGTGTATGGGGGAGACATAACTGGGTGCTGTGTATGGGGAGACATAACTGGGTGCAGTGTATGGGTAGGACATAACTGGGTGCTGTGTATGGGGGAGACATAACTGGGTGCAGTGTATGGGGGAGACATAACTGGGTGCTGTGTATGGGGAGACATAACTGAGTGCTGTGTATGGGGAGACATAACTGGGTGCTGTGTATGGGGGAGACATAACTGGGTGCTGTGTATGGGTAGGACATAACTGGGTGCAGTGTATGGGGAGACATAACTGGGTGCAGTGTATGGGGGAGACATAACTGGGTGCTGTGTATGGGGGAGACATAACTGGATGCAGAGTATGGGGGAGACATAACTGGGTGCTGTGTATGGGTAGGACATAACTGGGTGCTGTGTATGGGGGAGACATAACTGAGTGCTGTGTATGGGGAGACATAACTGGGTGCTGTGTATGGGGGAGACATAACTGGGTGCTGTGTATGGGTAGGACATAACTGGGTGCTGTGTATGGGGAGACATAACTGGGTGCAGTGTATGGGGGAGACATAACTGGGTGCTGTGTATGGGGGAGACATAACTGGGTGCTGTAAATGGGGGAGACATAACTGGGTGCTGTGTATGGGGGAGACATAACTGGGTGCAGTGTATGGGGGAGACATAACTGGGTGCAGTGTATGGGGGAGACATAACTGGGTGCAGTGTATGGGGGAGACATAACTGGGTGCTGTGTATGGGGAGACATAACTGAGTGCTGTGTATGGGGAGACATAACTGAGTGCTGTGTATGGAGAGACATAACTGGGTGCTGTGTATGGGGAGACATAACTGGGTGCTGTGTATGGGGAGACATAACTGGGTGCTGTGTATGGGGAGACATAACTGGGTGCTGTGTATGGGGAGACATAACTGGGTGCTGTGTATGGGGAGACATAACTGGGTGCTGTGTATGGGGGAGACATAACTGGGTGCAGTGTATGGGGGAGACATAACTGGATGCTGTGTATGCGGGAGACATAACTGGGTGCTGTGTATGGGTAGGGCATAACTGGGTACAGTGTATGGGGGAGACATAACTGGATGCAGTGTATGGGGGGAGACATAACTGGGTGCTGTGTATGGGGGAGACATAACTGGATGCAGTGTATGGGGGAGACATAACTAAGTGCTGTGTATCGGGGAGACATAACTGGGTGCTGTGTATCGGGGAGACATAACTGGGTGCTGTGTATGGGGGAGACATAACTGGGTGCTGTGTATGGGGGAGACATAACTGGGTACTGTGTATGGGGGAGACATAACTGGGTGCTGTGTATGGGGGGAGACATAACTGGGTACAGTGTATGGGGAGACATAACTGGGTGCTGTGTATGGGGAGGACATAACTGGGTGCAGAGTATGGGGGAGACCTAACTGGATGCTGTGTATGGGGGAGACATAACTGGGTGCTGTGTATGGGGGAGACATAACTGGGTACAGTGTATGGGGGAGTGATAACTGGATGCAGGGTATGGGGGAGACATAACTGGATGCAGTGTATGGCTGAGAGATAACTGGGTGCAGTGTATGGGGCAGAGATAACTGGATGCAGGGTATGGGGGAGACATAACTGGATGCTGTGTATGGGGAGACATAACTGAGTGCTGTGTATGGGGGAGACATAACTGGATGCAGTGTATGGGGGAGACATAACTAAGTGCAGTGTATGGGGGAGACATAACTGGGTGCAGTGTATGGGGGAGACATAACTGGGTGCTGTGTATGGGGGAGACATAACTGGGTGCTGTGTATGGGGGAGACATAACTGGGTACAGTGTATGGGGGAGAGATAACTGGATGCAGGGTATGGGGGAGACATAACTGGATGCAGGGTATGGGGGAGACATAACTGGATGCAGTGTATGGCTGAGAGATAACTGGGTGCAGTGTATGGGGCAGAGATAACTGGATGCAGGGTATGGGGGAGACATAACTGGATGCAGTGTATGGGGGGACATAACTGGGTGCAGTGAATGGGGCAGGGATAACTGGATGCAGGGTATGGGGGAGACATAACTGGATGCAGTGGATGGGGGGACATATAACTGGGTGCAGTGTATGTGTGGGGACGGCACTGCATGGTCTAGAGAGGGTAGAAAAGTAAGTTCTTCCTGTGTTAGGAGAATGGAGAGGTGGAAGCCTGGCCCTGTTTAAATGTGGGGTGAATTATCTGTGAATAGGTTTGTGTAGGCAGATAACTGGTTGGATAGGGGAAAGGGGGAGAGGGGCTACATACAGGTTGTATTATTATGTAGAATTACATCAATACTGTATATACATTTTTTTATACCTGTTCTACAGAACTACTATATATGCTTGTACTCTATAACCATGTGCAGTTTATTAGTGGTGTAATACCGGGTCACTTGAAGACCTGTGGATGGTTGGTGGTGGTGTAATACCGGGTCACTGGAAGACCTGTGGATTGTTAGTGGTGGTGTAATACCGGGTCACTGGAAGACCTGTGGATTGTTAGTGGTGGTGTAATACCGGGTCACTGGAAGACCTGTGGATTGTTAGTGGTGGTGTAATACCGGGTCACTGGAAGACCTGTGGATTGTTAGTGGTGGTGTAATACCGGGTCACTGGAAGACCTGTGGATTGTTAGTGGTGGTGTAATACCGGGTCACTGGAAGACCTGTGGATTGTTAGTGGTGGTGTAATACCGGGTTACTGGAAGACCTGTGGATGGTTAGTGGTGGAGTAATAGCGGGTCACTGGAAGACCTGTGGATGGTTAGTGGTGGTGTAACACCGGGTTACTGGAAGACCTGTGGAGTATTAGTAGTGGTGTAATACTGGGTTACTGGAAGACCTGTGGATTGTTAGTGGTGGTGTAATACCGGGTCACTGGAAGACCTGTGGATTGTTAGTGGTGTAATACCGGGTCACTGGAAGACCTGTGGATTGTTAGTGGTGTAATACCGGGTCACTGAGAGACCTGTGGATTGTTAGTGGTGTAATACCGGGTCACTGGAAGACCTGTGGATGGTTAGTGGTGGTGTAATACCGGGTCACTGAGAGACCTGTGGAGTATTAGTGGTGGTGTAATACTGGGTCACTGAGAGACCTGTGGATTGTTAGTGGTGTAATTCCGGGTCACTGGAAGACCTGTGGATTGTTAGTGGTGTAATACCGGGTCACTGGAAGACCTGTGGATTGTTAGTGGTGTAATACCGGGTCACTGGATTGTTAGTGGTGTTGTAATACTAGAGAGGTTACCAATTTTGGCCCCTTTACTCTTACTATAGGAATCGTAAATGGGGCCCAGCTTTGACATCTTCATGGCTATCAGGCCCCTCTCTAACACTGGGCTCTACAAGGTGCTTTAAGGCCGCCTTATGATTAATGTATGAAGCACCCCGCACATAGCTGAGATTATGTGCAGGGTGCTTTATACACCATCATCTTTGTTATTAGGCAGCGTTATGATAGTGCTTAGTGTGACTGTTTAAGGACAGGACTTGCAGGGAATCTGTGAATTTATAAAGGACTTTATTCGCAAAGACTCCATTTCAATTTTGTTTAAAATTGGGGTTACTCAAGGGAATGTGTATCTTTCGGAATATCAAGTATTTGGGCAGCCCATGCGTTGAGAATCTCACAGTTTCCCTGAGTTTGTAAAATCTGAGATACCGTAAGGTCATTAAGCAACAAACACACTGCTGAAATTGTGCGATCCTGGTAGATTGGGTTTTGTTCCAAACCTTCTTAAAGGAACACCTTAGTGTCAGGAATACAAGGACGTTCCACTGCCGCCCCACTCCCCCACCCAGCGATATAAAGGCTAATTTACTCTTCATTTACTCTATGCCGGCCCTGGGAAGCACTCAGCCTCCTCTGACCTCAGCTGATGGTTGGACCTAATGGTCATGCGTGACGATCGCCAGATTAGGCCTTCTCCACAGGAAAACATTTCCTATTGAGCTTTCCTTGACACTGGATGTCCTCCTCATGCAGAGTGTGAGGGCGTCCAGCGTAGTACCACAGAGTCAAAGTGCTTGAAACTCCAGAAAGCACCTCCTGTGACTGCCTCGTAGACAGCCAATAAGCGCAGTTTTAGTGCAGATTGTAAACATGACACTGCAATATTTATACATTGCAGGACTAAAGCGGACAGGGTCACTGCACCCAGACCTCGTCAGTGAGATGAAGTGATCTAGGTGCCTATTAGACTTGGGCATTCGTATTCGTACGAATGGATTTTCGTACGAAAATATGCATTTTCGGTCATTCTTCCGAATACCGAATTACGAAAGGCTATACAAACTAAAGAACGAACAAACGAATAGCCGTTTGCCGAAAATCTTTCGTTTGTTCGTTCATTCGGCTTTTTGAATTATACTCTGGGTGAATTTACATTTTAGCACCTCTGTGTAATGTATTGCAATGCAAACTACCGAACGAGAGCATACTACCGAATTCAAACTACCGAATTCAAACTACCGAATTCAAACTACCGAACGCACAAACCATTCGTGCTTTTTCATTGCTTTACATGGGGATGGTAGAAAAACGAATGAACTAATGAACTAATGAATGAACTGATTTGCCTCAATTCGTGTATTAGTTCATTCGGATGCCTTCTTGTATGAATCAAAAAGGAGGGGTATGGGAGTGAGCTGATTTTCATTTATCTAATCAGCTCACTCCTTTGACATGATGCTGTAGGGGCTTATCCAATGGTGAGTGCTTTATCGTGGATTTAAAAAATAACTAAACAGCAGTATAAAAGCAGGCAGTGGATCTTTCTATGCCCTTCTTTGACTGAGTTTTGTTGTTGACACACTGTGCTTCTGTGCTGTGTTAGCCTCATTGCTTGTCTTAGAGATTTTCTGTGAGTGAGTCTTGGTGTGCCTACCAGTTCTCACTTGTTGAATTTGAGTCTATTGCTGAGAATTTTTTATTTTATTTTAGTGCTTTTTGAGAGCTGTGCTGCTGTCAGTGTGCCACACGGTGCCTGGCTGGCACTGCCAGTGCCTGCCTTCCCCCCCGCTTGCTTACTGCCTACAGCAACCAGGTATTACTTTTTAAATCTTTTTAAATCTGTTTATTTTTATTTAATCAAAATTAATTAGCTTAAATTGATTTAGATTTAGAGTAAAGGTAGAATCAGTCCAGTACTTTAGCGTAGTGGGCCTGAGGGCTTCTGCCCTAGGGGTAGACTAGCTTGTTAGCCTAGAAGAAAAGAAATCTAGTTTATCTGTTAATTATTTTTAGCAGCAAAGTGGATTTTTGTTAAATTGATTTTACAGAGGTGCTGCGTCATTTTGCAGGCAGTCAGTATAAAAGTTAAGTAATATTTTTTTATTCAGTTAATAGAATTAGCTTCAGTTTTAATTAAAACATTTTATTAAGTTGATAGAATTATCTTCAGTTTAGACTATATATTTGTTGTAGTACAGTCTCTTTGTGCTTTGTTAGAACAGAAAACACACTAGTCAATCAAACAGTCTATTTTTGTTTTACATTTTTCACACTTTTAGTGTCATTTTCTTTTTGTGCTCACATCAGCATCAGCAGTGAAGTTAACTGTTCTGACTGCTGTTGTGAAGAAATTCCTTTTTTCATTAACTGATTTTTATTAGTTCAGTTAGTGTGTTTGTTTAACAGCAATCAGTGAAGCTAACTGGTTGCTGTTTTTATTTGGTTCATTTTAGTTTCTGATTGACTGTGTGACTGTCCTAACCTAAGCTTCAAGGTAGCTGTAGTAAACCTTTTATTATTTTATTTTTCTAATATTAGTAAATTTTTTCATACGCTGTTTTTTGCAGTAGTCGAGCAGGGAGCACTTGTTGTTGGCAGACAGTGCAGTTTTGTATAGTTCCTCAGAAAGCACTAGAGTGAAGAAATCTGCCTCAGTACTAGTGTCTCTATTTTTTTTTTTTTTTATCTGTGTTGATCTGTATATTAGCATAGCACCAAACTTCAAATAATCCTTTTTAATAAAAATATAAACGTTATTTTAAAAACACCACATAGTACATACATTACATTATCTCTTTCTTTTCTTTTCTTCAACTTCTTTTCTTTTCTTTTCTTACTATTTTAAAATTCTAAATGGATCCTCTTAAACGTTCATCCACTAGTAAAGTGAGGGAGGGTCAGTCAGCCACCACCACCACCAATACCACCGCCACCACCACAAGTAGTGGTAGTTTGAGTACGCAGCCTATGTGTCAGCCTAAGCGGTCAAGGAGTGCTGCTATGTCAGACTCACCACCTAGGAGGCCAAAGTCTGGTCAAGGAAAGGCAGTGGCACCAATAGCAGGCAGCAGTGCAGCAAGGCCCAGAATTGCAAGTCTTTTCTATGGCAAAGGGAAACCAGCAGGGCTTTTAAGGGTGAGCACTATGGCTACTAATACTAAAAACACAACTGGTAGTAGGAGTAGCCCAATAAGTAAGAGGAAGCGTGTTTTTCCCCAAGCATCTTCCAATACCACAAGCAGGCCTGTGAGTCGTGCTGCTAAGAAGCGTCCTTCTTGTACACGGAGGCTGTTTCCTAATCCCCCTCTCAAGACCACCACTTCCACCACCACCAGTGCTGCGCCTGCTTCTACCACTGACAGCGGCACCTCAGCACAGGAGTTGTTGCCATTGCCAATGCTACCCAGTGCTCCTAGTCCTATTATTCCTGGAGGTGATATCAGTCTTACCCCCAACCTTGCAGGAATTGCATTTAGTCTGGCTGATGAAGAGCTTGACTATGAGCCTGAGAATGAGGATGAGATAGTAGAGGAAAGTCAGAATTCTTCAGGGAGCAGTCCAACCTTTTCTCCTGCTACAAGTGCACATTTTTCCCCTTCCTCTCCACTTTCTCCAATAGTAGCACCTGCTACTTCAACCATTAGCAGACCACCACCACCACCACCACCACCACCACCACCACCACCACCACCACCCCCACCACCAATTATTACACCACCATTAGCAGCAGAATCCCGAAGGGCAAGTGCCAATGTTTTGCGCCGCAGCAAAGTTTGGGATCACTTTGAAAGTGTTGGAGATGGGCGCTTTGCAAAGTGCAAACTTTGTGGGAAGGAAGTTAGCAGGGGGAGAGTGTTGGGTCATCTCACCAGTGCAGGGATGAACCATCACCTTCGCAGCCATCACAAGGCTGTGTTATTGAGGGAAGAGGCAGAAAGTACTAGGGCAGGCAGCATAGCTTCCTATAGTGTCCCTTTAAGTTCTCAAACCCTGAAAACATTAGGTGGAGATATGTTTCAAACTAAGGGGGATCACTTTACTGTCCTATAGCCAGGGCCACTCGCTACCCAGCTAAAACTCTCATGAACTACCTGTCGAATCCTGCTGTGATCTCATACATTCTGACCCTTCATATCAGGAGTTCTCAAACTGTGGCCCTCCAGATTTTGCTGAACTACAACTCCCATGATTCTTTGAATTACAAAGATAACCAGAGAGTTGTAGTTCAGCAACATCTGGGGGGCCAGAGTTTGAGGACCCCTGCTATAAACTGCACAGTGCGGGTGCCTATTCTTAACATTTTGGGAGGGAGCACAAGGAGTTATTGCCTGTCAAGCCCCTTTCTCATAAAGCAGCACTATTAAAAACTCCGGTTTGAATTTATAAAGTGAAGTTTCCATTCCATCACTGAACCATCGGTGAGATAAGAGGCTCGTACATTAAAGACATTTGTAATATAGACATTTCACTTGTGTGCCTCCTGAAAATTGAGTTAAATATCTTCTAGCTGCCTGGGTTGTATGCGTTGCATAATAGATTGCAAGCTCTGCAGGCAACAGATTGTCAATATATTTAAATCTTATTTGAGATGCTTTCACAGTGATGTGCAGTGTGCATGAGTGTATCACAGAGCTCCACAGCAATAAAACTCACAGCTATGTGCAGCATGTATAACTGTATCACAGAGCTCCACAGCATTGTCCTTTTAGATTGGAAGCTCATATGGGCCTTGCATGTCACACAGGTGTGGTTAGAATTAAATGTTTGTCTTGTTTACCTATTGTACAGGTCTGCGGAATAGGTTGGAGCTATATAAATATTTGCAATTGGAATGTGCAGTGTGTATGAGTGTATCACAAAGCTCCACAGGAATGAAGCTTGCTGTAATATGCAGTGTGTATGAATGTATCATCGCAAAGCTCCAAAGAAATAGAAATCACAGTGCTGTGTGTGTGTGTGAATGTATCATCACAGAGCTCCAAAGCAATAGAAATCACAGTGCTGTGTTGTGTATGAATGTTTCACAGAGCTCCAAAGCAATAGAAATCACAGCGCTGTGCTGTGTGTATGAATGTATCATCACAGAGCTCCAAAGCAATAAAAATCACAGCGCTGTGCTGTGTGTATGAATGTATTACACATCGTGTGTTTTTTTACAGGATAAATAGATTTGATGACGTTAGGTGGGTCTGCAGTGTGTCTTTGAGTGTAGATATAATGTCTACTTGTAGCAATCCGGAGGCTTAATGTATGGTTGAAGAGGTAGTGGTGTAACTATCGTGGTCGACCGGACCTGTCACTCCAGGTGGCCCGGCAGCCTGTGTGACCCCTGCGACCGCAGACGCCTGCATACCTTCATGGACAGTGCACTACCGCACTGGCCGAGGCCTGCAGTTGCCAGGTGTCCCGCAGGAGGGGAGCACTGTGCTGCTCCTGACCTGTGTATAGCGTGGCAGAGCGCACCATGTTCTGACAGGAGGTCCTGTCAGACCGAACCTGGTACCGCAGTGCGCAAGTATAGGAGGGGAGGAGGGAAGGAATGGGACATGAGGGGGGGACACTGAGCCATGAAGGAGCCGGGGTGATATGAGACACATGAAGGGACTGGGTGGGATGGGGGAATGAGTCATAAAGGAGCTGAGGGGATATGAGACACAGAGGGGTTTGGTGGTGGGGGGGACTAAGCCATGAAGGAGCTGAGGGGATATGAGACACATGGAGGAGGAGGGGGGAAGGTAATGAAGGTGCTTTGGGGGAATGGGACTCATGGAGGGACTAGGTGTGAGGGACTGAGACACATGGAGGGGTGGGGGGAGGGAATGACACACGTGAAGGGGCTGGGGGCAGGGGTTGAGACATGGAGGGGCTGGGGGAATGACACACATGGAGGGACTGGGGGGAGGCATTGAGACATATGGAGGATTGGGGAGGAGGGAATGACACACATTTGGGGGTCTGGGGGAATGAGACACACAGAGGGGCTCGGGTGAAGGGAATGACACACATGGAGGGACTGGGGGGAGGCATTGAGACACATGGAGGGGCTAGGGAGGAGGGAATGACACACATGGAGGGGCTGGGGGAATGAGACACAGAGAGGGGCTCGGGTAAAGGGAATGACACACATGGAGGGACTGGGGGGAGGCATTGAGACATATGGAGGGGCTGGGGAGGAGGGAATGACACACATGGAGGGGCTGGGGGAATGAGACACACAGAGGGGCTCGGGTAAAGGGAATGACACACATGGAGGGACTGGGGGAGGCATTGAGACATATGGAGGGGCTGGGGAGGAGGGAATGGGACACATGGAGGTGCTGGGGGGATGAGACACATGGAAGGGCTTGGGGAGGGGTGAGACATGAGGATGGGGGGGGCACCGATGCTTGGTGGTTTCTAGTTATGCCTCTGGGAAGAGGGTTCTTTGGGGTGCAAGGGGGCAGTTTCTTTACCCTTTTAATGCTATTGGTATGACCGCTATGACCATCTCATGGTAAAGCAATGTGTTGGTCACACCACTGTCACCTGAGGGGTTAAACATGCCCAGTGTGCTGCAGAACATTCCTTATGTAATGGTAATATTTCTATTCCTTTTTGTTTCTGTGTGCCCATTACTAATTGTGCCTCTGGCTGGCATCCTGATGTTTGCCTTCACCCAGCAGCCTTTCCACATCAATAACTAGGAAATCACATCTCGTACGACTACTGTTTAGAAACTTTCTGAAGTCTGTCCAGCAGTGGCACTTTCTGCTCGGCTGCTGATCTAATCCGTGCCTGCCGTGATAAGGCAATGCGGATCGTTCATTGGGCAAGCCTTGCTACACTGACATGTTGTACAGGCGACGGTCTAAAAAACGCTGTAAATAACATCTCGAGTGTCTCGCCATTCCACCTTTATCTCTTTATCTTTACGTTTTAAACAGCAGAGAACATTTTATTAGTATGAATGTATAACGGATAAAAACTACAAGTAATGTGTAGTGTGTGTGTATATCATTGAGCTCCACAGCAATTTATTTTGTAACTGGGCGACTCCATCTTGGCCCCCTGTCAGTCATTCTTATAAGCTCCGCCCTTTGCGCCAGGTAGTCCGCATAGAGCGAGCATTCTTCCTCTTTATTTGCATTGTGTGCCCTGCCTTTACCTTGACTGAACAAGATTGTGATGGCATTTCCTAAAGCATCTCCCAAACTTGATTTTTTTTTAACACGAGTTACATGTGACACTCAATGTTTTGTTCAGTGGTGTATATTGATAGTGGCTTTTTCTTTTCTCTCATGTTTAATGTCATTATTATTATTATTATATTTTTATTATTATTATTTTTTTATTTTTTTATTTTTTTTTATGTCTGTGCGTGGTGGGTGTCAGTTCTGTTTCCCCCAGGAATTCAGTTAAGAACTAGTTTACTTATTACTTGTAAGACTGATGGAAGAAAAAAAGTATTTCACTTCTATTGAGCTTTGTGTTAATCATTACAGTAAAATGTTTCTTAATCCTTGTTTGATCCGACAGATTCAAATGAGACAGTTAAAACGGTCAAGATTAATCTGTGTACTGCGCCAATGATTATACTCTGTGATACAGTTATACATACTATCGTATAGTGATTATGTGTATTTTTTTAAAGTAACAGTGTCACTTAAATATTTCTATTTTTTAAAATCTGTGTTAAACAATAATGCAAACAGGTGACTCTTTTATTTTTTTTATTCAACTAAGCAAACAATAGTAAGTTTTTCTCGAATTACCACTTGAAGATCTGACAATACTTCATTGTGGAGTCAGCCATCTTGGATTCGTATCACAATTTTCACACTGCCAGTGACTGTTACGAACTAAAGAAAATAGTTACGAACTAAAGAAAACATTTTGAGAAACAACCCTTTAGAACAGTTTGAACAAACCGTGCGCATGTCTTCATAGTTTTTGCAACTTGGCTTGAGAGTCCAACTTGTGGAAACTTGAGAAAATTTGTCGACTTAAGGTTTGGAGACAAGCAAATTATGCGCATAGTTTCAGTTTATTTATACTGGAAAGTAGTATATTTGTTTATCTGAAATGAACTAAATATATATAAAAATAATGTTAAATTTGAATGCTGTTTTTTGTGGGGATATTTATGGGATAATAATAGTAAACAGTTGAGAATTGCCCACTATTTCAATTCTCAGATCCCAAAGATCGTTATAGTGTAAGTGAAATGTATTCCATATAAATAAAATCACAATTTGTTATAAAAATAGATACAATTTATTGTGACATTTTAAATAATAATAATTTATATGTAACATGCGTGACAATAATCAATGAATATTCAGTATAACATGGTATGCAATACAATATGGTATGTAAAAACATCTTCCAATGGCTAAGACAAGATTTATGACTGTCTTTCACAGAGAAACGAAAGTGAAAGTTTACACACAGACACAGAAAAGCTTTCAGCATAAGACCAGAAAACTTTAGCTGACAGTTAGAATAACCCTTTCAATGCTGGCTAGACCTCCTAGGTAATTAAGATCTATTCTCATGTAATTTTAAATAAAATAACATTTAAACCAGCTCATTAGTCATTTCCTGGAACCATCCAATAAGAGTAATCTACCATGTTCTATAAGCAGAATTTTAACTTGCCTAAACAGATATTTTATCTTATTTTAGAGCAAATCAATACACCTGGATAAATATCACGATATGCTAACATGTGATATGTCACATTAAATACATAATTAATCTTTTCTATCTGCAGAATAGAATGTTTAATCATATATTTCTTAGTTAACTAAGATTTCTAAATATCGAAATCTGATCGTGATTTATGCAGTCATATATCATTCAATTAGAAAATGTTAATTAATTTAGATTAATTAAATGAAGCCAGTATAATTACCAGTTGAGTAGATATTTTCATCAGATTAGTAGGTATTCTCAGGAATTTGAATGTCATGGGTCTCTTTCTCTGTCTCCTGACTTAGTCTGCTTCCAACTCTTTGCCCCCGACTGCTCACTCTCTTGCTTACTTGCTTTGCTTTGCTTTCTCTGCATACCTCTCTCTTCCCTTTGTCTTAACTTTTAAAGGGAAAAATTCTCTGTTCGTCACTAGGTGATAGACCAATAGAAAACTGGGGGTGTGGTTACCTTCCAGATAGTAATTTAAGTATTTGGTCTATAGAGGGCAGTCTGGTCCCACTAAACATTCCTATCCAAGAAAGAGTTAACTTTTCCTGGTGGCTATTTTGACGTCATTTACCTTAACTTAAGTTATAGACAACTATAAAGATTTCTGTCAGTTCAAAGAGGTTTTTTTGAGGCTTTCTTCAGACTATGTGGCTGGCAAATTCTGCTATAATTTCTAATATGACAGTTATAATTACAGTATGACCCCTAAATTACAATGGGACTCTATACAATATCGAAAGTAAAATTAAATTATTTAATCTTATCTGTCACAAATGTCTGGGTTTAGCATTTAGACAGTCTGTCCATCCCCCGTTCTCATTTCTTATCAACAGGTTTGTATATACTAAGCATTCCTTTAGCTCTGGCAAAGTGGTTAGTTTTACAGAAAGGATAGAAATTTTGTGTCTCTTTGTTAACTTGAAAATAACAAAATGGAGTCTGTTCTGTTCAGAGTGACTTAGAATATACACTTTAATTTCTATCATAGCACAAAATGTCTGCCGATATAAATACCCTGACATTTTGTGTCTAGGTTCAGAAATAATCGCTATGTCTAACTGGACATATTCGTAACATGTGAGATAAAATTAATTAGTAACTGTTTCTGAATTAAGGCCAGCGTGGAGTTTATTAACCAAACCGTGCGTGAACTGAAAAACAAGTTGGAAATTGTAAAAGTTTACCTTAATCCTTTTTCAATATAATATTTTTAAATTTAGAATGCCTTGTTGGACATTAGATGCTTTGTGCACCCCTTATTTATTACCAAAATCTGTAAAATGAAGATAAAAACTTGTCTGGAACCTAGAGTTGGGTGAGGTTCTTCCACACCCCGTACGACATCATGCCGCATCACTCTGTAGGTCTCCAAGGACCAATCAACTGGTCAAACGCTTCTCATAGAAAAGCATTTGATTGGACCAATCCCCGGGATCCGAACACATGCGCTTACTCTGAGCTGTATTGGGTGATGGACATGGGAGTGGACAAAGATAGGGGATAAAAAAAAGACTAATATAGAAAATTCAGGGAGGAGGGGAGGGCTGGGAGGAAACTCCATTCCGGGCTACATACGTCACGTGTGTTAGTGTTCAAATAGAAATGGAGCAAATACAAATTCCTTGCTCCATAACAAATTCTAAAAGCAGAAGTGGTCATGGAGGCTGGAGTAACCATTTATACCAAATTAGCCAAATCGGGATTAATGATGCATTAGAAAATCATTCCAGTTCATTTACACCCTGTTCCAAATTATTATGCAAATTCTATTTAAGTGTCACAAAGATTAAATATTTTGTTTTTCAGTTTAACTCATGGATGGCATTGTGTCTCGGGGCTCTTTTGATCACTGAAAACAATCTCGGACACCTGTGATAATTAGGTTGCCAGGTGAGCCCAATTTAAGGAAAAACTACTAAAGGAGGGTGTTCCACATTATTGAGCAGAGCACCATTTTCATGCAATATGGGGAAGAAAAAGGATTTATCTGCTGCCGAAAAGAGTGAAATAGTTCAATGCCTTGGACGAGGTATGAAAACATTAGATATTTCACGAAAACTTAAGCGTGATCATCGCACTATTAAGAGATCTGTGGCTGATTCAGAGCACAGACGGGTTCGTGCAGATAAAGGCACACTGAGGAAGATTTCTGCCAGATCCATGCATCGGATCAAGAGAGCAGCTGCTAAAATACCATTACATAGCAGCAAACAGATATTTGAAGCTGCGGGTGCCTTTGGAGTCCCACGGACATCAAGGTGTAGAGTCCTCCAGAGTCTTGCAACTGTGCATAAACCTTCTATTCGGCCACCACTAACCAATGCTCACAAGCAGAAACTGCTGCATTGGGCAGAAAAATACATGAAGACTAATTTTCAAACAGTCCTGTTCAATGATGAGTGCCGTGCAACCCTGGATGGTCCAGATGGATGGAGTAGTGGATGTCGGGGCTTACCTGAATGGGAGTCTGTAGCGCAGATATATGTGCTCACCCTTGCAAGTAAACACAGGCCAAGGTGGTCAGGTAAAAATTCACCTGGCCTGTGAGTCGGTGCACGGGGGCTGTGCAGGATGATGCTCCAAGTCGCAGTGCAGATACGGACATAAACAGGAGAATCGTCGTTGGTAAGCCAAAGGTCAGTGGGTGCCAGAAATCAGGATAAACCAGTAGAGAGCCGAGGTCAGAGGATGCCAGAAGTCAGGGTACATGAAATAACAAGCCAAGGTCAGGAATCAACAAGAGAACACTGGAACACGAAACAGCAATACTTGAACCAGAGTTAATGATCTGACACTGCCCTCAGGGAGAGGCAGTGTCTTATACCTGGCTAATCAGTGATCAGCCACAGGTGAACCATGAGGGACAGGAGCAGTCTCAGATAACGTCCAGCCCCCAGTGCTGGATACAAGGCAAGAGTAGACTTCTGGAATTTCCTGAGCTGTATGGTGGCTCAGAGGCAAAAACAGTAACCCCAGGACTGCAGAGTACTCAGGTTCAAATCCCTTTTGGGCACTTCTGGAGCGACCTCGTCTGGATGTCGCGGTGAGAACCATGACAGTGGATGGTTGGTGGACGGCCACCCTGTTCCAACAAGGCTGCGACGTCAGCAAGGCGGTAGTGGAGTTATGTTTTGGGCCAGAATCATGGGAAGAGAGCTGGTCGGCCCCTTTAGGGTCCCCAAAGGTGTAAAGATGACCTCTGCAAAGTATGTGGAGTTTCTAACTGACCACTTTCTTCCCTGGTACAGAAGGAAGAACTATGCTTTCCGTAATAAAATCATCTTCATGCATGACAATGCACCATCTCAGGCTGCAAAGAATACCTCTGCATCAATGGCTGCTATGGGGATAAAAGGAGAGAAAGTCATGGTGCGGCCTCCATCCTCCCCTGACCTCAATCCTATTGAGAACCTTTGGAGCATCCTCAAGCAAAAGATCTATGAGGGTGGGAGGCAGTTTACATCCAGACAGCAGCTCTGGGAGGCTATTCTGACATCTTGCAAACAAATTCAAGCAGAAACTGTCCAAAAACTCACAAGTTCAATGGATGCAAGACTTGTGAAGCTTCTATCAAATAAGGGGTCCTATGTTAAAATGTAACGTGACCTGTTAAAATGTTTTAAAAGTTAAAATGTTGTTATAAATTTGATTGAAATAGCTCTTGATTTCAGTAAATATGCTGCAAACACAACAAATGACAATTTTCAGTTCTTTACAACCTATAAAGTGTTTTGAAACTTACTGTGCGTAATAATTTGGAACAGTGCATTGTAAGTTTTTTATGTTTAAAAAAAATACTGTTATCATTAGGAGGTTTGTTCAATAAAATTTGAATTGCACTCTTAATAGTTGATAACATGAGAATTATGCTGACTGTTATTTACTTCAATTATTTAGGTAAATGAGAAAAATAGCATTTGCATAATAATTTGGAACAGGGTGTATTTTGCCAGACATTTTACAAACTCAACATCCAGTATAGACTGAATTGACTATTTAGTAAGTCAACCCACATGCATCCAAGGCCGGCGCGTCCATAAATCAGCACAGACGGCCACCTTATGGCGCCAGAGCAGGGGGCGCAAAAATCCGAATCCCCTGCTTAAGGCTGGGGACTCGGATTTCTCCACTCACAACTCACTCCCTGCAGCCAGCACGGAGCAGGAGCTGGACAGTGAAGTCAGCTGGCCTCCTCTGATTATGTCATCAGGAGTGTGATTTGCTCCCAGACTCCCCAGCGGTCTTCAGTGGATCCCTTGCCTCCAGCTCCTGTCTGTCCGGTCCCACCTGACCACCAGGGTTAAGATCCCCCCCCAGCCCAAGTTAAGCCTCAAGGAGGGGGGGGGGGATACCTTTTTAGATTGCTAGATTGCTAAATTTTTATAATCAAAACTTTTTGATATACCCCCTCTATAGCCCCTGCCCCGCCTCTACAGCCCCTGCCTCCAATATACTGCCCCGGCCTCCATTATTCTGCCCCTGTCCGCCCCATACTGCCCCTGTCCCTACCTCTACAGCCCTTGCCTCCATTATACTGCCCCTGCCTCCCCTCTACAGCCCCTGCCTCCATTATACTGCCCCTGTCCCCCCTCTACAGCCCTGACAAAACGGGCTGAGGGGAGAGACACACAGAAAAGGGCTGTGGGAAAGAAGAGGGTTGTATGAGACGTACAAGGGAGTGTAAGACAGACTAAACAGTAGATACAATACACTAAAGGGGGTAAGAAATTCAAACGGGGGTTTACGAGACACCGGTGAAGATGCATTTTTTGGGGAAAGGGGAATGGAGTGGCAAAATGCATCTTCGCCTGTGTAGCCAAAAATCCTTGCACCGGCTCTGCATGCATCTACACCTGTGCTACTCAACAAGTCCACGGATCACTAACCAATGTTTAGTTTCCAGCATAACAAGAGGACCCGGTGAGGCACTTTACATTGCACAGATGTCAGCCCAAGACTTGCAACCAGTCAGGTAGAGAAAATACTTCTGGTTTCTATTGGGGCCCCACTACAGTACTGGGTTTGAGAAGAATTGACCAGCACATACACAGGAAGCTATTCTCTCCTACATTTAGCCTAGATCCAAAATGGCTGTGTATGTGTTAGAGAGATACACAATTAATGAAATGGGTGTGAATGTTATGCTGTCTTATCCCTTTAACAATCACTTCCAATGTTGGTATTCTAAATTAGAACACTGCTCAGCCAATGGGAGAAAAGAACTTTTGAAATTCTATCTCTAATTGGCTGCCTAGAGTCTGCCAATGTCAATACTCTTACTGCTGCACAGGCGGTTTAAAGGAACAGAAAATAGAAAATATATATATTTTGTTTTACGTTATATAAATTTTACGGTACAGTCCTGGGTATTCGTAGATTTAAACAGAACCAAAGAAACAGCAGGTTAGCAACCCTTCAAATAAAGATTAAAACCAAGGAAACTGTGACTTGGCAAGCTGCGAATTTGTGGTTTTTACTTGATTTGAGTCTAAAATCATCTCCTCCCCATCAAACCAGCCACCCCTGACTGTTCTGTTGGAGAATGAATTTTTTCCATTCCAGATGAACGCTAGACTTCCAATTCCTCCTTCTAATGGTCTCCGCTGCGAGCCAGGCTTTGTGTAACATGCGAAACCAGAGCATGTCATTTAGTTAAATGAGGAGGAATTATAGGCTTGCGATTACTGATACGTGGAAATTATGGAGTCGGGGCAGGAAACCAAATTCCTGTCTTCTTCACTTGGACGTTGTCCTGTTTGTTGCGGTTTTACCATGTTTCTGAAATTTGCATCATTGTTTAGTCAATTATCCTCCTTTTTGGACTGTTACTTTGTTTTAGATGCCCGTTCCAAAAATCCTTGGTACATATTACGGGTTTGGATGTTGTATTCCTTTCAGACTACAATGCACATGATCCACAGGACTTACACAGCTCAGCCTGCAGGGACAGTCCCTTACACCCCACAGTCACTACATTAAGCTGCTGTGGGTGGCTCTGGTGCCTATTTAATTTTTCTTAATATGAAACTCATGGCATTTATTCATTTAAATTGGAAACTTGAGTTGCATGCCTATAGACGACTTGTAGAATTTTTACAAATCCCAATAGTTTAAAAACATTTTTTTTTTGCAGTTCTGTTTTCAAATTCACAACAATGTGTAATGTTTAGTGAGAAAAGCCCTTTAAGTCCTGCTGGACTGTCTTTGCAATTCCTGGACGGCAGTGAGTGTACAGTACATGTTTTTTTTTTCCCACCTTCTAGAAGGAAATGCTGACTTGATCTCCATTTGAGCATCTCCTGTCGGTGTCTTGCTACCATGACACGATTCCTCGGTTACAGATCTCAATTCTACAGAGATAGACATCTGTTTCATTGGCACGGCGGTGTGACCGAAGCACTTCACGCCTCGCTAATCTATTATACAGCGTGCAAGATCAGGACTTGTGGCCAAGACATGCTATTTGAGATTACGTTTGGAGAGGGCACTATGTTGACTTGCCTCTATTTCTGCTTCCAAACTAGAGTGCAAGCTCTTGTTCATTACAGCACATGTTGCAGTGTGGGATTCAGTTTCCTGAGATTATGGGGTTTTAGCAGTGTTCCCCTCAACAGCTATACAGGGAGTGCAGAATTATTAGGCAAGTTGTATTTTTGAGGATTAATTTTATTATTGAACAACCATGTTCTCAATGAACCCAAAAAACTCATTAATATCAAAGCTGAATATTTTTGGAAGTAGTTTTTAGTTTGTTTTTAGTTATAGCTATTTTAGGGGGATATCCGTGTGTGCAGGTGACTATTACTGTGCATAATTATTAGGCAACTTAACAAAAAACAAATATATACCCATTTCAATTATTTATTTTTACCAGTGAAACCAATATAACATCTCAACATTCACAAATATACATTTCTGACATTCAAAAACATAACAAAAACAAATCAGTGACCAATATAGCCACCTTTCTTTGCAAGGACACTCAAAAGCCTGCCATCCATGGATTCTGTCAGTGTTTTGATCTGTTCACCATCAACATTGCGTGCAGAAGCAACCACAACCTCCCAGACACTGTTCAGAGAGGTGTACTGTTTTCCCTCCTTGTAAATCTCACATTTGATGATGGACCACAGGTTCTCAATGGGGTTCAGATCAGGTGAACAAGGAGGCCATGTCATTAGATTTTCTTCTTTTATACCCTTTCTTGCCAGCCACGCTGTGGAGTACTTGGACGCGTGTGATGGAGCATTGTCCTGCATGAAAATCATGTTTTTCTTGAAGGATGCAGACTTCTTCCTGTACCACTGCTTGAAGAAGGTGTCTTCCAGAAACTGGGAGTTGAGCTTGACTCCATCCTCAACCCGAAAAGGCCCCACAAGCTCATCTTTGATGATACCAGCCCAAACCAGTACTCCACCTCCACCTTGCTGGCGTCTGAGTCGGACTGGAGCTATCTGACCCATCAAGACTCACTCTCATTTCATCAGTCCATAAAACCTTAGAAAAATCAGTCTTGAGATATTTCTTGGCCCAGTCTTGACGTTTCAGCTTGTGTGTCTTGTTCAGTGGTGGTCGTCTTTCAGCCTTTCTTACCTTGGCCATGTCTCTGAGCATTGCACACCTTGTGCTTTCGGGCACTCCAGTGATGTTGCAGCTCTGAAATATGGCCAAACTGGTGGCAAGTGGCATCTTGGCAGCTGCACGCTTGACTTTTCTCAGTTCATGGGCAGTTATTTTGCGCCTTGGTTTCTCCACACGCTTCTTGCGACCCTGTTGACTATTTTGAATGAAACGCTTGATTGTTCGATGATCACGCTTCAGAAGCTTTGCAATTTTAAGAGTGCTGCATCCCTCTGCAAGATATCTCACTATTTTTGACTTTTCTGAGCCTGTCAAGTCCTTCTTTTGACCCATTTTGCCAAAGGAAAGGAAGTTGCCTAATAATTATGCACACCTGATATAGGGTGTTGATGCCATTAGACCACACCCCTTCTCATTACAGAGATGCACATCACCTAATATGCTTAATTGGTAGTAGGCTTTCGAGCCTATACAGCTTGGAGTAAGACAACATGCATAAAGAGGATGATGTGGTCAAAATACTAATTTGCCTAATAATTCTGCACACAGTGTAGATAGTCCCCTAACCTAATGTGATTAAAGGGGTGTATGGACTGTGACTCCCATTACTTTTAGCCGCAAGACTTTATGGGAGGTACACTCCTTTGCATTCAAGTGTAAAGTTACCCCAACACGAATGTAGATGGACCTTAATCCTAAATAGAGACATTTGGGTTAGGAAGAATGTAATAGTATGTACCCCCAATATTAGCTGCTAAATAAACTTAAAAGAAACGCAGAATGCAGCCCCATACAATGTCCTATCAGTGCTAATGGTGCCTTATTTAAGCATACAATTCTGATTAATAATTTTCAGGGTTTGCTACATTAATAAGTTAACCTTTTTTAAACTCGACCTCTCAGCCACAAATATATTTGTAACCCGGTTTGCGATGAGAATCAAGCCCATTTGATCTGTCGTGTCACATTTATTATTATTATTTATAATGCACCAACATGTTCTGTAGCGCTGTACAATAGATAGACTAACAAACAAGTAGTTACAACAAGGTAAGTTAGACGTACACAAACAGAAAGTGTTGAGGGCCCTGCCCAATCGAGCTTACATTGTCGGAGGAGTGGGGTAAAATGACACAAGAGGTAAGGGCAAAATTTATACATCGCTACTCCATTGTCTTCCACGTCTGCCATTTATAGTAGAATGTCTTGTATGTGGATCTGTAGATGTCGGGAAACCGTTCAGACACTGAGTTCACACATTATCCTGTAAGATCGAAACATTCTGATTTTATTAAGGGATGGGCAGAGGCGTGTTATTGCATGCAGTGATCACAGATCATTGGAACTTATTAAAAGCAATGAAAGTGTCTCAGGTGGAATCATGTGCCTGCTCATTCCACTGGTTACCATGGAGATTGCCTACATTTTAGATATTTGAGCCACTTTTCAGATCAAGTCACTTTGATAAATCTCCACCTATGTTTCTACTGATTACCTGTGATGAATTAACCCTTTCAGTAAACAGTGAGACTGAGAGGAATATGTGTCTGCGACAGCGTGGGCTGTTTGGATGCGTTGACCGTGGCTGGGTGCCAGATGCCTGAAGCACAGGTAGACTCAGACAGACGTGCTTATAACCAGGGCCTAAAATGAATCAATGAGCCAATGGGATCAGGAGAAATTTGATTTTGAGGGTGGGTCCTCCTTTCAAATCTATGGAACAAACTGTGAATGAAGCTGTTACTTAGTTTGAGATATTGGGTGTAGGATGCCTGCGTTTCGAGGTTGCGCGTTCTCCAGTCTCTTCAAACCACTATGGAGGTTTTGTTGGTGTTTGGCTCCAGTCAATAAAAAAATCCATACCAAGGGGTAAGCATTCAGAAACCTTTTAAAACTACATCCTTTTGTCATTGTGTAGCTGGTTGTTATGTATTACAAGTTCTTAGTTACTTTTATTTTTAGAGATCTGCAATCCTTAAAGAACAACTCAAGTCACCCAGCCACGTCTGACAGGGGTTTGGAGCTGGATGAACAATACCAATTGTATCCAGAACAATACCAATAGTAAAGTACAAGAATGGAGAGTCCCAAGACGTGGTCAGGTAGAAGGTAAGGTCAGTTCAGGCAACGTAGATTCTTCAGCGATATAATAGGCAGGGGTCAGAATACTAGGAATCAGTAAGACAATATGCAAGTACAGTCGAGAAATAGGCACACAACTGAGGAGTGCAGCAGAGAGGATTGGGTGACTCCCCCAAACTGCTCTGCCCCTTTCTCCATAAAGCGCGGCGTGTGAATTGTCTAGCACAGCGTTTCCCAATTGGGGCTCCGCGAGAACACAATTGGGGTTCCGCCAAAATGTCTGAAAACAAAATGACTGCGGGTGGTGAGGGAGCAGTGGGCGCAGTGGGCAGTGATCTCCCTGCTCAGCTCCGTCGCGCGCACAGCAGTGATGCCGGGGAGCTAGAATATGACGTCACTGGACTCCATTTCCACGATGTTGATACACTATGTCAAAGGGTTCCACGTGAAAATTTTATTGGGAACCCCTGGTCTAGCAGGTCCGGGGATTTGCTCCTTGGCTGACAAACAGGTCCAAAACCTTAGAGCGTGAGGCACTGGATACTAAAATGAGCCGTGCAGACACGGCATAATTTGGGGCGTCATTCGAACTGCCAGGGAAGCAAAGAGGTTGAAGAATTTACTAAACGGACACTCGACAACCTTAGAGCAGGAAGGGTCACAGCGAGAGCAAGCCGGCCATGCAGGAGCGGAACGTGGACGGTGAGTACCTGACCACGTAATTTGAATTAGTTATTTTAACCCTGCATTGTAAAACACGGTAAAACGTTGCATGATGAAATACGCCTCTAGTGGCTTCTATGGAAAGTCCTGAGAAATCATGTTCCCAGCTTGACAAGCAAATCAGCACAGACTGGCATTCTGTTTCAGACTTCATACAGCAATAGATGCTGTTTTAAACCATAGCATGGGTTGGGATCCAGAAGGACCAGTGACCAGAAACCAGTTATGGACTGTACAGTTTCAACCTTGTGGGTCTCAGCAGCTTGGCAGCGGTTCTGCTCTGGAAGCTGAAGTCTCTGAGAGTGTATAACTGGGTGCCAATAGCTGGATCTTAAATAGATTATTCTGATAATGTCTGTAAATCCGAGAACCTGTAAGAGTAAGCCACTTGCTGATAACCACTGATGATTGACTGATTGCCCATGCTTATAATGTCACGGCTGCCTTCAGGTAATCCACTGTAAGATGTGCCAGTCCTTATTTAAAAGGGCCAATCCCTCTGTCCCTCTTTTCTGTCCTAATCTCCCTCTTTTCTAGGAGCCCCGTATTGTTGGTATGTCTGAGTGTATAACAGAGCTCCACAGCAATAATACTCCTAGTAATGTGTCTGAGTGTATAACAGAGCTCCACAGCAATAATACTCCCAGTAATGTGACTGAGTGTATAACAGAGCCCCACAGCAATAATACTCCCAGTAATGTGTCTGAGTGTATAACAGAACTCCACAGCAATAATACTCCCAGTAATGTACTAGTGCATAACAGAGCTCCACAGCAATAATACTCCCAGTAATGTCCTAGTGCATAACAGAGCTCCACAGCAATAATACTCCCAGTAATGTGTGTGAGTGTATAACAGAGCTCCACAGCAATAATACTCCCAGTAATGTGTCTGAGTGTATAACAGAACTCCACAGCAATAATACTCCCAGTAATGTGTCTGAGTGTATCACAGAGCTCCACAGCAATAATACTCCCAGTAATGTGTCTGAGTGTATAACAGAACTCCACAGCAATAATACTCCCAGTAATGTGTCTGAGTGTATCACAGAGCTCCACAGCAATAATACTCCCAGTAATGTGTCTGAGTGTATAACAGAGCTACACAGCAATAATACTCCCAGTAATGTGTCTGAGTGTATAACAGAGCTCCACAGCAATAATACTCCCAGTAATGTGTCTGAGTGTATCACAGAGCTCCACAGCAATAATACTCCCAGTAATGTGTCTGAGTGTATAACAGAGCTACACAGCAATAATACTCCCAGTGATGTGTCTGAGTGTATAACAGAGCACCACAGCAATAATACTCCCAGTAATGTGTCTGAGTGTATAACAGAGCTCCACAGCAATAATACTCCCAGTAATGTGTCTGAGTGTATCACAGAACTCCACAGCAATAATACTCCCAGTAATGTGTCTGAGTGTATAACAGAGCTCCACAGCAATAATACTCCCAGTAATGTGACTGAGTGTATAACAGATCTCCACAGCAATAATACTCCCAGTAATGTGTCTGAGTATATCACAGAGCCCCACAGCAATAATACTCCCAGTAATGTCTGAGTGTATAACAGAGCTCCACAGCAATAATACTCCCAGTAATGTGTCTGAGTGTATAACAGAGCTCCACAGCAATAATACTCCCAGTAATGTGTCTGAGTGTATAACAGAGCTCCACAGCAATAATACTCCCAGTAATGTGTCTGAGTGTATAACAGAGCTCCACAGCAATAATACTCCCAGTAATGTGTCTGAGTGTATCACAGAACTCCACAGCAATAATACTCCCAGTAATGTGCTTGAGTGTATAAAAGAGCTCTGCAGCAATAATACTCCCAGTAATGTGTTATAACAGAGCTCTGCAGCAATAATACTCCCAGTAATGTTTCTGAGTGTATAACAGAGCTCCACAGAAATAATACTCCCAGTAATGTGTCTGTGTGTATAACAGAGCTCCACAGCAATAATACTCCCAGTAATGTGTCTGTGTGTATCACAGAGCTCCACAGCAATAATACTCCCAGTAATGTGTCTGAGTGTATAACAGAACTCCACAGCAATAATACTCCCAGTAATGTGTCTGAGTGTATCACAGAGCTCCACAGCAATAATACTCCCAGTAATGTGTCTGAGTGTATAACAGAGCTACACAGCAATAATACTCCCAGTAATGTGTCTGAGTGTATAACAGAGCTCCACAGCAATAATACTCCCAGTAATGTGTCTGAGTGTATCACAGAGCTCCACAGCAATAATACTCCCAGTAATGTGTCTGAGTGTATAACAGAGCTACACAGCAATAATACTCCCAGTGATGTGTCTGAGTGTATAACAGAGCACCACAGCAATAATACTCCCAGTAATGTGTCTGAGTGTATAACAGAGCTCCACAGCAATAATACTCCCAGTAATGTGTCTGAGTGTATCACAGAACTCCACAGCAATAATACTCCCAGTAATGTGTCTGAGTGTATAACAGAGCTCCACAGCAATAATACTCCCAGTAATGTGACTGAGTGTATAAAAGAGCTCTGCAGCAATAATACTCCCAGTAATGTGTTATAACAGAGCTCTGCAGCAATAATACTCCCAGTAATGTGTCTGAGTGTATCACAGAACTCCACAGCAATAATACTCCCAGTAATGTGTCTGAGTGTATAACAGAGCTCCACAGCAATAATACTCCCAGTAATGTGTCTGAGTGTATAAAAGAGCTCTGCAGCAATAATACTCCCAGTAATGTGTTATAACAGAGCTCTGCAGCAATAATACTCCCAGTAATGTTTCTGAGTGTATAACAGAGCTCCACAGAAATAATACTCCCAGTAATGTGTCTGTGTGTATAACAGAGCTCCACAGCAATAATACTCCCAGTAATGTGTCTGTGTGTATAACAGAGCTCCACAGAAATAATACTCCCAGTAATGTGTCTGAGTGTATAACAGAGCTCCACAGCAATAATACTCCCAGTAATGTGTCTGAGTGTATAACAGAGCCCCACAGCAATAATACTCCCAGTAATGTGTCTGAGTGTATAACAGAGCTCCACAGCAATAATACTACCAGTAATGTGTCTGAGTGTATAACAGAGCTCCACAGCAATAATACTCCCAGTAAGGTGTCTGAGTGTATAACAGAGCTCCACAGCAATAATACTCCCAGTAATGTGTCTGAATGTATAACAGAGCTCCACAGCAATAATACTCCCAGTAATGTGTCTGAGTGTATAACAGAGCTCCACAGCAATAATGCTCCCAGTAATGTGTCTGAGTGTATAACAGAGCTCCACAGCAATAATACTCCCAGTAATGTGTCTGAGTGTATAACAGAGCTCCACAGCAATAATGCTCCCAGTAATGTGTCTGAGTGTATAACAGAGCTCCACAGCAATAATACTCCCAGTAATGTGTCTGAGTGTATAACAGAGCTTCACAGCAATAATACTCCCAGTAATTTGTCTGAGTGTATAACAGAGCTCCACAGCAATAATACTCCCAGTAATGTGTCTGAGTGTATAACAGAGCCCCACAGCAATAATACTCCCAGTAATGTGTCTGAGTGTATAACAGAGCCCCACAGCAATAATACTCCCAGTAATGTGTCTGAGTGTATAACAGAGCTCCACAGCAATAATACTCCCAGTAATGTGTCTGAGTGTATAACAGAGCTTCACAGCAATAATACTCCCAGTAATGTGTCTGAGTGTATAACAGAGCTTCACAGCAATAATACTCCCAGTAATGTGTCTGAGTGTATAACAGAGCTCCACAGCAATAATACTCCCAGTAATGTGTCTGTGTGTATAACAGAGCTTCACAGCAATAATACTCCCAGTAATGTGTCTGAGTGTATAACAGAGCTCCACAGCAATAATACTACCAGTAATGTGTCTGAGTGTATAACAGAGCTTCACAGTAATAATACTCCCAGTAATGTGTCTGAGTGTATAACAGAGCTTCACAGTAATAATACTTTCAGCAATGTGTCTGGATGTATAACAGAGCTCCACAGCAATAATACTCCCAGTAATGTGTCTGGATGTATAACAGAGCTTCACAGCAATAATACTCCCAGTAATGTCTGAGTGTATAACAGAGCTCCACAGCAATGATACTCCCAGTAATGTGTCTGAGTGTATAACAGAGCTCCACGGCAATAATACTCCCAGTACTGTGTCTGAGTGTATAACAGAGCTCCACAGCAATAATACTCCCAGTAATGTCTGAGTGTATAACAGAGCTCCACAGCAATAATACTCCCAGTAATGTCTGAGTGTATAACAGAGCTCCACAGCAATAATACTCCCAGTAATGTGTCTGAGTGTATAACAGAGCTCCACAGCAATGATACTCCCAGTAATGTGTCTGAGTGTATAACAGAGCTCCACGGCAATAATACTCCCAGTACTGTGTCTGAGTGTATAACAGAGCTCCACAGCAATAATACTCCCAGTAATGTCTGAGTGTATAACAGAGCTCCACAGCAATAATACTCCCAGTAATGTCTGAGTGTATAACAGAGCTCCACAGCAATAATACTCCCAGTAATGTCTGAGTGTATAACAGAGATCCACAGCAATAATACTCCCAGTAATGTCTGAGTGTATAACAGAGCTCCACAGCAATAATACTCCCAGTAATGTGTCTGAGCGTATAACAGAGCCCCACAGCAATAATACTCCCAGTAATGTGTCTGAGCGTATAACAGAGCCCCACAGCAATAATACTCCCAGTAATGTGTCTGAATGTATAACAGAGCTCCACAGCAATAATACTCCCAGTAATGTGTCTGAATGTATAACAGAGCCCCACAGCAATAATACTCCCAGTAATGTGTCTGAATGTATAACAGAGCTCCACAGCAATAATACTCCCAGTAATGTGTCTGAGTGTATAACAGAGCTCCACAGCAATAATACTCCCAGTAATGTGTCTGAGTATATCACAGAGCCCCACAGCAATAATACTCCCAGTAATGTCTGAGTGTATAACAGAGCTCCACAGCAATAATACTCCCAGTAATGTGTCTGAGTGTATAACAGAGCTCCACAGCAATAATACTCCCAGTAATGTGTCTGAGTGTGTAACAGAGCTCCACAGCAATAATACTCCCAGTAATGTGTCTGAGTGTATAACAGAGCTCCACAGTAATAATACTCCCAGTAATGTCTGAGTGTATAACAGAGCTCCACAGCAATAATACTCCCAGTAATGTCTGAGTGTATAACAGAGCTCCACAGCAATAATACTCCCAGTAATGTGTCTGAGCGTATAACAGAGCCCCACAGCAATAATACTCCCAGTAATGTGTCTGAGCGTATAACAGAGCCCCACAGCAATAATACTCCCAGTAATGTGTCTGAATGTATAACAGAGCTCCACAGCAATAATACTCCCAGTAATGTGTCTGAATGTATAACAGAGCCCCACAGCAATAATACTCCCAGTAATGTGTCTGAATGTATAACAGAGCCCCACAGCAATAATACTCCCAGTAATGTGTCTGAGTGTATAACAGAGCTCCACAGCAATAATACTCCCAGTAATGTGTCTGAGTGTATAACAGAGCTCCACAGCAACAATACTCCCAGTAATGTCTGAGTGTATAACAGAGCTCCACAGCAATAATACTCCCAGTAATGTGTCTGAGTGTATAACAGAGCTCCACAGCAATAATACTCCCAGTAATGTGTCTGAGTGTATAACAGAGCTCCACAGCAATAATACTCCCAGTAATGTGTCTGAGTGTATAACAGAGCTCCACAGCAATAATACTCCCAGTAATGTGTCTGAGTATATCACAGAGTCCCACAGCAATAATACTCCCAGTAATGTCTGAGTGTGTAACAGAGCTCCACAGCAATAATACTCCCAGTAATGTGTCTGAGTGTGTAACAGAGCTCCACAGCAATAATACTCCCAGTAATGTCTGAATATATAACAGAGCTCCACAGTAATAATACTCCCAGTAATGTGTCTGAGTGAATAACAGAGCTCCACAGCAATAATGCTCCCAGTAATGTGTCTGAGGGTATAACAGAGCTCCACAGCAATAATGCTCCCAGTAATGTGTCTGAGTGTATAACAGAGCTCCACAGCAATAATACTCCCAGTAATGTGTCTGAGTGTATAACAGAGCTCCACAGCTATAATACTCCCAGTAATGTGTCTGAGTGTATAACAGAGTTCCACAGCAACAATACTCCCAGTAATGTCTGAGTGTATAACAGAGCTCCACAGCAATAATACTCCCAGTAATGTGTCTGAGTGTATAACAGAGCTCCACAGCAATAATACTCCCAGTAATGTGTCTGAGTGTATAACAGAGCTCCACAGCAATAATACTCCCAGTAATGTGTCTGAGTGTATAACAGAGCTCCACAGCAATAATACTCCCAGTAATGTGTCTGAGTATATCACAGAGCCCCACAGCAATAATACTCCCAGTAATGTCTGAGTGTGTAACAGAGCTCCACAGCAATAATACTCCCAGTAATGTGTCTGAGTGTGTAACAGAGCTCCACAGCAATAATACTCCCAGTAATGTCTGAATATATCACAGAGCTCCACAGTAATAATACTCCCAGTAATGTGTCTGAGTGAATAACAGAGCTCCACAGCAATAATGCTCCCAGTAATGTGTCTGAGTGTGTAACAGAGCTCCACAGCAATAATACTCCCAGTAATGTCTGAATATATAACAGAGCTCCACAGTAATAATACTCCCAGTAATGTGTCTGAGTGAATAACAGAGCTCCACAGCAATAATACTCCCAGTAATGTGTCTGAGTGTATAACAGAGCTCCACAGCAATAATACTCCCAGTAATGTGTCTGAGTGTGTAACAGAGCTCCACAGCAATAATACTCCCAGTAATGTCTGAATATATAACAGAGCTCCACAGTAATAATACTCCCAGTAATGTGTCTGAGTGAATAACAGAGCTCCACAGCAATAATACTCCCAGTAATGTGTCTTTAAACTACAATAAGTGTGTTTAGAAATCAGTCTGTGTAAATAAGATACATTGTTCTTGTTCTAAATCACATTTTAGTTCCATTAATCAATAGGTCATGAAGTCATCTCAAATATCCCGAGACACCCCCTGATCAGACCACACCTCCACCACACCCCCTGAAAGGAAGGTCCCCCGTTCTGGCCATTAAAAGTGTCGTAAGGTATTTTTAAATTACTGTATCAAAAACTAGATAAATTGTGGGTGACCTATAAATAATGTTATCAAACTGAATGAATTATCATTTCTTAGAAATAAACAAATAGAAAGAACGGCCCACAGTGCTAGCAGTTCATTTCCTAAAATAAAATCTCCCCGTTAATGGGGATTGGGCAAACATTTTAAAGCTGCAGGTGTTGACATAATGGTGAGATGGTAACAGCCTTAAGTGATTGTATAATCCTTTATTTCCTTGTTTCCATGGTGATCACATTACTTTCCGTTTCTTTACATTTTTACCTAATCGTATTTTTTCTAAAGATTGTAAATCCATTCTGTGTCATTCACACATCCTGTTTAAGTGATATTGAAGGAACACTTCAAACACAATAATTAGCAATACCACAGCAAACTCTTGTTACCGTAACGACAACAGCACACTGTAGTGGATAGGGTGCATAGAGTGTTCCTTTAACCTTTAAAAGTTAAAGTCCTGTTGCAGCATGTACAAATTAAAACCATCTCATATGGTTGAGGATACTTTACACTGCCACCAGCCAGTCGTGAAGGCAGGAAAAAACACTTACAGTATCAGAGCGTATGCATGGATTGGTAATCACTGGCGTCTGTCAGCAAAGTGGCAACTGGACATTCTGTCACTCCTGCAGTAAAGACTGCATGGCGCCGTGCTATTAAAGGACCACTATAGGCACCCAGATCACTTCAGCTTAATGAAGTGGTCTGGGTGCCAGGCCCATTTAGGATTAACCCTTTCTGCTGTAAACATAGCAGTTTCAGAGAAACTGCTATGTTTACCTTAGGGTTAATCCAGCCTCTAGTGGCTGTCTCATTGAGAGGCGCTTCCGCGCTTCTCACTGTGATTTTCACAGTGAGAAGACGCTTGCGTCCATAGGAAAGCATTGAGAATGCTTTCCTATGGACTGGCTGAATGCGCGCGCGGCTCTTGCCGCGCATGTGCATTCAGCCGATGACGGGGAAAGGAGGCGGAGAGTCTCCACCGCCGAGGGAGCCCGGCGCTGGAAAAAGGTAAGTGATTTAACCCCTTCCTACCCCTAGAGCCCGGTGGGAGTGGGACCCTAAGGGTGGGGGGGGGGGACCTAGAGACCCTATAGTGCCACGACAGTGTGAAAATCACCAATAAATTGTGTTGATTGACCTTTTTTTTAAAATGTATTTTAATGTCTTATCAATTGACCTCACAATCCAGTTCGGTCCTGGCACAGTCAAGGCACAAATTGCATGTTTATGCTTTCTCTATTCTGAGTTCCAGTTGCAAAGAATAGAGCTTATATCAGCGATTGGCAAGATGGATGCTCCCACTGTCAGGATAAAGTTAAATACAGCACGTTAAAATAGACTTAAAAAAAATCTGTAAAAAAAAATAAAATAAAAATCTTTTTTTTTTTTTTTTTTGTCAATCTGTATTTTATTGAGGCATAATAGTTGGGATACAGAATAAGAAGAGGGAAATGTGCATTTAGAATACAGTACAGGGTTCGATAACAATGGTAACTAACATTTCCATAGTATTCGTGCCTCTATTTTTTATTTTTTTTTATACAATATGGTTTAACGTCGACAAGTAAACGAAACATAAAATAATATCAGTGAAATCAAGTTGGGTGCATGCTGGTCAGCAATAGTGAGTATTTCGATCGAATAGGTACATTAGCTCAAAGGTAATATATATGTTGGATGTCGTCGCTTTTTCAAAAAATTACAAAGACAAGAGTAGGTACACGTTCGTCATTGCTATTATAAAGTGAGATTATAACACCAGGATTTAAACATATGCAGACTTGGTAAGACTATCTAGTGGTATACGGCATGTAAGTTTCAGCATTATTGGGTACACAGAGAAATTATAACGTTTATACGCGGCGGAACATAAGAACTAACTACGTGTATCTAAGCAAGGTGAGTTGGTTACGTTAACCCAGTTGAGCATTTAGTAGTTAAATTATGGATTAAAGGACCACTCTAGTGCCAGGAAAACATACTCGTTTTCCTGGCACTAGAGTACCCTGAGGGTGCCCCCACCCTCAGGGACCCCCTCCCGCCGGGCTCTGGAGAGAGGAAGGGGTTAAACTTACCTCTTTTTCCAGCGCCGGGCGGGGAGCTTTCCTCCTCCTCTCCATCTTGATCGCGACGTCATCGGCGGAATGCGCATGCGCGGCAGGAGCCGCGCTCGCATTCAGCCGGTCGCATAGGAAAGCATTTACAATGCTTTCCTATGGACGCTTGCGTGCTCTCACTGTGATTTTCACAGTGAGAAGCACGCAAGCGCCTCTAGCGGCTGTCAATGAGACAGCCACTAGAGGATTTGGAGGCTGGATTAACCCTCATTATAAACATAGCAGTTTCTCTGAAACTGCTATGTTTATAAAAAAAAGGGTTAATCCTAGAGGTACCTGGCACCCAGACCACTTCATTAAGCTGAAGTCGTCTGGGTGCCTAGAGTGGTCCTTTAAACTCGCATATACGAGTGGGTTTAGTGATGTCAAACGCTTATGGTGCGTGTTAGGCACGAGAACAATATGATAGATACTGGCTAATGATACCTAGGCTATGACATAGTTCGTTACTGACAGTTGCATTTCCTAACCATTACGGCCTGGACTCTTACTGTGCCTCAGCTGCAGGAACACACCTATGGTCAACATAAAACATGCTTGTTAGTCTTAGAACATTCTACAACTTGTAGTCTGCATAGCTGATTAGTGAGATGGTCAGGCATTGCTCTAGTCTAGTTAGGCCTGGACTAAATGACTATTATGCTAGCCTTAGAGTATAAATCCCACATATGTATAAGTTGTGTAGTAACAAAATTATAAACGTTCAAAGTAAATCGCAGGTTAAAGATAAGTAAGTCTTTGATGCTTCTGCCTCAGTTCAAGACATATATTAGACATGCTGCAAAGAGGAAGGCCTCTTGAACTGTGATGCAAATGAACGAAAACTTCGGTGGTATGAAGAACGTGTAGTTAAAAATGAGTATGCTTAGGTAAAAAGAGTTCTCACATACATGCCCGGGCACAGGCTATGAGAGATTTTGTGGGTCAGTTCCTGAGAGGTCAGCCGACGCCCAATCTGGAGGCTGTAGGTACCCGTCTGGTGGGCTCATTGGGGCTGATTGCTGACCAGGGTGCAACCGATTGCCCTCTCCCACTCTTGGCTCGTCGTGAGGCCGGCGTCTCGTAGCCCTGGTCTCGGGGATCTGTGCCGTTGCTGTGCGCCACCGGGCTTCCTTCCCCAATGTGTGCCATGCTTGCTGTGTTGCTGCCGCTAATCCAGCGGCCGCTGGTACGTGGGTATTTGCCAGGCTTGGGTCCCGCTCCCGGTGTCGGTCGCGGTGGAGCGGAGCTGCGTCGGTCCGGGGGTGGGAATCCTCCCTTGCCCCGGGTCTGTAGGAGAGCTGGTGCTTGTGGTCCACGAGCCTGGGAGCCTGTGTGGTCCAGGGTCGCCCCATAAGGGGTGGTGCGGTAAGATGTGTGTAGTCGCTTACGTGGTCGCTGAACTGCTTTCCGCCTGTGTGGCCTGCACCGTCGGGTCAAACCCTGTGTTGCTCTCTTTGCTGTGGGACTTCGGAGTGTGGGTTGTGGCATTGCCCTGGTAAGAGTCCCCAAACCTCCGTCCGCCGCTGGCTCCAACCTTAGTAGGCGTTTGTCGGCGCGGGATTTCACGTTGCATGCAAGCCTCCAATTTTGCCCAGAATCTGTCGAAGATTTTATCAATAGAGTCACTCGAGCAGGCTTTTGTTACTGCCCTGTTAGTTTGGTGCCATCGCTTAACTGACACGCTCGTGTCAGGGTGAGCCACCATCTTGTGGGTGTCCAACCCCATTTTGTGTAGGGGGTTCGCTGCGTCCATCGTTTGGTGTGGAAGTCGGAGCACCCTGTCCGGTGGGGACCGAGATCTCCCCCATCGGTCCATAGGGGGGGGGGGGGTGAATGTGGTCTGCACGCTCGGTACGGTTGGCAACTGGCGGGAAGGCGGCCGTCCGTCCCCCGTGCCTCTGCTAGGCCTCATATCGCCACTGCGGTTTTCTGCCGAGTTCAGCGATGTGAAAGGTACCGGCAGGTCAGTAGGAGCCTCCTCTGTACGTTGAGCCCAATTGCAGGTGGATTCCAGCAAGCGGGTTAAAGATATTCGCAGGTTTTGGGCTCACACTGCAGGAGCTCAGGGAATGTGCGACTGGTCTGCTAGCTGTCCAAAAATCAATTTTTAATATTAAAAAAAATATATATATTAAATAATTTGAAAAGCTCATTCAAAAACATTAATACAAGGCCTGATACTCCCAAGATAATCTTTGTGATTCCTCCAGGCCTGTGAAGCATCACAGATCAACGCACAGGAATCAGAACCGACCCATAAAACAATTCCGTCAAAAGCTTTATTTAAAGCCCCTATACTCCTGATTGGGAGGGGGGGGGGGGGGGGGAATAATGCACTGATTGTGTACAGAGCTCTCTTTCTTATTAAACTGATAAACTAGGGATTTCTTTTTAATTGAATAAAAATCAGCTGCCGGGGCCGATATTGCTTTGTAGCATCGATGTCTTTGCTGTCTAGCGGTTATAATGTTTCCAGAATACTTGATTAACTGCTGGTGTTTCTACTGTTACAAGTAAACATGCAGCCATTCTGTTCAGTCACATGTACAAAACACAGTGCGTACGAAAGCCAAGAAAGCATATGGTAAAGTTCATTAACAGCCACCCACATACACGCACATGTCCTAATCTTCGGAAGCAAGCCAGATTGAATCAAATGTTACTGTAGGCTTCATTCTATCTCACGACTCCGATACAGTCTGCCAAATCACGTTTATGTATGTGATCCCCAAACAGTGTTAAAGAGACACCTTAATAGAATGTGTCACCCAGTTTACCGTTTCAATACAGTTAATTGAAGCGGTCAGAGTGAACACTACTTCCTATCCAGATTGTGTGTGTATAAAGGACTTTATCTTGATCGTTGTGTTAAGAAAAATCTATTCACATTTTATCTAACTGCGTGGCTTCGAACAATTGTATAACTGAGTGTTTGAGTTACTCTGTATATTTTTCAGATCAACTGTAAAAATTGTGTTTAATATTCATCAGATTGTTAATTAGCATTAAGCGTGTGCTGTACGTATTACGTCTGCTTTCCAGGCTGAGTTCATTGTGTGCGTTACAATACAAAGGGACTCCTATTCCAATAAATCCTCTTGTGTGTTTACATTCATTTAAAAAGGCTTCTATTCTTCTGAAAAGATTTCAATGACGTGTGCTGATACTGAATATGACAGAACTTTTTGATCTTTCAGCACCCTTTAAAAGAAAAAAGAAAAGCTGTATAAAACACAAAGGGTACCTTTTTATCAAGGACGTTTTTGAAAAACGTCCCGCAGTTGGCACGTTTTTTTTGTGCTTTAAAAAAAAAATAAAAATTGAAACTTGTGTTATGAAAACACTAAGGAGATCTCTTTTGCCGCAGAAACATCATCGTTGTACCACTATCTTGTGTCTGTCAGGAGAGATGGTTGTTCTGCTCTCTGTGTCACTGTTGTATTCTCAACAGATGAGAGAGAAGCAAAATTGTGGCCTGTGAAAGATTCTAACATATGGCTGTTGGTTACAATTTAGCAAGAGGGGCATTGTGCATGAGTACTGCACCATTGTGCATGCATACTCCTTGCTTTTACTGCAATCCTGATTGAACCCCTGCATATACCCACCGTTGTTGACCCTACAAAACTCATTGAAAAGGGCGGCTGTAAGGATGGGAAAGAACTTTCAATCAGAAACACCATATTGTACCATGAATATAAGATAAGTTAATCTAAGATAATTTCCAGATTCGTACATACACGACAAGAAACGCGGAAGCTGACTTTTATCGTTTATTTATATATTTCTGGGGAAGAAGACATCTCTCACATGGATTAAATTGAATTCCTGTCAAAATTGAAACACGCCACACAATTAGGGGATTATTCACTAAACTCCAATTTGCAGCATTTTGAAATTTAATGGTAAAATATGGGCTGAAATATCCAAACCTTTTGCCCAATTGTTGACATCCAGATTTAAATTCACTAAAATTCAACGTTTAGCCAATAGGCCCTAAATGTTTACCGATGATTTTATAAATATGTATAAATCCCCCTCTTGTTGTAGAGCGCCGCGGAATAAGCTAGCGGTATATAAATACCAATAATAATGGATAAACATATATTTCATGGATCAGACAACTGCTGACATGGCAAATGCAAATTAACCCCTCTCCTTCCAATCCTGGGGGGTTAGTTTATTTCTGTACAGCAAAAGGTTAAATCATTCCCTACCTAGCTCCCCCCTACATACACTCTCTGTATTAAAGTAGAGAAAGGATTAAGAGCAGACAGGGTGCTGTTACTATGTTGCTGTGTCTCTCTCACTGTGGTAATGGTGAAATGATCTTGTGTTACCTCCTGTAGACCTGCGTTTTTCGTTTGGGATGCTGTGGCAGTCATTGCTTGTAATTGAATTTTGTGTGGGAAGTGTCTGATTTTGTTGTAGAGACTCTGTTTGCAAACTGATGCGTAAGTTGCCCGTAGCGGGGAAGGAAGGAAGGATATGTTTCTCGCCAAGAAAGGGTATTTCATGACAATCAGAAGTCCGTTAATACTATTTAACGATAATAGGAAAGGTTGTCTGTGTTTTTATTGACCCTCTGTGCGTCCTCGTATACCCGGCTTCCTGATTCCTCAACGTGGTGTGTTGCTGAATATTCCAGATACGACTTTCATTAACGACAATTTAAATAGAAAATATAATTTATTATGACTTTAATGGGAAGCTGCTCTGTGAAAGACTTCCCTCTCATTCACTTGTGTTTAATTGGTTTAACCCCTTAAGGACCAAACTTCCGGAATAAAAGGGAATCATGACATGTCAGACATGTCATGTGTCCTTAAGGGGTTAAAGGGACACTATAGTCACCAAAACAACTTTAGCTTAATGAAGCAGTTTCGGTGTGTAGATCATACCCCTGCAGTCTCACTGCTCAATCCTCTGCCATTTAGGAGTTAAATCACTTTGTTTACCCAGCCTTAGTAACACCTAAGACTGTGACTTACACAGCTTTTCTAACCACTTCCTGTAAAGAGTCAGCTAATGTTTACACTTCCTTTATTGCCCAGTCTGTTAAGAATTTTAGAATTCTGTATCTTGTGCTCTGTTCATAGCCTTCTAGAGCTTCATTAGCCCCTGCATATGCATAAAGTACAATTTACAGAGCAGGTGATAAAAACTTCTAAAGTAAGCTAATATCTGAAAATGAAACCTTTTTTGTTATGCAGGCTGTATGAGTCACAGCCAGGAGAGGTGTGGCTAGTGATTCACAAACCAAAAGAACAGTGAGACTACAGGGGCAGGATGTATACACCAAAACTGTTATATTAAGCTAAAGTGGTTTTAATGCATATAGCATCCATTTAACAGCAAATCACTTGCATGCATAGTTTACCTGTTTTATGTTGGCGCCTCGTTCTGCAAAGTTTTTTCAATTTCTCCCAATTGGCACATTCAGATTTTGTTACATTTGCAGTAAATGTTTAATTTGTTTTCTTTCTGAAGGCCAAGTGCTCCATCTCGAACAACCATTCCATTTGGAGAAGCGTTGTAGTGTATTTCTGTAGCAGCTAAACAATAGCCTACAGCTTTACTGGAAAACTAAGGTGCTCCACTTCAACCTATTGTACATCACTCTAGAATATGTTGGTGCTATATAAATTGGTTTTCAGCTGGAAATCCCTAATCTACGAACAGATTGCCTGGATATAATATATGGGCTTAGTTAGTAAACGGAATTTGTACGAATAAATAAGGTCATTTTAAATTACATGTCACAATCTCTCCCAGAATAAGTAGCATTTCCAGTGCTCCCACAACTCTGTATTAATTCATTTCAAATTTCCACTACAGATTAAGGATGTCCCAAATGTAAACCCCAATTGTCTGTAGTATGCATACATTCCAAGTGTCCCTATTTGGGAGGGATAGTCCCTATTTTGGGCCCAAATTCCTCTGTCCCTCTTTTCTCTCCTAATGTCCCTCTTTTCTAGGACCTCCATATTATTGGTGTTTCTGAGTGTATAACAGAGCTCCACAGCAATAATACTCCCAGTAATGTGTCTGACTGTATAACAGAGCTCCACGGCAGTAATACTCCCAGTAATGTGTCTGAGTGTATAACAGAGCTCCACAGCAATAATACTCCCAGTGATGTGTCTGAGTGTATAACAGAGCTCCACAGCAATAATACTCCCAGTAATGTGTCTTTAAACTTCAATAAATGTGTTTAGAAATCAGTCTGTATAAATAGGATACATTGTTCTTATTATAAATTACATTTTAGTTGAACAAATTATTAGTAAGTAACATTTTCTGATGACAGCCTCACCCCTGACCAGCCCCCCACTCACACCTCTAAAATGAAAGTGTCGCTCTCTGTCAATATGAAATGTTGGGAGGTGTGAGTACGTATTTATGGCAAGGAAGCAAATCTGCAAATAGCACAAGCCTATTGTGTCTTCGCGTCTTACCGTGCGGCCTGTGTCCGTTCATTGCATGCACTTGAAATGATCGGAAGATTTTGCGCGATTCTTCAAAGACTCTGGTTTTGTACTCTTGTGCACAAGTAAAAGTGCTCCTGCGACGCAGTAATGGTGGACTTCGTGTGTCGGAACGTGAAGTAGAAGCTAAGCCAAAAATTGTGGTGATAAAGGAGCTTTCCATTAGTATATCTCCCTTCCTCTTCTCCGTTTGGACGCCATCTTGCGAACACACTTGCCACCATTTTTATTTATTTGTAAAAACGGGTAAGACTCTAGAAGTGACAATGCCAACAATTGAGTAAAGTGTTATGTATACTAAAGTTAATGCTCAGAAACTGGGGTGTCTGCCTGTACTAATATGACTACAGTTTGTCAGATCTATACATATAATAATAATAATAATAATAAAATATTGTGTAATGGACTATGAATGCAGAATGCAGACATGACCGCTGCGTATTGTAAGGGAAAGTGTTAACAACTATGACTAACAGAGTTATTTACCAACGTGAGAATTCAAAGTGAATTTCAAATTTAAGGCGAGACTAGTCAAACTAACTAGTCCGATATACTTTTAGTTTGGCTACTGGTCCTTAAATTTATTTTGAATTTATTTTGACTTCTGTCTTCAGAGGATAGGCCTGCAAGTGATATAATATCAGTTCATTGCTTGTTTAATACATTTTTCTGACTTGTGATCAGTGCAGAAAAAAAAAAACTAACTACACATTTTAATTGCTTTATCACCATAATCTATGGAGTTACATGTATGGTCGAAAAAAAAAAGATATGTTACAAGCTCCTTTGTATGTATGTATGTATTGCTGATATTTGACATTTTGCATTTTTTTTGGCCTACAATTTGCATAGTTGTTGTCATATTAAAGGTTTAGTGAAAAAAAAATTAAGATTTTGTCAAAAGCCAAGTCCTACATGAAAAAGGAAAGACAAAAAGGGAATTGGGGGCACACCCAGAACATACATTTGCACATGCATAAAATGTAAAACTGTATTTTTGTGTGCGCTGTTCCTGAATCTGTATTCTTGAAATGAAACGATGTGATAACATTTAAAGCCTTTCCTGTTTGCCCTATACAAGTCTTATGTGTTTAGCAGCGGTTTCAGATTTGACCTTAAAATGTTTAACCCATAAACACAACAGCAGGTGCTTTATGAGGTAAAATTAGCCGCCAGTCACAGACTTGGAGGGAAATAATCTGGTATTTTAAATGGGAGAAAAATGGACACTCCAGGCTCCTAACATCATGCCCCACATGGTTTTGATGTACTAAAGGGATAGTGTCCAGTGAAATGCTTCTCACGGAGATCCATTGTTGGACCTTCGACGCCAGCGCTGCGGGTGCGCCAGTCAGCTTCTTCTGATCGAGACGCATTGCGTCAAATTCATCTCTATCAAAAGCAATAAAGCTACACCAGGCTTGTGAGCGATGCTCACATTTAGAAGCAGTGAGATGAGTAGAGTGATCGCTCATCTCGCAGCTGAAGCCCTCCTACCTCTCGTCCCCAAGACAGAACGGAGCGGTGGCAGGAGGCAGGGAGTGTGTGCAGCAAAAAGAGGGGGGGTAGACCAGGGAGAAATAAAATTGTGTCATTTAGAGAGGCTGGGATAGGGCCACATTAGGGAGGGAGCAAATCCTGAGTCTAAGGCTCAGAGCGCGCTGACAGTGAATGTCATTTTAGCTCAGGACTCGCTAAGAGTTCCGGGCTTGCCAAGTCACGTGTGCTGGGGGTGCAAATAGCTCCTGGAACAAAAGTGTGGACTTCTGAAACCCAGTGTATACAGAATGCTTGCACCACGGACACTTCTAAAAGCAGAATTGGTCATGGAGGCTGGAGTAACCATTAAAGGGACACTATAGTCACCTGAACAACTTTAGCTTAATGAAGCAGTTTTGGTGTATAGAACATGCCCCTGCAGCCTCACTGCTCAATCCTCTGCCATTTAGGAGTTAAATCCCTTTGTTTATGTACCCTAGTCACACCTCCCTGCATGTGACTTGCACAGCCTTCCATAAACACTTCCTGTAAAGAGAGCCCTATTAAGGCTTTCTTTATTGCAAGTTCTGTTTAATTAAGATTTTCTTATCCCCTGCTATGTTAATAGCTTGCTAGACCCTGCAAGAGCCTCCTGTATGTGATTAAAGTTCAATTTAGAGATTGAGATACAATTATTTAAGGTAAATGACATCTGTTTGAAAGTGAAACCAGTTTTTTTTTTTTTTCATGCAGGCTCTGTCAATCATAGCCAGGGGAGGTGTGGCTAGGGCTGCATAAACAGAAACAAAGTGATTTAACTCCGAAATGACAGTGAATTGAGCAGTGAAATTGCAGGGGAATGATCTATACACTAAAACTGCTTTATTTAGCTAAAGTAATTTAGGAGACTATAGTGTTCCTTTAAACATTCAAGGATTCTTTAGAGCTCTGCATTGCCTTAGGAAAAAGAAAGTACGATCTGGTAAATGATTCCAATAATGGCTTCATTGTAACAATTGCTGGGAATCGTTACCTGCTCTAACCTCGTACTGGAAATTAAATATTGCAACACGTGTTGATACTGTATTATTAAATCTAAAATAATTACAGACGCCACCGAAGGAAAATAGAGATTTCCATCAATAAATTATATATTTCTTTATAATATTATATTTATTACATGATCTGCTTTTTTTTATTTTCTCTTATTGATTTCATCACTGCTTCTGTTGAAAAGCTATTCCATGTATCTACAACATTTTAATCCTGTTAGTTTTCATAATTTTACTGAAACAATGTTCCAGAAACTATATTTTCTATGTCACTTTTAGCCTCTACTACTTCCACTGGAAGGCTATTCCAGGTATCTACTACCCTTTCTATATCATTGTTACTGCTCCCACTGGAAGGCTATTCCAGGTATCTACTACCCTTTCTATATCACTGTTACTGCTCCCACTGGAAGGCTATTCCAGGTATCTACTACCCTTTCTGTATCACTGTTACTGCTCCCACTGGAAGGCCATTCCAGGTATCTACTACCCTTTCTATATCACTGTTACTGCTCCCACTGGAAAGCTATTCCAGGTATCTACTACCCTTTCTATATCACTGTTACTGCTCCCACTGGAAGGCTATTCCAGGTATCTACTACCCTTTCTATATCACTGTTACTGCTCCCACTGGAAGGCTATTCCTGGTATCTACTACCCTTTCTATATCGCTGTAAGCATTTACTGCTTCCACTGGAAGACAATTCCAGGTATCTACTACAATTTTTATTACAATTATATGGTTTGATATTACCTCTCGGTCTCCCCTACCCCAGTGTAAGTTCACACCTTCTTGTTCTGTTACTGCATAGCTTTGGAAGAATATTAACCAAAAAGGTTAATGAGGTGGCCACAAAACGATAATGAGGTGATAACACACTTAAAAGTTTGAAAGATGTTTTTGGGGAGATAAAAGGATGGAATGTTAGCGATTTAAATCTCAGCATATGGTCAGGCTGTTCTATATCCGCTTTGTCATTGCTGTGATATCAGAGATTTGGAGGATCAGAAAGGATTCAGTGCCTTTCAGATGGATAAGACCGTAATGTAAGAGACAAGCTTTTGTGACTGACCTCAGCTCAATATGATATGGACGAGTATCAAAAAATAACTTGGAGAGTTTACTGAGAAGACCCTCCATTCTTTCTTGCCCTCTGTCAAAAGACTGTCCATCTGGGCAGTAGGACCACTTCAACGAGTCTCTGATCTTATCCAGGACATCTGTCTACAGGACTCAAAGTCAGTTGAAGTCCACTTTGGAATTTGTATTATAACCTTGCCTGTGGATAGCACTGAGCTCCATTAACGGGAAAAATCGGCAGCTCTAGGAAACCTCTCGGAGAAACCGTGTATATCTTTTGACAGCTCAAGCAGACTGTGCCACTGAGAATCAGCAGAATTTTGTGATTGGTTTTGGAATACTTTGATGTGGGGCCCAGCTGGTCGCTCAAGGAAAAAAATCACCAGATAGTTTCCACCAAATAGTTTCTCTGTTTTAGGAAGAAAAAAATCGACCCACTCCCCCCCAAAATACTCTTAAAGTGACTATTCTGTTCTCTGGATAGTGTGCATGGGCCTTTCACCGGAGATGCCGTTTGTGTTCCTTGGCAATCCCAGCAGTCAATGAAGCTGAGTATATTCAATTTCTAACACACTGAGGTTTTGGAACAGAACTGCTGCCACCTGCTCGATGTCCTAGTATTACTTCTAGTATGTGTAGAAAATATCTGATTTTACTGTAGACCAGGAGCTCTGTAGAGTATGAAACTCAGGCTTGGGACCCTTCGATGAGCGGATGAATTGCCCCTGAAATCTGAGGAGGTATTGTTAGGTCAAAGACTTAATTTCTGAGATATTGTTATACGTGCTGTGCCGGTGAGATGCCAGCAGTACGAGTGAACGGTGAGGCCTCCATCCTGAGCCAAGGCGAGAAGGCGGTGTGCAGAATTGTCTACTGTGGGCCACGTCCGAAAGTCCTGCTGCTGCCCATGGCTCTAGAGCTTTGGCTATATGTCCAAAAAACCCGAAACATGCACAAGAAGAGGTGAGATAAGATTTAATGCTCTAGATTTTTTGCTCCGTGTGACCACGGATGGAGAAGGGGGGATTCTCCTAAATCTGCAGGAAAAGTGGATTATGGGAAAAAAATGGGTAAATGCTCTGCTTCTTAAAAGGTGAAATGGATAATAAAACAAAATAATAAATCTAAATTTCAAGGAAACACATACAGGAAATGTAATTTTGTTATGGACTGACAGGGTTATTTGCTAACAAAAATAACTGATTTAGAAAAGGCAGAAGTTGCACATTAACGGGACAGCTGTGCGCGCAGCCATGCTGCCCTCAAACAACCTGCGCGATATGCCACAATTCTTGGCGAGCGGCTTACTTGCTGGGAATTGTAGAACATTGGTGCGTCGTTCCATGGACGCCGCTAGCAGCAGTCGCCTATGAGTGACACGTGTTGAGGAGTGAAAAGATAAAAATAAAATTGAGTCTGAGCATTTTAAGCACAATGGCTAGAGGAATGCAGATGACGTTTTTTTTTTTTTAATTCTTTATTTTTGCAGTGCAGGTATTAGGTACAAACAGGCTTGAGGTACCCCAACGGCATTCCTCGAGCTTTGTGACATATTTCACAAGTGGGGTTAAGATAGGCAGTGCACATTTTTTATATAACAGGTACATTCGAAAACAGTAAGCTTTGGTAGGGTATGTTGCATTGAGATGTCAGTAGTTGCTGTGTCTAAGATGCTTTCCCAACCCTGCGCCGTAGAAAGCGGAGCGGTGGAGGTGTTACGAGTGGGCCCATAGTGTGGCGTGTCAGCGTATGAGGTGCCTGAGTGCGTGCTGAAGGTATAGTGCTTGTACTTGTGTTTTGGAGGTTTTAACAAAGAGATCACAACTGTTGCTTAGTGTCTGTAATGAAAGGTGATGTATGGTTACACGTTTTAAGCAGGCATATGTGAGTTCTAGTCTATTTTTCTCTGACAGGCTAGGCAGTCTGACCAAGCTAGGAGCATATGCATATTAGGTTACTCCGGCAAGTTAGGCAAACTTATGTTGAGAGAAAGTTTAAATTAGGCTATTCTGGCCAGCCAGTGAGACAGATTATGCTAAAAAAAAAAAACCACAAAAACAAACAAAAAAAACCCAAACAAACAAAAAAAGAAAAAAACACACATTTATATCTTGGGCTATTCTGGCAGGCTAAGTAAACGCAAAATGCAAGTAAAAGCAAAACATTTATGCATTAGACCACTCTGACCGGCTAGGGAAACAGCTAGCTAAAACCAACTGTATATGCAGTTATTCTGGTGAGTCAGGAATCGTCAGTGTCCAAGTCCTGGTGGTTGTCTCCATTAATTTATCAGGGCAGGCAGGGTTTTGGTGGTAGCCTGTGGCATCCCACCCCTGCGCGTTCCGTGCCGGCCGTTAGCCCACTCCATTTCGAGGCTGGGTTGTAGAGTCCGTCGCTGCAGGGGAGACAACCGGAAAAGAGGCGTCAAAGTAGTGGTGTCGGGTGGGCTCATGCTTCTCCGATGTGCTGGAGTGTTTTGTGGGCTGAGAGGAGCTCCGTCGCTGATCGGCTGTCCGCTTGTAGTGCGGCGTCTTCATTTCTGGTCGTGGTGCGGTGTGTCGCCATCTGGGTGCAGGGTGCATCGTTATGTATGGGAGACCGGTTCCCAGATGTGTCAGAGGTTCCCGCTTCCATGCCTTGTTTTGTAGTGGGTTCTTCCGTAGTGCAGGAGCTGGCTTATTGCGGCCTTGAGCTAAGCGCTGTGCTGGAATGCCTTGGCGGGTGTTTACCGGTGGTCGTTGTGGGGTGTTGGTTTGCTTGCGCCTGGTTGCTTTGCCATGTATTGTGGGCGTCTGGGAACCACATTTTCTCATGCTGGTTTTGACGCACGTGGCATCCGCCATCTTAGGTAGGGTGCCCAGGCCGCGGATCAGGCTGCTGATGCTGCTGGGCCCAAGCTGCCTTGCTGCTTTCGGGGTCACAGGGTGGGGACCGGGATCACCCCCGCCGGCCCAGAAGGGGGGGGACAGGGCCAGGTCCTCGCCGGTCCGGTCCTCCGGCCGGGCACTGTCAGGCAGGATAGCGGGGCAGCGGCCGTCCGCACCGCTCACCCCCGAAGAAGGCCTCATCTGGAGCGGCAGTTTCTCCCCCAGAGGACTGTAACTCGGGGAGTCAGCCTCTCCCTCGGTCCAGTGGTCCCAGCACACGGAGGATCGGTGCTGTCGGTCTATTATCCCAGAATAAATCATGTTTTAAGGGCTTATATAGTTGGAAAGTGCAGGAGCTGAGGTTGCTTGCGACCATCCAGCTCGGCGGTCCGGCCCCGCCCCCGCAGATGACATTTTAATCTGACTTCAATGTAGAGATAACGTGTCTTCCTGGTAAATGCACTTAGAAGCTGACCTGTCACTTTACATTTTTTAATATAGCTGAATGATAAAAAAAAATGCTTTGCCACTGGTATTTTCTAATAATTCAGCAGTTTTTTTTAAAAGAGATTTCAAATAAAACATTTTCTGTTTCCCGTCTCTTGTGTTTAGAATCCATATCCCAGCCTGCACCTGTTACATGCTCCCTGAGAGAATGCTCTATTTTTATTTTATTCTTTTTTAGTTTGCTCATTAATTGTGTGAGTAGCGATAATTTATTCATTTTTTCAACATATTTATTTTTTAAATAATTTGATTTGTTTTTTTATTTTACTTACCCTTTAAGTGCAGGAGACAAGCCAAGCACCTGGCAAACAATGTATTGAGCGCATCTTTGGCACTCTAAGGGTTCATAATAGATAAAGCCATCGCATCCTTGAAATTTACTAAACTGACTCACTAAATCATTCAAACTCCCCTATAATTACACCTGTGTCACCTGAACCAATTTAGTTTTTCTAGCTCATAGCAAGGATTGACAAGGAGTCAAGATGGAGGTGCCCAGGATAGAGCTAAATACAGCAGTGCGGTTTTCTATTCTTAATTTTATTTTTAAGAGCTCACAAACACACATTTACTAAACGTAGGGAAAAAGTAAACCTTGCAATAGAAATCCTGGGAAATGACGATACCACTTTAAATTTTTTTTTTTTACAAAAATTAAAAAGCCTCTATGCAGTTTCTTATGACCTCGTAATTGACATAAATAATTTTTTTTCACAGATCTGATAGAATGAGTAAAAAAAAAAAAAAAAAAAAGCCACTCTGGAAATTCTGTCTCGGTCAGCTGAGGGGTTGCATCGTTTCCTAGTTTGCCACAGAATTCCAGCAGTGAATATGCTTTTCCCAGTCGCTCTTGGTTTGCTATAATTGGTCTCAGCGTGGAGCTGGTAGCGATATCTAGTAATGATTCATCCGGCTTATCCGCAAACAGACAAATATCTGAAAACTCTCTTACGAGGCGAATCGCCAAGCGTAATCTGTCATTTTCGAGACGCTCCCTGCTTTTCTGTCTCCTAATGATAAATAGTCTACTTTTGTAAATCTAAAACTCGTCAATCCACAGTCTCTCCAGGCTCCGTCGAGTGTGAAAGTCAGGATTGTTAGTTTTCCGATGGCACTACAGGGACATAAAAATGGCACGTACCGTAATCTTTATTTCTTTCTTGTCCGTATTAATATTCCTGCTTCGTGGCTGTTGGCTGGACTAGCGACCTTTCATGGCATCATTCTGATACGAAATGTATGTGCTTAGATAGAGGTAGGCAATGTTTGTGTGTTTATTTTTTTTAAAGGATCACTCTAAACACCATACCCACTTCATATTACTGAAAGGGTTATGGTGCAAAGACTTGTACCCCGTAGCCTTTATTTTTAAAAAGTCCAGAGATAAATCCTTTTTTTTTTTTTTTTGCAGTAAACACTGTGTATTTGCTGAGAAAATGCAGTGTTTACCTTACAACCTAGTGATGTCTTCACTGGCTATTTCTCAGATGGCTGTTAAAGGTGCTTCCTGGGGCAGTGCTGCACAGTGTGACTGACATTCAGTTTCTCCACCCTCTGCAGGCAGACACTGAATGTTCCTCATAGCGATGCATTGATTCAATACATCTCCATGAGGAGGTGCTTATTGGCCTGGGCGGCGTTTGCCTCTGCCCTCGGCCAGCCTCCTTGGCTGAGATAATCAAAATTGACAATCTCAGCCAATTCAATGCTTTCCTATGATATCAATTCTGATATCAGCCAAGGAGGCACCCTAGCCAATCAGCATCTTCTCATAGAGATGCATTGATTCTTTGACCCAGGAAGCACCTCTAGTGGCCATTGGAGGTGTTCCTAGGCTCTAATGTGGATTAAAACCATATGTTTTGAAATGGTTGTTGACATCAGTGACTTGGGGCACCAGCATTATCATGAAGACTTTTACATGGTCCCAGCAGATAACTCACTGCTAGGAATTCATTTACCTTACACTTTATAGTGGAGTTTCGTTACTGGAAGCCCTTAGGTGATTCCCCTAGGTTTATTTATTGCAAGATCCTCGGGCTTCTTAGGGACATAGAAACTTTATTAATTTCTTCATTTCACTTGTTAATTATTTTTATTTTTTTAAGGTCTTTCTCAAGTTTGGCACATCAGCACTTTTAAAATGGTTCATCTATATAAAACAGATTGCCACATGCCATCTTGTTACTGAAGACACAAGAAGTCTCTGGATTTAAAGAGATAGTGACAGCGATTTGCTGTTTCCTTATGTATTTCTGTCAAGCTGTTTTGTGAATGGTGAGCTACTGAATGGCTGAAAACATCACCAGAATCCTGTGCAAGGCTTCCGGACCCACTTCTCAGACTGCAGCGGACAGAAATGGAAAAGGAAAAAATCTACAATACAATGATAATAGAAAAAGACATAGCGCAATACTGTTGTAATAAAAAGGGGAGTGGAAATGCAAATAGTTATTCACACTCACAACCCAAATCTGGTTGTAGGCATATCATAAAGACGGTGGAAACCTCAGGATTGGTGAGACGTCATGATATACGTAGAAGGAAACAAAAAAGCATAATAGTGCAGAGTATCTTGATAAAATAAACACTTAATTATAAGGCACACTTACAAGATTGAAGTGGCAAGCAGGCATATAAAATGGTCCAGTCTCAGGATCACAGGATCAATGGAACCGGAACATAATAAGATTACACAAAAAAACAATAAAAACAAACTCTAAAACACTATACAGCAGCCCTACGCGTTTCGTTCAAACGTCCTTGAACTTCCTCAGGGGCATAAGGTGAAAATCCTTCTATGTGCAGGCACACCCGGCACACCCCGTGCGCATGCCTATGATCTACAGTACCTATAGTTCCAGGGTAATTGTTTAGATTCTTATCTATTACCCACTAAGTGGGGGTCTTATTCACTAGTCGGTGTATCTGTACTCTGTATAGCGGACAGAGATGGGCAGAATGATTGGATGTCAGATTTTAACAAACAGTTTAACCCCTTGAAATAGCTGGGAACCTGGGGACATCCTTGCACCAAAAAACGATTATGTTGTTATGGTGCCCGATGTGTCCCATTAAAGCCAAAGTAGCCGGACTACTTTGGCTGCTTTTTAAATAAACTTTGAATTACAGGGGGCGGAGCCAAGCAGCCAAGCTGAGCGGTTGCACGGGAGAAGAGCAACGTGCAAAACCGCTCATATCCAGCCGGAATTGGGGCAAAACCCTGACAAAACGACGATTAAATGACATTGAGTATGGAGCCCTAGACCGCAGAGTAAAAAGCCTAGTATCCTGACCGCGACCGGCGGCTTCTAACCGGGGATTGACCTGAGGCCTACCTGAGGCCTACTCAGACGGGGCGGAGAGGCGGACGATCCCTGCGCTGCCTGCAGCCATTCACTTGGAGGTCTCTCTGGCGAACTCCCTCCCCCCCCCACCGGTGAGGGATATCCCGGTACCTAAAGTTTGGAACGCAGCAGCACAACCACAAAGGGGATAGTCCCACACAGCCGGACCAACATTGGCAACTATGGCGGACACCACATGTCAACCCCCAAACAGTGCCCAGCGGCTATCTCTGGAAGAAAGATTGGACCGTTTGTTTGAAGCCTTTTGGGCTAAAATCTACCGCCAAGGGGACACGGAAGTGGAGAGTCCACCAGCAACAACCCAAGGAGAGGCTGGGGTGAGACCCGCAACTCCCGCCCGGGGCAACGCCAAAGCTAAGATGGCAAGAGGGAGGAGGAGGACGCCTCGACACGAACCCCGAAACCGCAGACCAAGAACAGCGGTGAGTCCTCCTACCCCCCAGCAGGGACTACCCCTTCACAACCTCAGCACCCACCATATGGGGAACCAGCACGACAGGCCACGGAGACCCTCAGCAGCACCCTGCCGCACACCCACAGCACCTCTGAGAACCCCTTCCCCACAGACTGACCTGCCTCGCATACAAAGGAACAATATGGCTCCCGGTCAAGCACCCTCTTCAGCTTCAACACTCCTGCACAAGCGGGGCGTCGGCTGAATTGGCCTCACCATGGATGCACCAGCCATATTCTGTGAGGTGCAGATCGGATGACCGGCACACACGCCCTGCATACCCACGCACTGAGACTCTCACCTGCAAAATGCAGACACCCGGGCTTTGCCTAGTAGGCACCCCTAATATGCTTTTTATCATGAGTAATGTTTATTTCCTTAGCATGTAACCTAAGTCGACCAGAACCACATATATGTTTTCTAATGTCTTCCCCAAAATGCAAACTAGCAATTTTCTAGCAAAATCAGCTTACCAGATGTAAATGTGCCAGTATTCCATAGCTAATCTAGTAATGTTAAATGCTGACTACCCAGTCTTAATTCTACTCAGAAGAGAGAGATGCTGGGCCCAACTTGTCTACCTAACCAGGTATAACTGAACTAAAGCCATAGAACGTTAACCTATGCTTGCAATTGTTGCTGAGGCAAACTTATTAATATGCTCTCTATGCTATAGCTAAAGTTGAAAAAGGCTGACCCTAACTGGTGTGGCACTGAAAACCTGCTGTGTTTCTTCCTATACACGATTAGTTAACTGCTGTATGACGCTCCCTAGATGTATACACTTAGTCTAACCTTTACATTTATTCTTTAATCTAGCAACTGCTGTACTGTAAACCGTGTTTATACGATATGTCTATGATAGCATTGCAACAGCAGAATTGAAATCTAAACGTTGGTCAATCTCATTGTACTCTGGTTCATGCAGACTTGTATGTCCCAGCATTCATTATACTGCACTAGTGTACAGCTAAGCAACCTTAACTCTTTCACATGCCATACCACATGGCAGTAAATATTCATCAATGTTAAGCCTGTTATATTGTTTGTATTCAAAAAATGTGCACGCACTCATGCCACTGCTCAATCTATATGAATAAATATGTACGCTGTTGTGGCGTTTAAAATGTCATGTACCTACCTGCACAACAAAAATAAAGAATTAAAAAGCAAACAAAAAAAAAACCAAACTTTGAATTACCAACAATTCTCACTTTGGCGATTAAGCTGTTAGGGCTGCCTAAATGTTAATGAGAAAGTACTGGAAATTACTTTTGGCACCTATAGGTACAGTGAAAGACTGAGAAATTAGCAATGTTGTTTCTAATTCATTATATCACTGCTAGAAAATCTCCATGCTAAAAGTGGGTCAACTTCTTAAGAGGCAGACCGTGATCGAACCCTCTGTGTCCAAACGATGGAACACTGGAAACGGAACACATTTTGCCGTGATTTTGGTCATGCTTGTTTTCTTTCATTATTTTATAAGCCAATCGATGGCCCCCTTGTCCAGCCGCAGTCCGTGGATTGTGGCTGCACCTGCAGCCTACTGGACCTCCAGGGACCCCACTGGACTGCCAGGGATGTATTATTGCCCCCATACACTGTCACACCCATGATTCTGCCACACTAACCCTGCAACACTCACCCTGCCACACTCAGCCCCACTACATGTCACACTCACCCCTAACCTGTCACACTCGCCTACCCCCAACTCTCATACTTGCCCCTAAAGCTGTCCAACTCACCCCCCCTTGCCCTGCCATACCTACCCCCATCACCCTGTCACACGTTTGCTGTCCTGCCTTTTATACACAAGGACCACAGATGGTGGATTTTCGAAGATGCCAATAAAAAAAACGATTGATCCATTTAAATTTAACCCTCCAAGCTCCGGTGGGAGAAACATTACAGTATTTTCCTATCTTACAATGAAAGTGTTAATCCTATTGTTAGCTAATCCTAAGCCAACCTTTCCAAAATACAGTTCTTTTGGAGATAAATTTTGGCTGTGGGTTAATAGCCGTGAACCATTAAAAAAAAAAAAAAAAAAAATTGTCGAAAATATTGTGGCGAAAACAGTCTTTATAGAAACAAAAGAACTTTGCACATCCTCATTCCAGTGTTACCATGGTAACTCTTCGAAGTAGACTAGTAACCGTGACCTTCATAGGGTTTATTTGTCCTTGAGCAGACTGTCTGCTGTGGTGTCTGGTCTCCCCATAGATGCTCACACATGCTGTATGGCTGTATAGAAGGGGTTAATGCACTGAGGGGGGCTGAGTTTAGGAATTGGGTGTCACATACAGCTAAGGGTTATCCCCTATTTTGGATATCTGGTAGACACAAACACATTCACCAGGTTTGGCTGACTGTGTGTTTTTTATCGTTTTTCCACATACAGCTATATTAGAGGTACAGGCTCCGGAACCAACAGATTGTGCTAGTGATAATGTAAATAAGCACACGGTGCATGTTGGGCCTTGGGGACGTGAGGAATTCTGTCTATTTCCTATAGATGGTATTCCAGGGCTGCACGTCTAGAGAGGTATTCTAATACCAGAGTCTGGAATCATTCAGCCTCTAGAACGGTGAGGTCTAACTTGCCAGCAGAGCTAACGTTCTGTGATGCCCAGGGACGCGTTATGATTCTCGCTTTAGGGTAAGTGGGCAGATTCCAAAGGACTTGATAAGTGGTCAGATTCTCGAGGGGTGAATGGAGAGTTTCTGTGGCTGACAGGGTGAATGGATGTATGATCACAGTGAATGGGCAGATTCTCTGGGTGAGTGGGCAGATTCTCTGGTTTAGTGGGCAGATTATGTGGGTGAATGGGCAGATTCTCTGGGTGAGTGGGCAGATTCTCTGGGTGAGTGGGCAGATTCTCTGGGTGAGTGGGCAGGTTCATGGGGTCTTTGGCTCTGAGTGCAGAATCTCATGATCTTAGGGCAGATTAGGGCCCCTAGGTGGGTCCTAACTCTAACCATTCACCTTGCTTCCTTGAGCCTCTGGCAAAAATCTCTACTGAGACAGAAAGGGGCATTTTTTATATACACCCCTATACATTATTAACCCTTAATAGGGAACACATGGGATGGGCGGCTGCATTGTAACAAGGCTGAGTGATAAAAAAAATGGATACAAATGCAGAAAGACAAGTCCTGCGCTCACTCCCATCACTGGGCGGCTGCAAATGACTACAGTACATAATATGTCTTACTAGCCCTTTCTCACCATTTTTAGAGTCATACTGTTTGCCTTAGAGGCAACATTGGTTCCAGATTCAGCTGGATTTACATCGCAGAGATTTTCTAAACCTATTAACAAATAGTTACAAATATGTTAGACACTCCACAGCCCAAATACATTTAAAAAAAAAAATAGATACAATCAAAATTGTTTAGTGTATATATACCCCCAATAAAATTGCATTTTAATCATGTATTAGTTCATTCTATATCTAAAAACAGCTGCAAAAGTTGCAGATCTCTTGCCTGCAGACTTTGCAAGCCCTCCCCTTCTAACCCCGCCCAGACTTTCTGTGGCTGTCCAATCACAGACTTCCCAATGCAGTTCAATGACAAGTCTTTCCAAGGCAGGTGCTCTGGGAAATTGCTGCCTCTTGAGTTTACCTCCACTGAGCCAAACAAACCAGGAAGTAACAGGATCAGCTGTCTGATTGACAGCCATGGATGTGTCACAAGGTTCATTGATAAAAGTGTCCATTTCTATTGAACTCTGCATTTTTTTTGCAAAATGAAAAAAGGACACACATTAAAATAAAATGCATTACGGGGTCCGGAGTGTCCCTTTAAATATGGTTTCTTAACTAGTGTATTGGCAACAGTGTACCAGAACACTAGGCTTGAAATAATCTCACGCAGGAGATATTACGAGGCAAACTGCTAACCATAAAATGTCTGTCGGAATTCAGATTTTAGAGTAATTGGTGCTTTAATTGGCCGGTCGCTCCTCGACATATATGACGTTGAAGTAAGCGTACACCCATGCTAATTCGTCCCATTTCCCAGTTTTGCAGTTTTTGGCTGGTGCCCTGTTTTATCTGGGTTCTTCCCACGCATGTGAGTCTTTTGCTGCTGGTAGCTTGTTTTATGGCTGTTTATAATAAACAGTGACTGTTACACCAGATCACTGCACCCTTCAATTCTTATAGCTCTTGGCATCTTGTTTATTTTTGTTTCTGCAACAGAATATTAAAGCCAGTTGCCCGTATTCCATGCCAGCAAATATGAGCTTGGCATGACTAAGTGCAGTTTGATGAGTAAAGAGAAATTTTGTCTTAGAGAATAATGGCACATTTGATAATAGTAGCTAAATGATAATTATTAGCTGTTCTCTTAAAAAAAAAAAAACTTATTTTATTTATATTTGATATTGAATGCCAGCTGGCATGGCCTGGCATCCTATGCAAATTATGTTTATCCATGATTCCCTGAGAATCATGGGAAGGTGGAGTCCAGACATATATAGAGCATCTCTGGAACATAGTCACAGATACCTGGGAGTACATATACCTGGTTATTTACTAAAGGGATCGGCACGATAAGAAGGCTGTGCTTTGTATCAGGAAAATCCCCTCTGGGTGTCTCTCCTGCATGAATTCAGTTTAATGAAAAGCAATGACTGCAAAGGGAAGTAGGGAGAAGGGGTAAATTCTGTGTGAGAGTTGCACAGAGCAATAGGAAAGAAACAGCTAGAATGATTTATAGCAGCAGCCTTCGACAGGCAAACTGAGAGTGGAGAGAGACAATAAACACGTTTTATTTAGACAAAGCCAACATTAAGTGTTGGGGACTTTTAACCTGTCATGGGAAGCAAGCCTGTGCTTCCCAAACAGGGGTATGCAGGAGAGGTGTGTCTTATAGCAATTGTAACACACACTAAAAATATGATTGATTGATTGGAATCAGCGGGAGACCGGGTTAATGGAAATAAATTAAAATATGAGCGTTTAACGGTATTAATGGAAGAAACACTTGGTTGTTTAACATGAGTCAAGTAAGATGGGTATGAACCTGCAAACCTACATCTACCATGACAGGTTCACTTTAACCCTTTTGAGAGGGGGTACCTTTCTGGCATAATATGCCCTACTGCAGGGGTGGGGTACCGTTGCCAGCATTATGGCGGTAAGAGCATTATGGGAGATGTAGTCCAAAATATCTGGAAGGACAAATGTTCCCCATCCCTGCCCCACTGGGCACTTTGAGGAAGGTCTCCCTCTGAATTCACTGTGCAATTAGCCCCCAGCCACCATAACAATAACTCTGTATGTGCAGGGCTTCAAGCAGTAACGCCGCACATGCATACGTCTACCACCATGACCACTTAATATCACTGAAGTGGTGATGGTGGTTGGAGTAATCCTTTAATCAAGCTGGAGTGTGGAACCTATGCTAAAACCTCTGATTGTGTGTCTGTCAATTCTGGTTCTCATTTTACTAAACCCCAATCTTCCTAATTGCCCTCAAATCTCATGTGCTATCCCTGCCACAATGTCAACCTCAAAAGTACCATCACAACTTCCATGTTCATAGTCATAGTCCGACATTGACCTCCACTGCCTGCTTTTTAACGTTTAAACCGTTATACGTTCATACCCTGGGTTTGCATCATTTTTTGCAGCATATCAACAATTTTATCTTTTGGCTTCCGTGGGAATCCACACAAATAAACATAAGTCTCCAGAAACTTCAAAGTCAATCTGATGGATATTTGAAAAGAAAATTTTGAAACCAGATATTTAACCCATCCTTACCCACTCCCTAGCCCTTAATACTCCCTGCAACCCCCCCCCCCCCCCCCCCCCATGTACTCCAAACCAAGAATCTAACTTCCCGTGGCTTTACAGAAATCTTTTTTCGGTGCTTGTAAACTGTGGTCCAGGTAGTTTGAATGCATGTAAGTGGCAGATTGAGGGAGAACATTGAATCAAGAGGCATTTATCATCCATAAGGGCATCTGACAGTTGCCACTCTGTATCCATCACCCATGCCTCCCCCTTGCCTTCCAAATTCAGCACGGAGCATAGTATTCAATAAAGAATGTCTCCAAACATCTCGTTGGCGGTCCAGCTGTGCTATATACAGTTGAGCTGTGAGAATTGTTAAAATACCTCCTAGCACACACCCTGCGAGGCAAAGGGCAGCAGCTGTGGTTTCCTGAATAGTTCCCTGACCATGGGAGCTTCTGCAGATGTAAAAGTTAGAGCGGCTTTGACAGCATTATTGTTTCCGCCATTTATTTTCACCATTTTAACTAGTGCCATGGAATTAATGAACTGTGAGCTCCTTCAGTTGTCAAAGGGACACTCCACTGCCCAAAGAAAAATAAATTAGTCACGGTTTACTAGATATACCCAAAATGTAAACATTTAATTATGTATTTTTTTATTGAGGGTATATCTAAAAAGAGCTTGTAAAAAATCCAGAACTCATGTCTGCAGCCTTTGCAAGCCCTCCCCTTCTAGCCCCGCCCAGACTTTCTGTGACTGTCCAATCACAGACTTCCCAATGCAGCCCAATGGTGGTTACCCATTCTAAAACTATTCAACAAATTCCTCTGGGAGGGGGCAGGGCACTCCTGGTACTATTGCCTCTATGGCAGGCTGTAGTGGTTATGGTGCTTGGAGTGATCCTTTAAATAGGAGTTTCTGCTTTTCTCTAAAGTGCAGAAATTAAGTCTATTGTACAGGTGCTTAAAAAGACAGCAGAAAAAAACACCCCCATCAATTTATAAGATATACCCCAAAGAAAGGTTTTCTTTGGGGGTATATGAAATCTTAACTTGCAAAAGCTGCAGATCTAGTATCTGCAGCTACTGCAAGCCCTCTCCTTCCTCAGCCAAGACTTTCTGTGTGTCTTTGCAATGCAGCTCAATGAGAAGTCTATGCAAGGCAGGTGCTCTGGGCAATTGCTGCCTCTTGAGTTAATCTCCACTGAGCTAAGCAAACCAGGAAGTAACAGGATCAGGTGTCTGATTGACAGCCAGGGAGGTGTAACCAGGTTAATTAATACAAGTGTCACTTTCAATTTGAAATCTACACTTTTTGTAAAATGAAAAAAGATGACACTCTGCACACATAAAGTACTTCAGCAAGCTGTTTTTTTTTTTTTTATATTTTCATCTGATGAGACCTGCAGAGTTCTTCACTAATGTGAGAATCCAAAGTGAATTACAAACTTAATTTCAATTTTAAATGGTTACTTCAATGTCCATGAGGCAATTTATTTCTGTATTTTAAAGGTTTATAAAGGTGGTGGGGGGAGAAGGGGTGACATTCGATTAACACCCCTACAGCAAGGGGTTCCAAGTCTTCGTTAGAGCAGTTTATGCCCTTGTTGTTCCTTAAGGCAAGAACAAGGCACGGTTTTATTGTTCAGGGTTAGTTTTTCATAATGTATACGTTGTAATAAACAAACACTATGTACAGATCTAAAGAGGAAGTATTGCTAAAGGTCGAACTAAAAAAAGCCATGGAGATTTAACTGCAGAGTAATATGCGGAAGAATTAACCCGTTACGCACATGCTAACTTACCTTTTTTTATTGCGAGCGTTTGTGATCAGCGCTGCTCATAGGCAGTCAGGGAGCTTGATCCGGTAGTTCTGGTCGGTGACTAAAAGGGTTTCCGCCGTATATTGCAAAACTTTGGCCAAAATAGACAAGTTGTGACTATATAGTAGAGTTGAAGAACTGTTTTCAGATCAGTTATTTTTGGCTTACATTTTGCAATTCTGTTTATTATTCACCTGTTAAAGCAGAACGTTTTGAAATGCACATTGATCACTTCCTGTATTGCAAAGTACGATTTATTTTTAACATTTGATGTTATGTTTTGTACATAGTCTTTTTTGCCTCCAGTTTCATTTGCCAACTCTTGGAGAGAAAACTTAAATTTTTCACCTAAACAGATCCGTTTTAACACACTGATCGAATTATTTGCTAAAGTGATCATTCAAAGTGAATTTCAAATTTAAGGCCAGAGTAGTCGAGCCGAAAGCGTCGCTGACTTGGAGAAATGTTCTGAGTCAGCTATTTTCACCTTAAATTTGAAATTCACTTTCCATTCGGCTTGAATTCTCACTTGAATGAATACCCTGCAAATGTCAACTCTCACTGGTTCTCAAAACGGCAAAGTGTTACTTCAAGGAATATGACCACTCCAGTTATTTGCAGTGGTTATGGTGTTTTGAGTGTTTTTCTCTGGCACACTGTACATACAGAGTTTAACCCCTTTTCTGCCAGAGGTGTTACTCCGGCTGCGTCTTGGGGGCGTCATTGTCAATTTGGCGCAAGTTCCTTTGCCCAGATGGGCCAGCTGAACCTAAGAGCAATTTAATCGCTGGTGGGATCTGCACTTGACTTCTGCAACTCTGCCTGCTGCAGAGAAGACCTAGCGTCCGGTGAGGACCCAGGTTAGAGGACAAACTGTTGCAAAACAGATTGCCCCATTACCAGGGAATGGCAGCAGGGGACTCATGGCACCATAACCACTTCAGTGGGCTTTAGTGATTGGTATAAACCTTTAAACTGACCCTGTCGGAATTAGAATTTTTTGTATCCGGTAATACTGATTTGTAATAATGCTTGAACTGTGTAGAATTGACAAGGAAGTGCAAATTTTAGACGAAAACCGCTATGCTTTAAAAAAATAAGTAATTTTTCTAATTATTTTAAAAGTAACATTTATTATTTGTTTCATACGGTTTGCAATTTCCATTGTCACATTTCAGTGCATACAGCCCAGTAGTTACTAGCTGCAGGTACAGGAGCAGGAATATACAGAACCATGGGTTCTGTATATTCCTTTAGTTATTATGCAAGTAATGATGGATTTCACTGTTATCTAAAAGCCGATAGTAACCATTATCTAGGATGTAACTCCTGTAAGGTTTTCCTGTCTAATCCTGTCTGTACCTGCTTCCCATAGACACAGACTGAGTAAATATTCTCCTAACGGGCCGTTCTTCCCTTGCAGAATGGAGGCCTCCTGTCTGGAGCTCGCACTGGAAGGGGAACGTCTCTGCAAGGCCGGAGACTTTAAAGCAGGTGCTGCTTTCTTCGAAGCTGCTGTCCAGGTGGGAACGGAAGATCTGAAGACTCTTAGCGCCATCTACAGCCAACTGGGCAATGCGTACTTCTATTTAAAAGAGTACGCGAAGGCACTGGAATACCACAAGCATGACCTCATGTTGGCCAGGTGAGGGGTCCTATATATTGTCTGTCTCTGGGTTGCTCCCTTTTTAAAGAGTTGTCAGCAAGTGCGCCGTCCTTCAGATCATTCTCCATAACCTTGCAGAGAGACTCCATGCGATACATGGGACCCAGCAGGTGGGAGATATATGCATTTATTCAGAAGATATTTTACCAGGAAGGAGAAGTTGAGATATTCTCTCATTCTCTGGTGTGTCTTGGGAATCACATACAATACAACGGTACAAAAACAATAGGATACGTACACGGTGCAGGTTTAGATACATTATTACACATATTATAGGATACTTATTATTATTATTATTATTATTAATAAAGCGCCACAAGTTCCGTAGCGCTGTACAGTTACAGATACATTACACATATAATAGATATATACATTATTACTCATATAATAAGATACATACAGTACAGTTATAGATACATTATTACACATATAGGAGACATACAGTACAGTTATAGATACATTATTACACATAATAAGAGTTGTACAGTTAGAAACATTATTACAAAGAGACATATACAGTAGTTATAGATACATTACACATAGTACAGTTCGATATATTATTACACATATAATACAGTTATAGATACATTATTACACATAGAATAAGAGACATATAGTTAGATACATTACACAGACATACAGTAGTTATAGATACATTGTTACACATATAATACACTTAGATACATTAATACACATAATAAGACATACAGTACAGTTACAGGTACATTGTTACACATATAATACACTTAGATACATTAATACACATAATAAGACATACAGTACAGTTACAGGTACATTGTTACACATATAATAGGATGCTTTAAATTCCTCTTAATATCACAGATCGTGTTTTTTGGTGTTTTTGAAATCAATATATTTCATTTTTGCTGACACATTAACTTTAATAATGTTTATGTGTGAATACAATTTCCCTTACTCTGTGTTTACATTGTAGCTTCTGATGGTTTCTCAAAACTCCTGTTGCTTTAGAGCTCAGACAAGTCTCCTGTTTATATCTTTCAATTCATTTTTTTGTTAGATCCATTGGAGACCGTATTGGCGAAGCCAAAGCAAGTGGGAATCTGGGAAATACGCTCAAAATCCTGGGGCAATATGATGAAGCCATCGTCTGCTGCCAAAGACATCTGGATATATCCCAGGAGCAAGGAGATAAGGTGGGAACTCCAGAGACAAATTACTTGCTGATATCTTCTAGATCACCCCATGGCCTTTCATCAGCATTCTGAAAAGAACACCTCTTCTTGACCACAGGTGCCCATACAATACAATTCATACCTTCCTCAGTCCTACCCTAATCATTCCTACCTCTATATTTATTTGTTCCAAATATATTCCTATAACCTTACTTACATACAGGGTTATTCAATGTGGATATCAAAGCATTGTAAGGTTTAATGTAGACATTTACCGTTTATCCCATTTTCCATTTCTAACCCATTAACGCCATTAAGGTGTTCTATGCCATCCTACGTCAAGTGGGCTTTAAAGCCCGTAGGGCAGCATAGAACCAGGGAGCCCCAGATATCAATGGATACCTATGGCTACCCACTGTCTGCTGGGGCCAAATTTAGTGATCTCTATATATTGACTGGGACCAGGCTCATTCAGAATTACACAAATATCTAGACCTCACAATGCACTTGGAAACTAGTCAAACCAAAGGTATCTTTGCTGGTTAAAGGGACACTGTAGACACTATAACAATTTCATCTCTTTGAATTGGTTATAGTGCCTGGAGTCCTCTGGCACTGTCCCTCCATTCAGTGTTAAACCATGTTCGACCAGTTTAACACAAAATAAATGTTCCTGGCCATCCACAGTCTGGCCCTTTTTGGAGGTGTCGCTAAGGTAGAGATTACAATCTTCCGTGTTGTCATACCCATTCATACCGTCAGTTGGAGCTCTGATAGGCTAAAAGCAGTCAGCTGACACTCTAAGCCAATTACAGCTGTCCATTGCTGCTCAAGCTAATACTTCCTCATTAGTCAAAGCACCACAGAGAGGATGACCTGCTGGGGACTCACATTTAGTATTAAAACATAAAAAACATTCAAAACTGTTTAATACTGAATGAAATGATGGTACCAGCGAACTCCAGACACTATAGCCAGTTTAATGAGATGAAACAAATACCAACAGTGTCCCTTTAAGTGTTTTGATATTATCTGTACAAATTCTTTTTAAACACATTCGCCTTAATGCAACCCATTTTGTGTCATCTTATTTACGGATTTAAATTAAGCCCCTATGCCTCTCTCCAATACAGGTGGGTGAGGCCCGGGCCTTGTACAACGCTGGCAATGTATTCCATGCCCGAGGGAAGCAGCTGTCCTGGAATATGCCACAGATTCCTGGGGACCTCTCAGAAGATGTTAAAGAGACGCTACTGAATGCTACAGAGTATTATGAGTAAGTTCCTTACCCAGAGTAGCACAGCATTATTAACCCTGCAATGTAGTCGTTTTAAACTGGAACTTGTCACTGACAAAAGTGTGTTAAGCAAGGATGTTGCTTAGGATAATTGATATCATTTCATAATTTTCAATGACCTGGCATATTTGATAGATAATGCCTTCATATTCATGCTGTTCAAACCTCTGTAATTTTTGCTTTAAAAAAATAAATAAAAAATGTGCAAATTTTTACATTGTAACCCCACCTCCTTAGTCACGCCTCCTCTTTTCACAAGACTTCTTCCTGATTGGAAGGTACGCAGTGTGGCTCAGCCAATGAGAAATTATTGTGAGCTAAAATGTTGACTCAGCCCCACAGCCAATCACTGTCTTTTTATCTGTAATATGTTTAAAAGACATGCTAAGGGGAAAGGAGGCTGTGACAGCGGCTTAGCTCACACTGATCTCTCATTGGTTGAAATGAGTATATAAATTGGTTGCTGTGTACAGTGCGCTTATAGATACAGTTAGGTTTAGAAAGCAGCTACACACTCTAGTGGGTGCTCTCTTATCCCCACTAAATACAATATAAAACCAGAGTGAATCTAGTGTAATCTGGATATGAGATAGAGAAAACCGCAGTGGTTATGGTAATGCTCACCTTTTTCTGAGCCAATTGTAACTTTAAATATTTAAAGTTACAATAAATTAGATTTTTTTTTTTTTTAAATTTGACAATTTTTATTGGCATTTTCTTGTCATAAACAACAGCATAAAATGGGGATGGGGGGGGGGGGGTACAGAAAAAGAGAGAGGAGGGGGGGGGGGGGGTAGCAGAATGCCGTTTTGTATATATATTTCGCCCAACATGTTTATACAGCACCGAACAGATAATCATTACAAAGTGGTTATGAATAGACTATGCATATTCGTTTACACTATAGTCCGAGATTGGCTCGGCTCACTCATAGGCTTCAGAACTATGATTCTACTCCATCGGGATTAACCCAATTGCCCCGATCTCCATGTGTCCCAAATCTCCCACGCCTTAGCAGAGGAATGGGATGGGGGCCACAGTTTTGTGTATGCACCCTCATATGCTCTTTGTTCTATCAGGGCAGCTATTAGTTTGGAGAAGGGTGGGCATATCTTAGATTTCCATGTTCTCGCAATCTCCTTGTGAGCTGAGATGAGTACATGATACATGAGTTTCTTTTTAGCTCTAGGAGTTCCACTTGGAAGGAGTAGTGTTATATATATTTGGGGCGACAATTGCAAGGAGATGCCAGTTAAGCTTTGTAGGAATGAATGGACCTCCGCCCAGAACGGTTTAAGGGCTGGGCAGTGCCACCAAATATGGAGGACATCTCCTCTTAATATCCCGCATCTCCAGCAGGTAGGGGAGCTGCTTGGGTAAAATTTGTGGAGACGCGTGGGTACCATGTACCATCTATACACGGTCTTACGTTGTTGTTCCACTAGGGAAGTGGATGTGAGAAGCTGATTGATATCTCGGAATAAGGTATTCCATTGTGAGGGAGGGATAGGCTCTCCCAAATCTATATTCCATTGTTGAGCTATGTTGGAAGCAGGGAATGGCATACAGTTGGCTATGAGTCGGTAACACATGGAGGTAGGTTTACATGAAAGTGGTAATGACCCATTTATACATATTTGTTCCCATATTGTGGGTTGTCTCATATCGGTTTGCGATTTCTCACTCGTGCTCGCTGACCTATGGAGAAATGATCTCAGTTGCATGTATGAGAATTGTGAGGTTAGGGGGAGTCCATGCGTGTCTCTCAGGGTGGGAAATGCCATTAGCGCTCCCTGTTGGCGAATGTGATAGAGGTGTGTTTTTATCCAGCCACGGGTTGGCATGGAAGGTAGGTATACAGTACGGGAGGGCCGCCACTGGCATTGCCGGTGATAGGGTCGTTGGGGTGCTAAGTGTTGCCCTATGTCTATCCCATATTTGTAGCTTTAGGGCTATTAGGTCAGATGGATGTGGCAAAGTCGGGCGATATACTTTCGGTAGCCACATAATATTAGGTAGTGTGAAAGGCTTCATTAAGTGCTTTTCTATCTCTACCCATTGGGGGGGTGTCACATCGGTATGGTGGGGGAGTAGTGAGGACAGTATGGATGCATGGTAGTAGGCCATCACATCTGGCAATCCCAGACCTCCTAATTTTTTAGGAGCTTGTAGAAGTTTCCTGGCTACTCTTGGTTTGGACCCGGCCCAAATAAAGTTATCTGTGTCTTTTTGAACCTGTTTGAAAAAGGAGTGCGGGACAGGTATAGGGAGTGTTCTAAAAATATACTGCAGTTTGGGGAGAATAGACATCTTAACTGCCGTAATTCTGTCAGTCCACGTTAAGTAAAGAGGCGACCATCTTTTGAGTTGTAAGGTACATTCCCTCCATATTCTGACATGATTGCCCGTGTATAGCTCTGTATGTTTTTTAGAAAATAGGAGCCCAAGGTATGTAATGTCATGCTTCCTCCAATCGAAGGGGTAAGTCTCTCTCAGGCCTACAAGTTCGCTGTTCGGTACACCGATACTAAATGCTTGGGTTTTGGAGGTATTGAGAGAATAGTAGGATTGCGCTCCATAGTCTTGAATGAGGGACATGATGTGAGGCAGGGATTCCGCTGGTCTAGTTATGTAAAGAAGAATGTCATCTGCGAAGGCACTTATTTTAACTTCCTTGGATACCTGTAATATTGGGGTGGGTTCTTATAGCTGCCAAAAGTGGCTCCAGAGCTAGTACATATAGCAGTGGAGACAGTGGGCATACCTGTCTGGTCCCATTAGATAAATCGAAGGGGTCCGAAAGGAACCCAGCTTGCAATACTCTAGCCTTAGGGGCAGAGTACAACGCAAATATTTGTGTGATGATCTGGTGGGGGAAGCCGTATTTCACTAGAACTTGCCTCAAGAAGGCCCAGCCGAGGCGATCGAATGCCTTCTCCGCATCCAAGGCCAGCAGCAGACCCCCCCGGCTAGGCCTCCGAAGGTGCTCCATTGTGTGCATCAGTTTGTACGTATTGTCCGCGCCTTGTCTCCCCCTGACGAACCCTGTTTGGTCATCACAAATCAAGTCTGGTAGCAATCCGCTTAGTCTGTTTGCCACAATCTTAGCGTAGATTTTGGCGTCAGTATTGAGGAGGGAGATCGGGCGATAGTTTTTACAGTCTTCTGCAGGTTTACCGGGTTTTGGGATGGTAATAATTGTAGCCATAAGCATCTCCGGAGGGAGGGAACCCGTCTCGGAGGCCTGTTGGTATACTCGTAACAAGTGGGGTGCTAATGTGTCTGCGAATTTCTTATAGTATGTGTTAGTGAAGCCGTCGGCTCCGGGTGACTTTGCCAATGGTAGGGATTTGATAGCTGCGCTGACTTCGGTCAAGGTTATGGATTGTTGGAGTGTTGTGGTTTGTTCCTGTGTGAGTCTCGGCAATTGTATCTGGTGGAGGTATTTGGAGATGCTATCTTCAGTCGGTTTGTATGTGCCTGTTCTAAGGTGTAAGTTGTACAACTTGGCGTAGAATTCTGCAAAGGTTCGGGATATGTCATTGGGGTTAAGTATTTTCTGACCTCTATCATTTATAAGGTGTGCTATCTTTTGTACGTTGCAATTGTTGCGTAATCTCGACGCTAACAATTTAGTGGTTTTACCGCTTTGGTGGTAGGCTGTAGCTTTCAGTTTATGGAGTAGTCTCCTAGTTTTGTCCGCCGTCAAAACTCTCAGTTTGTCATATTGTTGGGTGAGTTCCTCCCCCGTTGCTACGGTGGGCTGAGTCTTATTTAGCGCTGAAAGGTGTGCTATCCGTGTGTGGCATTCTAACATTGCCGAATCTTGGATTCGTTTAATACGGGAAGCTTGCTTAATGAAAAGGCCTCTAAGCACCGCCTTATGTGCGGACCAGACAGTGGATGCCGCCGCCTCCTGAGTATTGTTTAATTTAAAATAGTTTACGAGCTCATTGCTAATGGTAGCGGTGAATTTCTCATCGTTCAATAGGGAGTCATTCAACCTCCAAGTACCTCTCCCCTTGAATTGGAATTCATCTTTCAGTACTAAGATAACTGGACTGTGGTCTGACCACGTTATCTCACCAGTCTTACAGTCAGAGATAAGAGGCAAGGTCACTCTATCAACAAAGAACCCATCTATCCGAGAGTACGAATTATGCACCCTCGAGTAGAAGGTATAGTCTCGCGTGTCAGGATTTAGGGTTCTCCAAACGTCATACAGGTCGTGCAGGGAGAGTGTCTTGGTGATATTCTTGTGGGTCTTATCTTGGGACAAGCGAGTCTGAGAGCCCCTCTGAGTTGATCTGTCCAAGGGTGATTGGGTAAAGTTAAAATCGCCACAGAGCAATAGATTACCTAAGCGGTATTGATCTATTTTCGTTAGAAGGGACTTGAGGTATTGGTTAGAGTTCTCATTCGGGAAATATGCCGTAACTAGCGTGTATTGGGTTGCGTTAATGAGGCACTGCAGGATTATGAATCTACCCTGGTGGTCTATATATTGTCTCTGGGTGGTGAATGCGACGTCTTTATGTATTAGGATAGATACTCCTTTGGTTTTGGTTGCCGAGAGCGCATGATATTGTATTGGGAATTGTTTATTAAAGATTTTTGGCGTATAGCCTTTCTTAAAGTGGGTCTCTTGAATGCATGCGATGTCGATTTTAGATTTTATCAAATCCCTTAGCAATAGGCACCTTTTCCCTGGGGTATTTAACCCCTTTACATTATACGTCACTACTCTTATGATTACTGTCGACAAGTTTCGCTATGTCATTCGCTAAGGTAAAGTGAGCCAAGAATAGAGTGAGGACAGTCCAGTTGTCCATATCGTAATTGTATCTAGGTGCTAAATAGGTCCCGTACTCATCGGACTGGGTGTTAACGGTGGTTCGTGTTGTACGGCATTGGTCGGGCTCTATGTCTCTTGATACTTTACATTCTGCTGGGGTAAACCTGGTTAGGTAGAGGAAGGAGGGAACGAAGGGGGGAATAAACTGGGGGTAGGGTGAGGGGTAGAACCCCTTATTAGGCTCTACACTAGAGAGCTGATGTGCGCCAAGCTGATCTTGGTCACAGTGGAGGGGGGGCATGAAATGAGCCAGATGTTGGGGTGGCTCACTTGGGCCCTCAGGGCTATGTACATAATATGGTTAGAGTTAGCTGTATCTATAATGCTCACAGTTTTTTTTTTTTTTTTAACCCTTTTACTTATACAGCATGTATGTTACTCATACTATAATATAATTACGAGGATGTAGATGCTACCTTAAGAGCCTGAAACGTCCTTATCTAATCTCACAACATAGAAACTATAACATGTTATAACATTTTAAAACAGCAGTGCAGAGTTCTTAATGAGTTCTTGAAGTGCAGCAGAGGAGGATAGATATACTTATCACACTCCTAATCTCGCTTCTTGTTGTATTCAGGCAGGGGCCCACTCCGGGGACATCCTAGGAATCTTAGCTTGATTAGGGTCGCCTACTATAGCAATTGGGAGACCCCACAGCTTAAATTTTTCTTTGCTAGCCGGCAAGGAATGAACTGCATGTAGCGAGTCCTGGTACTGGATGAGCAACTTTGCGGGGTATCCCCAGCGGTATTGAATCCCCTTTGCTCGTAGTGTCGTCGTGAGGGGGGTCAGACTCTTGCGGAATTGTAGAGTTGCGGCCGACAGGTCTGTAAAGATTTTCAAGTCCTGGTAGGGATCTGGCATGCCTGGTGTGCGGGATGCTCTGACCAGCCTCTCCTTGGCATGATAGAAATGCACTCGGACTATCACGTCCCTCGCGGTGGAATTGGGGAGGTGTTTCGGCCTTCTCAACCTGTGTGCCCGGTCGATGATGAGCTGGTCTGGATGGGTCTCCGGTGTCAGCGCCTGGAAAAGGTCCAGCAGGTAGGTATTGAGTGCTGGATTGAGCACTGATTCTGGGATGCCGCGTATACGCAAATTATTTCGCCTCGACCTATCCTCCATATCGGCCATTTTGACCGCATGGTCGTGCAGGACGGCGTCCAGTTCTTGCAGTTTGTCTGCGAGGCTATTATGCGCCTCAGCGAAGTCATCCATCTTTTTCTCCATATGAGCGGTGCGCTGGCCTACCTCAAGTATCTCTTTCCTGAGGTCTGCTGTGAGTGATTGGATTTGTGCTGCCATGTTCCTCTGGATGGTGTCTGTGAGTTCGGACATCATGCTTTTCATTTGTTGCGCTGTGAGCGGGCTGTCCTCCGGTCCTGCATCTGAGGACATCGGAGATAGAGGGGGGTCCTCTTCAGAGCGAGCGGCGCCGCCATCTTCGCGCAGGCTGCGGCCTTCTCGCGTGTGTGATGTCGCCGTTTTAGCCAGGAAGAAGGAGGCTCGATCTGCTTTTGCAGTTTTCGTTTTCTGTCTCTGCGACATCTCTAACGTGTTGGGAGACGGTAAGTTGCTTTTAAATTATTTTCAGTCCGCTTATTTTAGCCCTGAATCACCCGGTTAGCAGGAGCCTCGTTAGAATGCGTCCATGCTGCTCGGTGTCAGGCCACGCCCCCCCAATAAATTAGATTTTTAATACTAAGTCCTATTGGCTTTCTACTTCTCTCTGCTGCTAAAGAAGGGCAGGTGCCCCCCTCCAGAGGCACCCATGCCTATCATCCAGTGCCAGGTTCTCATTGGCTCAGAAACAGGTGAGTATTACCATAACCACTGCGATTTTCTCTATTGTCAAAACGTAATACACTAGGAAGTCTCCCTTCTTGTTTCTTTCCCTGAGGAGACCAATCTAGACAAAAGGGTCCAGTGCCCCCATAAGGCACTAACGTGCATACGATTCGAGCCTGTCTTCCTGAGGCTCCAATCCATGTAAGTTTAACCATTTAAAACTTCACTGCGGATTTACACTATTTTGTGTTTTATTTTCTTGTTTCCTGTATATGTATCCATACACAGCTGAGCCCTTAACCCTATTTTAGGCTAAGTGCATATTTATAGCGCTCCACTCATTTGAACAGTATAGTCTGGATATCATATCCGGATTACACTAGATTCACTCTGGTTTGAAATGAGTTTATACCCGGATGATTCTGTTCTTATGACTCGGTTGTAAAATGAATTGGTCAGTAAGTGGGGATGCGCTAGAGAGTAGTTCTAGTCCCCCGAACATAGACCATCTCTCTAACGTGGGGAATCCCTGGAAACTTGTACTAGAGAGCTGGTTGTATTCTGAGCCGTCGTTATGCAGGTAAGTTGCAAAGTGAGGACTACCTGTACTTCCAACTAGGATGATGGTTTTTGGAAAAAAGGAGGCACAGCTAGGTGGAGGAGTTATGTGGCGTTATGCCGCAGAATGCTGCAAACATATGAAGGAATATTGTGTTTTTTAAATTAAAGCGATTTGAATGTGAGCAAAAACACAGCATGGATAGGAGGCTAACATTTGCAGTTAAGTTGGGTTGGTGCTCGGAGTGTGCCTGGTTTGTCCCTTTAAATATATAAACGTTAATCACACATAGACAGACATACTCCTGTACAGGGAGACATACATACAGACCCATGCACAGATACATTCCTATTTTTTTTTATAAAACCTGCTTCTGTCATATTTCCTTAACTATTGCACATTACAGAGAATCTTGGTGCGTGCCCTCTCTGGTATAAATTGCAAACTGCAACATTATCTCTGAACGCACCATATCTGGGATACGTGGTTTATAATGTATACTGGGGGAACCAGTGTGTTCTGGGATCAGCAATCTGGATAGGAGCTTTAACTAGAGTTGGCCAAGTACAAGTGCCAAAAAAAAGGTGTCTCTTTAACATTCCTTCTGGGTCATTTACACAAATAGAGGGGTGGGCGCAATTCCAATGACCTTATTTACTGGATTGTTTACAAGAAAACGAAAACCAATGATCCATTTAGGTTCATAACCAAAATGAAAAAAGAAAAATAAATAGAAAAGAGTGCCTTTTCACGGTTCCTTATCAAAGGTATAACAAAGGTAATTAAATTTCCAATTTTTAGAGTGGGGGCACTTATAAAAAAAACGACCCTAGGTTGCACGGATTGTTTGATCACGAATACCCAATGCATATTACTGAAATGCACAAAGTGCCTAGAAGTACATAATCTGGAAGTGGACGGAATGTGTCCGAACCTTTGCAGTAGAAAGCATTCTTCCATCCACAGTGGGTTAATATTAACTCTTCACTAAGTTCTACTGTTTTCAGGAAGCCGTTGATTATACTGCAGACGTGACAAGTGTACTTGCTTTCTGAGAAGCTTCGGTTTCCTGCACGCTGTGGTCTATATCTCTCTGAAAGATTTTATTATTGACTGGAAACAGAGTATCAGCGGCCTCAAAGGGGACCAGTCAGCCACACAATGATGTGTGGATGATGAGGCCCCCCTTTAGGCAACTAATATAATTGAATATTCAAGCGGGGCTTAAAGTGCCTCCTTGCCATATTAAAGGACAACTGTCACCAGAATCTTTACATTATTATTATTAAAAGAAGATTTTTTGCAGTATGTTATGAAGTACCGTATATGTCAGATTATCTGAAAATCCGATTTGTACATGCACAGAACAAGATCTCTCTCCCACATTCACACACCTTTTGGTCGGACTCGGGTAGAATACTACCATAAGGCACCTTCTTCACTCCTACACAGAGCGGTGACGTCGTCAGCCATCGCCCTATGTCTATACGACTCTATTCAAATTCCACTTTTGCATAAAACTTAGCTACTTTCAAACTGCAAAGAGGTTTGTCTGCAGAGTTAGGTTGAATAAGTAAATGCGGTTTTGAGAATATACCTGTAAAAGCACAATCTACATAATCTTGTAGAGAATTCAGTTTTCAGCCTATAACAGTGGCTAATTGATTCAAGATGTCACTGATTCAATGTCCCACGCATTTCACGCCACCTCTGCTTAACAGGAGAAACCTTGCTCTGGTGAAGGAGTTGGGAGATAGGGCAGCGCAGGGCCGTGCCTATGGAAACCTGGGAAACACACACTACCTCCTTGGCAACTTCAATGAAGCCATCGCGTTTCACAAAGAGGTACCTTAATTCATTTTTATTCCACACAATATACTGTTTGTGTAAACCCCACTTCTTGTGTCTTAGATTCAGAGCAGGTTGTGGTCTGGAGCATAACAGTTGCAATATGTTGTAGTAAATTAATAGAGCAAACAGATTCCCTTTATTTATGTATTTATTTATACACCCTTACATTTACTTTGGCATTTGTTGGAATATGGCTCACAGCACCCTCAGCCAGGTGCAGGGAGTTGTTCTAACAAATTCAAAGTTGCACAAATGGTTAATTTTGCTTTATCTGCATAGAGTGCACAACTTATAAACCTGTAGATGGATAGATAGAATGTATCTGGTTTTCTAGAACACATGGCAAATTCTATCCATCCAACTATCGGTTTATGTAACTCAAAATTAATCCAATGTTCAATCTGCTGAACATGTGTCTATGTAACGCAATAGCCGGGTGGATCAGATGTATCTTGCATTTTATAATTCCCAAGTTGATTGATAGATTGCGACTTGTGTTATATAAATTCATAGGTGGACAGATAAGATCAATCTTGCGTTATATAAATCCCTCAGTTTACAGATAAATTGTGTCTTGCATTCTGTGATCCGTAGCTGGACGGATAGATTGTATCTTGTGTTCTAGAAATCTATAGTTACATGGATATCATTTGTATTATATAAATCCATAACTGTACAGATACCATGTGTCTTGTGTTATATATATTTATAATTGCACGGATAGCTTGTGTCTTGCATTTGGTAACTCGGATACAATATATCTGGTTGACGTGCTCTGTCCCCTCTCTTTCTTTCCTTTTCAGAGACTCTCGATAGCTAAAGAGTTTGGAGACAAAGCTGCAGAAAGGAGAGCATACAGCAATCTGGGGAATGCCCACATATTCCTGGGAAGATTCGATGCGTCAGCGGATTACTATAAGTACGTCTACCAAGTTACAGTTATTTTATCGCTATAGGGCACATGAAACATTTTTTGCAAAGATTTTGAAATGAAAGCTAATTTGTGCTTCACTGTCTAAATCTGATATAAGTTCCTCAACCCAAAACCTTGTCCATGAGGGTTTAATGTAATAAATTATCTGTTTTATATTAAAGGGACTCAAAGCACGTCAACACATCACAGCTCTAGAATTCTGTCCAAATCAGCAGCTAATTGTTATTACTAGAGATTAACATTAACCAAATGTTATCAGCCTTGGAGGCTTAAAAGGCAGGAATCAAATTTAACAATAGAATCTTCAGTTGATTTATTAATTGGCAACGTCACTGGTTTACTTATCAAAATAAACCACGCTGATATGGAAATCCACCGAATAGAACGGGACGGGGGCTTTAGCAAAAGGAATAACTTTTACCTGAACTTCTAGAAAAAAATCCAAACTATTACAAATAATTTAAACGGTACGTACAAGTTGACATTGATCTGATTGTATTGGATTAGCCTGTCAGTGTATTTTCTGAAGTTGCATTTTACCTGCGCACAGACGCACCTTGTGTGAATTTGTTCTGTGTCAGACGGATTTGCAAGAGTAAAGCTTGTGTACAATGCACTCTCGCTAACAAGTGGTTACACTTCAATACACAGAGCGTGTTTGTTCTCTACCAAGACAAAGGCTGATTGTTAGCGTTACGTTGGCAAAAAGCAACGTGACCTTAAAGCCCAATCAATGGGCGAAATATAACAGTGGATGATCTCACAAAGGATGCATTACCGCACACTTTGTCAGCTCAGCCACCTGGAAGGTTAATGCAAGATTTCATAGATTAAGTTAAGAGAACCTAAAGAATGGGTTTGTCATTTTTGGGAACTGCCTGTGTAGTGGTGTAGGCAGTTAAGAGGTGGCTTCTAGAACTACAAAGGGTCCCACATTTTTGTGTTCTATTTAATAAAAATACACTGTAGCGTGTTACTGATTTCACATAGTAACACATTACCACATAGGCCGTCTCCTTACCTCCATGGGGCATTTGATGACATCACTGAATATTTCTGCTTAGTTTGGAAATTGCCAGTGTGCCTGCATTTTTTTATAGACACCTGTAACCCACTGTGCATATGTTGGGGTTTACAAACGAAATAAGTGACTGTTGGTGAAATATGATTAAGCAATTAATATTCTGATTAATTGCTGAGATCTCAACCTCGCCCCAACTTAAAAATGTGTTAAAGGGACACTATATTTAGCGTAATGAAGCAGTTTTGGTGTATAGAACATGCCTCTGCAGTCTCACTGCACAATTCTTTGCCATTTAGGAGTTAATTTGTTTATGGACCCAAGTCCCATCTCCCTGCTTGCACAGCCTTCCTAAACACTTCTTGTAAGGATTAATTTAGTGTTTATTCTCCCTTTATTGCTAATGGTGCTTAATTTAGAATTTCAAATATCCTGCACTGTTAATAGCTTGATAGACCCTGCAGGAGTTCCCTGCGTGTGATTAATGTTCAATTTACAGAGCATGTGATAAAATTAAGAACAAGTAAGTTACATCTGATCGAAAATGAAAGCATTTTGTTTTCCTGTAGCCTGTGTCAGTCACAGCCAGACAAGGTGTTGCTAGAGCTGTGTAAACAGAGACAAAAGTGATTTAACTCCTAAATGGCAGAGAATTTAGCCGTCAAATTTAAGGGCCGCGATCTACACTGAAAACTGCTTCATTAAGCTAAAGCTGTTTTTTGTGACTAATGTGTCCCTTTAAATTTACAGCTCACTGTTTGGTGAAGAAACTGATATTAAGTAAGAAAAATCCTGTAATGGACAGATTGAAAAATAAATCCCAGATTCTTAGCTGGGAATCTTAGGGTGGGGTTTCGAAGACTGGCATCGTGCTCTGAAGGGACCATCCAGCTGTGGCAGGACCATGGAGCTATTGACTGTAGCGATGGTGTACGTTTTAGAAATTATTATGGGAGACTCCCCACCACCACCGCCCTTCATAATGTGTTTTAGAGAGGAGTTAGGAATAGGGGTTTGGGTTAGGTGATTAACTTAGATTCTATATCGACATCGGGAAGATTAGACACTTATGGTCAGGGGACAGCCAATCCCTAGTCCCTAGTGCAGGGGTAGGCAACCTATGGCACTAGTGCCATGCACGGCACTTGAGGTGTCTTTCCACGGCACTCAAGGCTGCTAGAGCCAAACAGGCTGTGGCCTATCAGGAGTCTCAGTGAAACTTCAGGTATCTGCTAATACGAAAAGGTGGTGAAAGAAAATCATCAATTTATGCATTGCAGAACGTAGAGGAAGTGATCTCAGATCAGTTCCTCCTAGCACTTTTGAATGGAAATCCATTCTCTAGTAGAGCAGCCTGCAGCTGCTGTTGCAGCTCCGGTCCTTGACCTGTACCTGGCCAGCCTGGTCGCCACTGGAACCCAGGGAAGCCATCCACACTGCTAGATATACACAGACCTGCAGAATAAGCCTCCCCTCATACAAATAATATGAACAGCCGACACACAAACATACACACAATCCCCACAAACGCAACACCACTAACAATTCAAATACATGCACACAATCCCACATGCAGCCTCTCACATGCAATACCACAAACAGCCCCCACACACTACCAAACACACAATGTGACATTTCCATCCACACACTATTCCACAAGCAGCCCTCATACACACCTCACATTCATATGTATCATATACGATACCATAAACTACTAATGAACATATACAATATAATAGCTCATATACACAGAAATACAACGATACACCCGACCTGTTTCCCACTCCTTCCCTCCCCCCCCCCTTCCCCCCCCCATAGGGGGACAGACAGACACCGACTAGGGACAATGTAGTTGCGCAGTTGCGCCTGTTCAGGGCATCACCAATTAGGGTCTAAGTAGGGTGACAGTACCAACATTGACCTAAGTGATTAGTCAACCAAGCTAACATACACCTGGGCTTTAGTTTGAAATTTTGTAATACAGCTGAATTGGGTGGCATATGAGACCTATCAGGCAATATCTGTGTTATAAGCAAGACCCCCTAAGCTGTAAAAGGCCCTATATTTCCCACCTGACTCTGGGAGACTAAGCTGAGCCCCCCCTTTACAAGACGGGGCTGTAAATTACTGGTTGAATCTCCTGTTCCCTCAATGTAGAGGAGAACACCCAACCCGCTTTGTTCACCTATTTCGATATACAACTCCCACTGTGTATGTTTACGCACTTTCCCTTATAACTGCTTATTTGTATGTTATGTTATAATGTCTTGATAAAATCCAAATAAACATTCAGATTGTCAAAAAAAAAAAAAAAGAAATACAACGATACAAAGCAATTATAGTAAAAATAACACAAGCAGAATACGGCAGCATACACACCTCAATTTAAAAAAATAGGACCTGCACGCTACGAGACATCACAATCCTATATCGGCACAGTGCTGCTAAAAGGTTGCCTACCCCTGCCCTAGTGCAAAGGGAGAATTTGCACAGTCAATTGCAACTTTGTTTTCTGTTTCCTACAATGTTTAGTTATTTTTATATTAAATGAAAGGACACTTTCTTGCACATCCCATTAGTAGACTCTCTTATGTCAGCACCTGGTCTGAGCAAAATCACATTCACAGATTACAGGCAGCCATCACTGCAGTAACTTCAAAACCCAACTTCAAGAGCCCATTGGGAGTGAATGACATATCTGGGAGTACTACTGGACGTGTGATTAGTTTAACGATTGGAGAGCCTGCATGCGATGTAACATAGAATCACAAAGAGAGTCCCGCTGGCAGGCGGATTAGTCACACAAAAACGTTTAAGACGGCTTTACCGCCGTACCCCTGCCAAGTCTCTGATCTCATCTCTTTGGTCTCCGATGCATCAAGTGCCTTCATTTTCAAATGGTTGCGCTTTTTTGTTGTGTATCAGTGAGAGATGGGATAGTAACTGTATTTTCGCAAGCTATTTAACACTCGTTACTACCTGTCTCAGTGCCATACAATACAAACCGATCAATCACGGCTACATCCCAGCACAGTCAGACAATGAATTCCTCTTTATTAGGCTTGCATTCCGCAAGCCAGCAGCTAACTGATAAAAAATATACAGTGGGCTGTAAACAACCACTCACACCGAGGAAGAAAACCAATGCGTACAGTATTTACGAATATTATTATTTATATAGCAACAACATTCTCTGCAGCACTGTACAATGTAATACACCAGTGACCGTGTTGGACCATGAACTGCATTTTATTTATGTCTCCCAGAACATCCTAGAGACATCCTAGAGATTTTTTTTTTTTTTTTTATAGAAATCTGGGATTATTTTATAATATCCTATAGAAATCTGGGATTATTTCTCTCCTGCTCTGAAGCAGCACAGCGCTAATAATACTAGACTTCATTCATTGTGTAACGATTGCGCTTTGTTCTTCCAGGAAGACGCTGCAGCTCGCGCGGCAGTTGAAGGATCAGGCAGTTGAGGCTCAGGCTTGTTACAGCCTCGGAAATACGTACACTTTGCTGCAAGACTACGACCGTGCCATAGAGTATCATTTAAAGCATCTGTCCATAGCACAAGAACTCGGGGACCGGTGAGTAAAACCTTGAGGGAAGAAGGTTTGTGTGTGCGAGTTTACCCCTTCTCTGAGTTTAATCCATTCACACTATATCATGTCTTCTTAGATTTGTCTGAAAACTAGATTTTAGTTAATTTTTATGGAATCTAAACTGTTGAATAGCTGAGGATTTGGTGGGTGTAATATAAATGTGCATTCCAAATAAGTCTAATCTAGATAAAATTGCTTTAGGTATAAGGAACCTTAAAACAGGGCTAAGTAGTTTTTGTTTTTTAAGCTTGCACTCTGATGCAATGTAATCTGCTTTAAAGTGGTATTGTTACAAAATTTCCAATTTCTTTTTTTCAACGATGCCAATAAAAGTAGAGAATCTTTATTGAGCCACTAGAGGGAGCTGCAGGACTAGCTGTTCGATAAGACGCATTTTTTTTGTTTTTGTTTTTTTTAATCACTTGACTTTTCTTACCGAGGCATTTGTGTAACATATTGTTAAATACATAAAAAAAAATGCAAGAATAGAAAATGACATAGCTTGTACTATAACATATGTCGTGATAGCTTTATGACTTGACAAGAGCATGCACTATCAGGGTACACTGGCCTCTGCGTTACCGAGTTGACAAGAGATTGCTATGGCTATATGCAAATATTACAAGTTTTTTGAATGAAAAGTGGTATTTTCGCTGTTCCGTTTTATCATGACTGAGAGGTTGACTTGTTCAAGAGGGTATATTATTATATGTTACTGATATTGCAAGCATATACTATATTAATGTAAACTCTGCTATAAATTATTGTAATGGATTATTAGGGTTTTTTATGTCTATATTTAGATTTTTATTAAATAAAATATTTTAAAAGACAAAACTTTATTGCTTCCAAGACAATCCCTATATTTTATTGCATCCTCAATTTAACATAAGGAACTCTTACTAACTATATAATATCATGGCTAAGATATCTGTACGGTTAGCCCTGCTAAATTCTGTGCTTTAGGACTTTATAGTGGTAAACGGGGGAGCCACAACGGTTACAATATTGGCCCCCAATTATCTTCTCCTTTGTAGAGTGTAGCTGTGTAGCGGTGTGAGCTGTGGTGATTCGAAGGCATATGTTGTTTTGCCCCGTAGTGCTATCATGAAACGGCTTCTATCGTTTATTGATTGACATCGAATGGTAACATCTCGAGATGCTGCTAGGGGAGCCTTAGGTAATTTGTTACAGCGATAGAACTCATCAACTGTTATTTTTGGCCTGCGGTGACGGTAAAAGAGAAGCAGTAAGGTGCCTTAGGTAGGCAATTCCTCAGGTGTGATGGAATCTGGTATACCCCTTATTTTAATCTTAGCAGGTCTGCTGCAATCATCTAGCTGGGGTAGGTAACCTTCGGCACTCCAAATGTTTTGGACTACATCCCCCATAATGCTTTTACAGCCATAAGGCCGGTAACGCATCAAGGGAAATGTAGTCCCAAACATCTGGAGTGCCGAAGGTTGCCTACCCTAACAGGTCCACCCAGTGACCTGGGTAGTGAGAGCAGATTGTGAAGTCTAGACTTGTGTCAGAGTGTCTCTCATAGTAACTTCTTGACGTAAGTCCATGATGTCTTCTTCGGTAGTCTGCAGCCGATCTGTTACTGCTTGAACATCAACTTTGGTCTGCTGTGAAGAGCTTTTTAATGTCGTGTAGGAGGTTGTGGATATCACCATGTTGTGGTGAGCCGGCACATATGAATTTATTAACCCTTTTATCATCACTTGGAAACGTGTTTTTTGGATAAGCTTAAAAATGTCTCTTTCCAGATCTTGAGGAAGAATCTGGAGGTTATTTAGGTTAGTATTTGCACACAGTCTTCAAGCTAAATGGTATAAAGCGTGGAAACCAAGGTTTCTCTAAAAGACTCACTTTAGTTCAAAGTTAGTGTGACAGGAAACCCTCCTGGCTCTGTGCTTGAAACCGGAGTGATATTATCAAGGGAGTTCATAAAAGTTCCAGTTTCTCCTGAAATCATTACTTTTGTTAAATAAGCCTGCAGGGACATGCAGTTAATCCCTAAAGCACTCCAGTGAACTGAAATGCTTTAGGGGATGAGAGTGTCCCTTTAAGTCAGGTTATTTAAAGGGACACAAAAGTCACCCAGACCACTTCACTTCAATGAGGTGTTCTGGGTAAAGTGGTCCTGTCCTTTTAACCTTGCGATGTAAAAAAATGTTTTAAGTTCACCTCTAGTGGCTGCCTTCCTGACCGCCACTAGAGAGGTGTCTGCAGCACTGACCAAGTAAAACCCGGTCTTATGACGCGTAAGCCTCTAGAAAAGCATAAAATGCTTTCATATGAGAAGGTATGGATACGTATCAGGTCCCCAATGCTCCTCTATGATGAGCATTAGTTTGGACTATTGCGAGGGAGGTCATGCCATCTTAATAACATCGCGGGAGGTAGAGATGTGAGCAGAGCCAAGTGAGCCTCGAAACTGGAAAAAGGTTAAGTAAAACTTTGATTCTACTAAATTATATGACATACGGTGGGGAGTGGAAGCTATATAGAACAAGGGATAAGGAGACCATAATTAGGAGTACAGGTAACTCTGTGCAGTGAGAGATAAATCTTAAATAAAGAACTTTAATCAAATATATACATACACAGTCAGGGCCACCATTCTATATTGCCAAATTGATTGCTATTCTAATTTTTTTTTTATTTGAAATAATATATTTTTATAAAGATAACTGTAAAGAAATTGGCTGTAGAAATAAACAAACCCTAAGAAATGAGGTCTAAGAGGGGACCCATATCTAGCACACGCAGTAGTTGTATTTTTGATCTAAATAAGGAACCCTATACATATGTTACGTAATCTTTCTTATAATGGTACAGTTTATGACAAGTTTGGGTCCCACTTCTAAAGGTCTGTTCCTACTAGGTGGGGCTTAAACTGCTCAAAATGCCGTAATACTCTGGAGTTGAAATCTAAATTCCTAGCAGAGCCTGTAAAATCGTACACAAGATGCCAAACCACTAACCTGTTTGTTTTTGTTTGCAGAGTGGGTGAAGGACGAGCGTGCTGGAGTCTTGGAAATGCGTACGTGTCTTTAGAGAACCACGAGGAGGCGCTGCGATATGTCAAAAAACACATGGAGATATCGTGTGAGGTTAGTCCTCATGCAAACATCCAAATGATACTTTAGAAGTGGTGCATGTAAGGGATACATACCCTGCCGTAGAACACGTTTATGATTTCCACTTACTGTAGAATTACGTGTCTTTTTACAGCTACATTAAATAGATGGCAAACATTAAAGCTGTGGCTAAAATTTCTATATGCAACTTGTATTGCTTTTGCGGCACTAATCACAACGCAGCATTTTTGTGCGTGCGCAAAAAACTATGTTGACTACGTTGACGTTGGAATGGTGTGTTCCGCTAGATTCTTTTTAACATAGGTCATGTGAAGGTCATTATGTTCTTCAGGAGTCATTGCTCCAGGTCATTGGAGACTATTCACATCTTCTCCCAGGATCAGCCTTTCCACCTCTTACGTTTTTATTCTTTTAAGCCAGACAATCCGAAGTAATGACTTTCTGTCTCTTCCTCTCTGCTCAGACCTTCCAACGAGGTTTCGACCTAAATCATGCAAGAGTTTTCAGCCTTTAGAAAAAGTGACATGGGGTTAAGAAGGAATTAAAAATCATTCTGCGTACCACCAGCTTCACCAGTTTAAGGAAGAAACCTTATGTAATGTTCCTCAAGCTCTGTGAAATCGAGATGTCTGGCTGAAGTCCATGTTCCTTTGTATTGTTTGTTTTAGGTTGCTCGGATCCTTTCTCTAAGAAATGTCTATGATAGAACTTTCCGTTTGTTTTACATAATGACTTTTTTAATCAACCCTTTTCTTTAACTGTGTGTTTGTGGAACGGGCGTCTTGGATAAATAGGGAAGGGCCATTACAGTCATTTCAATCTGACGGGAATAACAACAGAAAAAAGCAAAATCTTTCACACTATCACAAAGTTAAAGTGCTTAAATATGATAAAGTGCATATAAATGTAATTGCTTAAGTGAGAGGGCGTGGCCAACTACCGAGGTGGACGGCCGCATGGAGTAGGAGCTCCGGCACAAAAGACCCTAAAAGCTTGATAAACCGAAGCAAATCACCGCCACAGCGCGCCCGGGCATATTACCCGCCACACCGAGTACGATGGCACCGGCGAAACAGACGAAACTTACCGATCCGGTCCGCACTACTAAAAAGTATAAACCGCGGCCTACTCAGGAAGACGAGGACGGACCGCAGGCCTCGCAGGGTGCTGAGCTGCAGAAGGAACAAGACTGCGACACAGGCCACTACACTGATGCGCCTGTGACTGAAAGGAGGCTATATACTATGCTCCAGGAATTTCGAGTATCGCTTCAACATGACTTCAAAAAGGTCACCAGCGAGCTGAGAAAAGATGTGAACGACATTGGTGAGCGCACCAACCGCCTTGAGGCCCGCTCTGATGAAATGAGCACAGAACAAAATGGCTTGGCAGAGACCGTACACCAACTAACGATGGAACACCAGCAGCTAAAGCGAAAGATGGCTGACATAGAGGACAGATCCCGGAGGAACAATGTCCGCTTCAGGGGGATTCCAGAGTCGGTCTCGCGGGAAGCACTAATAACATACCTGCTGGGGATATGTAAGGCACTCTCGCCAAACATTGCAGACTCGGAATGGCTCATGGATAGAGCACACCGACTCCCGCGCCCACCGAGACTTGCCCAAGATACCCCGAGAGACCCGGTGGTGCGGTTTCATTACTTTAGTACAAAAGAAGCGTTGTTAACCGCGGCTCGGAAATTGCCAAAGCTGCCGGAGCAATCCAACTGTATGCGGACCTGTCTGCACTCACCATGGCCCGCCGGAGGGAATTCACCACGGTAACGAAAACGTTACGTAACAACAACATACCTTACCGCTGGGGATATCCCACGAAGATCATCGTGTGGAAGGAAGGTAAAAACTATATAGCGGAAGAACCTGAAGTAGGCATGCGACTACTGGCAGAATGGGGCCTCTTCCCGTACAAAGAACCTGCAGAGCGGGCCGACAAAACGCCGAGACGGCTGCAAGAGGACTGGCAGATGGTGGGATCACCTAATAAAAGCAGAAAGAACTGAAGGTCCGAACAACCATTCTTATGGTGGGACCTGGACTGACGAGCTACGTATACCCCGTATATCCTATACGGGGTATACGTAGCTCGTCAGTGTAAATACGAGGGCCCAGTTGGGTGTTTCCCCAGGTCCAAAATATCAATATGATAATGATAAGCTTAACAGGCAGTTTCAAATTTCTAATCACTTAAATGTTACATTGTTGATGTTATATGATGTTTGTATAGTACTAGTTGTTATACTGTATTAGCGCGAGTCTGCCAATGTACCTTCCCCGAGTCTGGGGATAGCAATAACACGTGATAAGACTGTCAGGCTGTCACTACTGGTTGAAACTGTTAGTGATCTAGGGAATCAGCGCTGTCCTAGCTGTGGTGTCCCTCGCTTGTCCCTGCTCACCGTTAGCAAATTGGCGAGCTACGCACGACTTAACCAGCCACTAATTCCCTCTATTTCCAAGAACGAGATCCACAGACTATATGAGCACATTTGTACACCCCCGGAGCTCCACCTACAATCACAAATAACCGGGATCCTGAATGCTTAGCTGATACAGAAGCGCCGACAACGGCCGCTGATCTAAAATGGCTATGCACTGCCACACATTAGGGTCGAGCACGGTATCTTACCCCTTACATGGCAGGCAAATGGATTCGTCACAGGGAACGTGAATAGGGAGGGATTGGGGGGGTGGGCGTGCTGGCAGCGATCAAGGCCATGTAGCGACGACTAATATCCTGGGCATGGCAGAGGGAGATCGCAATAACTTAGATCTAAGATGTCATGGTTGCGAGCATAGGTGGGCATAGGACAAAGGTGCTGACGGGACAGACGTGGTGACAACTTACACCCCAGTGACAGGTCTAAGGCGACGAGAAATGCCCCACGTTTAGGAATTGGGGCATGTGCACAGGCAAATACCAACTATAGCAACGGCAGGTAGGACACAGCCGACAGGGAGGTAACTACCTAACAAGTGGCAATGATAGTGCTGACCACAATGGCGGAGCACATGAGGGAGGAAAGGGTCTTCTCGCCGCTCCGTTGCCGGACAAACCTCCCCCAAGACAGATGGCGGAGGGCGGCCAAGATAGCCGACCCACGCATCAGTCAAGGAGAACACCTAGTGAGGCGTTAAATCAATGTATATACTTTCTTTTCCTTTTATGTGTTACCCCCCAACTCCTTGGTTCACACGTGGCGACACACACACCGAAATCCCGACTCAACGTGCCCCCTTATTCCGCGCTAGCCCAATAACAGATAATGGCTGACTCTCTCACGATATTCTCGATGAATGTCAAAGGTCTTAACAGTCCCCATAAACGCAGGATGACTGCAAGCAAAATTTTAAAATCCAAAGCGGCGATAGTATGCTTGCAGGAGACTCACTTCTGCAACCGTAGCCCACCCAAATTCCTAATAAAGCATTACACCCAAGAGTATCACGCAATGGCCAACACAAAATCTAAAGGGGTGTCCATATACTTTCATAGGGACTGGGTCTTCTCCCTCATCAAACAACACACGAGCAAGGATGGGAGGTTATTAATACTAGTGGGATCGCTAAAAGGCCTCCAAATAACGGTGGCATCTTTGTATGCCCCCAACGACACACAAAAGTCCTTCTTGACCACGGCCCTCCGGAAAATTGACCGGCATAAACAGGGACACACAATAATACGTGGTGACTTTAACTGCACACTAGACCCATACATGGACATATGCAGAACGAACCACAAGACGCCAAAAAGCAGGTCGGTTTCACTAGGGGGCCATCTATCCCACCTACTACACACCCATGACTATTATGACGTATGGCGCAACCTGAACCCCCGATCTAGGGACTATACCTATTATTCGCAAGTCCACATGACATACTCCAGGATAGACCTATGCCTCTTTGACAATCGCACTATATCACATGCAATCAGAGGGCACATTGGCTCCATCACCTGGTCGGACCATGCACCCATAGTGATCACAATGAAAACGCCTCACCCTGCTAGAGGGAGGGGCACGTGGAGACTGAATGAGGCAATACTAGATGCCCCGCAACTCGTTGGCCTACCTAGGAATAAACTTGACAAAATCCCTTCAAACCATCCAGAAAGAAAACCACCACCCAACATTGCAAAAAATAAAAATGACGCTAGAGAAATGGGCGGACCTAGAGGTGTCCTGGTTGGGGCGCATAAATACACTAAAAATTATGGTGTTACCCCTAATTCTCTACTTATTCCGCACACTTCCCATAGCCCTGCCGAACAAACTCATCACCCTGTTTCAATCCACGATAAACGCACATGTTTGTAAAAGGAAACCACCTAGGGTGGCACAACGCAGCATGGGCCTCCCATATGACAAAGGAGGACTGGGTCTTCCGGACGTGAGGGGCTATTACAGGGCCACAACACTAGCCCAAAGTATACGGTTATTACAGTCATCAAGCGCCTGCTCCCAGCTATTGTGGCTGGCATTAGAGAATGCTTGCTTGCGTCCATACGACATGGCTCACTCCCTGTGGACACACGTATATCCCCCGGCTACAATCACTCCCAGACTACAATGCACAAAGTTCCAATTAAAATCTTGGGTGTCCTGGGGCAATTATATAATAGGGACCGTTCCATTACTCCTGTCAGCGCCAGTGGAAGCGCTGGGGGCACTGTCTGCTGACCTGTCTCTGAAGGCATGGGTCGCTAAAGGCGTACTCAAAGTGGGCGACCTATGTGCAGGACCAGAAATCGAAACATTCCCCACTCTCCAACGACAATACTCACTGCAGATGAGGGACATATTTTTATATCTGAGGGTGAAAAGTGCCCTTTTAACGAAACTGCATGTGGAGCAGAACTCAAACCCCCTGGGTGCACCACATCCACAACAAATATTGTCATCTAAATGCACAAAACCACTAGCCCTCTGCTATGGAATCATACTCCTGGGCCCGGCAACACATAAACTATCCTACATGACTCAGTGGGAGGGGGAGTTAGGAGTCACGATCCCATTAGCTCAGTGGCACGAAGCATTGCGCAACACTAAACGCGCATTGAGGAGCCTGTCGCTCTGGGAGGCCTTTTGCAAAATAATGATGAGGTGGTATTTGGTGCCCCACAGGCTGTCGCGCATCTACGCGGACGCATCAGAGCGATGCTGGCGATGCGAGGAAGGCAGGGGAACGATGTTACATGTATTCTGGGAATGTCCAGCCTTAGGAGAGTATTGGGAAAAGATAGGTGCATTGATAGCTAGCGTAACACAATGCAATGCCCCTTGGGGCGCCAAGGGCTACCTACTACACATCGCCCCAGAGATAATGCACCACGCAAACCGCACAGTAGTGCTCAATATTCTTACAGTGGCAAAAATTAACATAGCGCTTCACTGGAAGAGTAAAACAGTAGCATCCGTAGATAGCATCTGCCAACGGTTAGACACGATTAGCTCCTATGAACGTATAGCAAGCTGAGTACAGGGCAATGAACAAAAATATGTGCGAGATTGGGACTGTTGGTCTAGAAGGACAGATGACAATGGCCCAACAGATAGGGTGGCCCCTAGCACCTAGAAACCTAGTGAGAAAGCCAAACATGACGACCTGGACACTCATTGATAATATTGACGACGACTCTTAACTGAACGCGGGAAATGAGGGAAGAGAAGGCCTTACACACACCTACTTATATAGTTACTGAACGGCCAAGCAGACAACAGCCTACAGACCAAGGGCACTAAAACCTACATATAAAGAGGGAAGAGGCAGTACGGTGAACCAAACAAGACCCCACCTCCCCCCTCTTATTTTCCCCGTGTACCCCCATCCCCCCAGGAGACGCCCCTTTTAGTCACGAAGCCCACACAGGGAGATCACACTCACAGGGCATAACACGTTTGGAGCAGCTGACATACGAGCGTAGGCTAAACTCTCGAAAATGACAACGACAGGACATAGTCACAACCTCCCCATAACGGCTTAGCCGCAGCGACAACCACATACTGTATACCACTACGGACAAGATTAACTATAGTGACTTACAAGGGTTTAAGGCTTATAAAGGAGCGGAGCAGGGACCTCACGAAAGGTACAAAGTAGATGAGATCACTATTATAGTGCGATATAGACTGAGATTGGAAAAGGTTGCAAATTTGTTACCTCTCGAAAGCTAATGTACTCCGTGATCCTTGCTTGTAGCTGATTACTTACTCATTCATGTAATGAAACGTGATCTCCATTATGTGGACACTGTATTGTTTGTACATGTTTCTCCCCCACCACCTGCGTGTGGCACCTCTCTCATTAATCTCCCCTATTTCTTTTTGTACCCCCAATGTCGTATTTATCTCTTCGGTTGAAGATAAATAACAAATAAAAACAGATATTGTAAAAAAAAAAAGTGCTTAAGTGAGCTAAAGTGTATATAGTACGACACTCAACTTCCCTTCTAGCAATGGAGTTACCCGAAGATCTCCTCAAATCTTCATTCAGTACAAATACAATATATAGGGTTTATCCAACCAGGGAAGACAAAAATAATGCAACATAGTGTAACACTGTGTAACCAAGTTTAGTGTATATTAAGTGCCGATTGGCCACTCACACTTTGGAGCCAAATAAAGAGCCTTCAGAAATCAATAGATGTGTATCATCTAATTTCCTGGATTTTATTGATGTCGGTCTCAAGCATGAAAAATAGATAAAGTGCAACCAAATCAGATGACTATATAAGTAAAGTGCACAATACAAAATTAATTTACTTACACAGAAGTAAATAACAGCAGATGAAACTGGCATCAACAGATTCAAAAGTCCTACGCGTTTCATCCCTGTCAGGGACTTCCTCAGGGACTGTTTCTCAATTGAAGTTAAAAACAAAGTGCATAAAAAACTCCCTCCCCTCCCTCCTACATATATACACCCCACAATCTGTCCAAGTTTTCTTCCTATAGGCTCCTTCTTTCTTCTCCGGCTGATTTCGATCTTATCATTAATTACTTCCTGGTTCTATCCGTTTGACGTCATCGCGTCTATAGGGTTATTAGGTCCTACCCCCTCATTCGGACCCCTCCTCTCGCTGGGCTGAAGGGGTTAAAAAACCTTCAGCCACTTACCTTAATCCAGTGCTGGGCTGTCTCGGCGCTGGTGACGTTTCCTCCCCCTGCCGATGGCAGCTTCGAATGTGCATGCATGGCCAGAGCTGCGGGCACATTCAAATCGCCCATAGGAAAGCTTTAATCAATGCTTCCTATGGACGTCCAGCGTCCGTTCAATGTGATTTTCGCATTTAGGGATCGCGGAAGCGGCCTCTAGTGGCTGTCAGGAAGACAGCTGTCAGCTGCAGGGTTAAAACTAGGGGGACCTGGCACCCAGAACGCTTCATTGAGCTGAAGTGGTCTGGGTGCCTTTAGTGGTCCTTTAACACCTAAAGGTGTTCGTACATGTTTTCATACACTTTGGTTAGCATGTCCAACCTAGCGGACGTACCCTCATAAAACGCCTGCACTAGTGCACATTCACTAATCATAGAATACCTCCACTAGTGCAGATAGATCCCAGACGTGCATGCTTGCCATGCATGCACTAGTGCACATTCACTAAGAATAGAATACCTGCACTAGTGCACATAGATCCCAGACGTGCATGCTTGCCATGCATGCACTAGTGCACATTCACTAAGAATAGAATACCTGCACTAGTGCACATTCACTAAGAATAGAATACCTGCACTAGTGCACATAGATCCCAGACGTGCATGCTTGCCATGTATGCACTAGTGCACATTCACTAAGACTAGAATACCTGCACTAGTGCACATTCACTAAGAATAGAATACCTGCACTAGTGCACATAGATCCCAGACGTGCATGCTTGCCATGTATGCACTAATGCACAAACACGAAGCATTTTTAGGCATGCATTATTGCACATTCTGCATTGTGGGTAAGCACGCTTGCAAGAGTGCATATGTTTTTCCTGAAATTCTGCTCCTGACAGGGCTATGTTAGTTCCCAAACATTTTTACCATTCAATTTTCTGGGGAAAAAGTTAATCATGGCCTTAAAATATCGCCGGTGTGAGCGTTCCACCACATTACTAGATCCGAGCTGTGTTCGGATACATCTGTTTCTCTCCTAGTACCCAGAGGCATAAAGTGCTTACTTTAAGCATCAATTGAAAGCTGGCTTCTTAACAGCTTTGTGTATTTTTGGTGATTGGATCTATTAGCTGTCACAAGCCAAGCCCCTTGCAACACCAGGCTAATTATACACTTCATTATACTTGTCAGCCACTTTAATGAAATCTAATCAAGCTCCCTTTAAACAAGAGCGATGGAGCTATCGTTTATTATCCTAAAAGAATGAAATGCTCACTTTTCAAGCAAGATAAAAAAGGAATATGTTCAAACACTGCATTTCCATTTTAAAGGACTCCTGCCGCCTTATCCTCTGGATATGCTGGTTTTTTAAAGCTTCTCACAAGACCGTACACCAAGTAATGTTGGACAGCAATAACCAAAACCATTTGCCTTTGAAAAAACAAAAAAAAAATAGCAGCTGAGGATCATGAGAATCATAGTCAAACACAGCTTAGGAACAAGAGGAAGTATATAGAACTTTCTTTTAAACATGGGAGCTGTTGTATTTTATACAACAGGGTCATTCGCTAAATTAGGAAGTATGACAAATGATCGTACACAGGTATTTGCAATTCCTCTTTTTCCAAATCTGCTATTTTGAACTAAAAAAACGTATTCCTTTGTCCAAATTTCCACAATTCACAATTTTGTGAATAAACCCCAGTTTATTCCCTTAAGCTGAAAATGGTCAGAATTAAGGGACATTTAGATACTTGTTTAGAATCTCACCCCGGACGAGGACAGGAAGTGAAAATGTAGTGATGCAGTGGGAAATACTGTTTTGTGAACCCAGGCCTATTTATATCTTGTAAGAAGTGGTTTAGTCTTTGGAAGTGCAGTTTCTTACCGGGAAGGCAGAGGTAACTGAAAGCTCTAGTCCTCTCAGAATATTAAAGAAGAATATTAAAGAAAACACTTACTGAAAAACCACACAGCGCGAAACGCTTCCGGCAGCTAGTCTTCTGCGGCCAGAGATAAACTTACTCTAACTTTAAGAATTTCCTTCGGACCTTGACCCAATCTGGCTACGTTTTATTGGAACACCGAGTTAGCATAATGACGATTGTAGTGCAAGGCTTGGCGTAACCCATCAGCAGATCTGTGTTGCTACTGACGTTCTTCATAGAATTTTAATACTAATTAAACCCCACAACTGATACCATATCAAGTCAACAAAACTATTTTAAGGGACACTATAGTCACCAGAACAGCTACAGCTTATTGAATTTGTTCTGGTGAGTAGAATCATTCCCTTCAGGGTTTTTGCTGTAAACACTGTCTTTTCAGAGAAAATGCAGTGTTTACATTACAGCCTAGTGATAACTTCACTGGCCACTCCTCAGATGGCTGTTAGAGATCCTTCCTGGGTCATGGCTGCCTAAAATGCATCCAAACATTCAGTATCTCCTCCCTCTGCATGGAGAAACTGAACTTTCCTCATAGAGATTCATTGATTCAATTCATCTCTATGAGGAGATGCTGATTGGCCAGGGCTGTGTTTGAATCATGCTGGCTCTGCCCCTGATCTGCCTCCTTGTCAGTCTCAGCCAATCCTATGGAGAAGCACTGTGATTGGATCAGGTTACCACTTCTGATAATGTCAGCAGACTGCTGTTTTTCTGAGTCTAACAGCATGCAGAGTTACAGCTTCAGGCTTGAATGCAGTAAGATTTTGCTATATTTATGGAGGCATGGAAGCCCAGGGGGGCTAGATGGTGGTTTTAACACTATAGATGTGCCCCCATATCACAATATCTGATAAACTGTTTGGAACATCCTACAGACACTGCTATAGCTTATATCTGGTCGAAGGTATGTCTTTTGACTGGTTGATTGTACTAGATATAAGGAGAGGGCATTAAGTTTTTTGTGTAAAAAGTACAAGAACTACGGAAACCAATCGTATGTTTCTCCTCATTTCCGTACTGACAGCTGCACTCCTTAAGGTTTGCCCGAAATTGCTGTCATTTCTTTCCTATCAGATGTAACTCTCACATTGTTTTTTCAATACGTCTTTTGTAGAATGAGAGTCAGAAGAGTATGAAAAATGAGGACATCTTTTGGATATAAGCTTGCTCTAAAGGGAAAGCTTCCTAAAGGAGAATTTAATAGATTAAATGTTTTTTTTTGTTTTTTTTGTCAATTTTATTTTCTTTTATTGAGGCAGGAGTTAAATGGGATACAGAATTGAGAAGAGGGGATGCATAGTATTTGTACATAGTGGGATCATTGTAACACAGTATTACATCACCTATGATTGGCAGCCTCATTTTTAGTATTATTAAGTAAGCTTTCCAAAAAGTTAAGAACATGTATAGAGTAGTAGATATGAAGGTAGCTCCGAACTATACGGTGGTACCGGCAACGTTAAAGTAAAGGAAACAAGAGTAATACTGGTGAAAAACATATGCAATTCAATCTATGCTTGACTTAGCATGTAAATAACAGAGAAATATACAGGTTATGGGACATCTGCCGTTAGCAATAAGCACGTCAGGCTACAAGTGTAGACAGCAAAAGTATTCTCGCATGTTGGTATGGTTAGGAGTGTAGCCCTGTAAATTACAAGCCCTAGGTCTGCATTATGGCATATTAGTTCTCGCTGTATGAAGCATGTGCGTCACATTAGGTCTCGCTGCTATGTGTTTGTTTGTTCGTGTGTTACTTGTGATGGGTTGGTATCTTAGTGTAACTAGTAGTGCGAGCATGTGAGTAGTGAGAGTGGCTAGACATAACAATAAAATAGGCATTTGCATATAGACACATTCAGGTAAGTGAGAGTCTCGTAGTGTCCCTCAAGGTGGGGTCTGACTGGACCAACTTGTGGCTGCTTACTGTCCCCATGGTGGCGTGCCCGTTCATGAGGCACCGAGTTAGTCCTCTTAGCCGATGCCCTTCGCTGCTACTTGAGTCTTGCCTGTGGCGTTCCACTTAGGGGCGCTTCTGGATCGGGAGTCGGCTCTCTCTGCATGCTGGGGAGTGTGCAGTTTTGCGGCTTCTCGCTTTGCCGCAGTGGCGTGGAGGGGATGGCGTGAGTCACTATTGCTGCCATTGGGAATCCGTAAGGTGAGCCGGTAGCGGATTTCAAATGGGCTGTTTCCTCGCTCTAGCCCTTTAGCTTTACTAGTTGCTCTTGCTGCGGAAGTAGGTACATAGGTGGCTGAATGATGGGAGCGAGGTGCGTTCTCTCTCCAGCCCCGGGCCGGGATGAAGGCCAGCATCCTTACTCCACGGACCCATGCGCTTCTGTGGGCTGGGTCCTTCCCATGTTGGGAGTCACGGGGGGAGCTGATGGTTTGCCGCCTTCTGTGGCGGCCGTCCCTCCGTCCATGTGGGTGATGCCTCTGGGTCTTACCCTTGGTGGCCCTCGGCCTAGGTGGGCCAGTAGTGTGTAATGCAGGCTTGTCTGAGTGCTTTAGGCCCGAGAGAGTACTCCTCGCCCTTTGGTTCTTGCCACCTCGACCTCCAACTCGAGGAGTAGGCGCCCTATTAACTATGTGGGTCTCTAGTGTAACCCATAGCTGGTGAAAGTGTTCGTTCAGGGTCTGCAGCATGCGGTCCACAGAGCACAGGATAGGTTCATGCTGTCCGCTTGCCGACGCTGCTGGCCGTGCGGTAGTCGCCATTTTGGGTCGGGTCCCGCACGTGGCATCCACCGTGGGTGTCTCCGTGTGATTCTCTGGTGCTGGGTCGTCGCTTGTGTTTGCCGGGATAACCCCCGCCGGCATGGGGGGGGGGAGATAGAGTCCTCCGGGGAGACCGTTGGCCAGGGATGCTGCTGCTGCAGAGGGATCGGCCGCCTCCCCCGCGTCGCCTGCTTTTGCCTCCCGTAGGCCTCGGATCGATCTCCGGTAAGAGACTGCTGCTGGCAGTTGAAATTTGTGGCTTGTAACATCGTTTTGCGGAGACCCTTAGGCTGGGGCTGTTGTGAGAGTAGATTAGAGGGCTTTATCTCGCTTAATTTGTTCGGTTTTTGGATTTTGCCTCGGAGCCCATGTTGCATGCGACTGCTCGGCATGGCTGCCAGGCTCCGCCTTGTTTTTTTTTTTTAACATTCTTTATTTTTGTTGAGCATTGTATTGCAAACATGAGTATAGAGACATTTCACGAGTTTGATCAACAGGAACAGGTGTTGGCATTAAATTAAAAGTCAGGAAGAACTGCTTTTTGTTTTTTCTCAAAAAACAAACATACAAGGCGTGGCCTGGACGCCGGACGAGATGGCGGCGTGAAACGAGGGCTCCCTTCAGGCTCACAGCTAAAACCCGCTAAACAAGCACTAATCGACGGAAAAATGGGGAAAAACACCAAGCAACAGCAGGCTGCCTCAACCACCGGCACACCGAGGAACTCTCAACCGGCAGGTATGCGCCAATACCTTACTGCCCCGGCCGACCACACCGCACAGGCCTCCAGCGGCGCAGAAGCCTCGGGCCTACCACGCCCGTCCTCACCGCAGGGCGAACACTCACAACAGGTACAGCCCGGAATTAATCCACCCCAGGCCCAGTTCCAGCCAGACTGGGTAGCACTAATTAGCAGCTTACCCACTAAAGCCGACTTAAAAGAGGCCAACACGGCACTACATAACTCCTTAAAGGGTGAACTCCAAGCCCTAAGAGAGGACATACAGGGAATCCATCACAAGCTAAACAAACTGGAGGCAGAGTGTGACCAAGTAGTGGCGGCGCAAAACACAGCCGCAGACATCATACAGAAGCAAGCAGCCCAAATCCGCCAAATGGCCCTCCACGTTGAAGACCTGGATAACAGAGGGAGGCGGCAAAACATAAGAATTAGGGGCCTACCAGAAGATCTAGACCAAAATGCCCCAATACGCGACACCCTAACTGAAATATTTAACTCCCTCCTGCAGAGGCCAACCGAGACGCCCATCATCTTTGTCAGGGCCCACAGAGCCCTCCGACCTAGGGGACCTCCAGATTCCCCCCCTAGGGATGTTATCTGCTGCCTACAACACTTTCAAGAAAAGGAAGACATCCTGAGAAGCGCTAGAGACAAGAAACAAGTCTCACATAATGGCCACGACATACAGCTATACCCTGATTTATCGCCGGCAACATTGGCGTACAGGCGGGCCATGCGCCCACTCACACACGTGCTACAGGCCAACCGGATCAGATACCGCTGGAACTTCCCAACAGGACTTCAAATCGCCACACCGACTGGCCCTCTCACGGCGAGGAAAGAAGAAGATCTAGGGGACCTCATGAAGGAACTACAACTACCCCCACTACACATGACTTGGCCGGACCCACTGGCCTTCTATAACTTTGCTCCTGAGACACACCGCCAGGCACAGCAACCTCCCAGAACCCGGAGGACGAGGCAACAGGCTACTCGTCCCTCGGGAGCCAACGCATAAGAAGACAACCGCAACCCTCCACCTCCGGAACCCACGGGAGACCGACCGCAACCAAGCTCACAGTCGCCCACCCCCACTTCGAGAGACTAAAGACACCCCGCACGTCTGAAACGCAAGTATACAGCCCAATGGGCGATAGACACTCAGAACTTACAGGGCCACAGGGAACTAGAGACACAGGCGGACATGTTCTGCCCGCAGAGTATAAAGGACAATGCGACACCAGGACATTGCTCCGGACTCCAGATTCCACCACCTAGCTGAATAGTCAGGGACAACAGGGTCCAACTGGGGAGGGCCACTATTGGGAAGAGAACAAGCTCACAAACTTATCCAACCTTAGATGGCATAACACAGGGCGGCCCCGTATCCCGGCTGGGCCCCACCGCCGGAGCCCACCCGACCTGTGACGAACCTCGGGGAGCAGGCGGGGGGCTCCGCTGGTGGGGCACACCTGGGAGGGGAAGAACAAACGACCAAACTCTGTAGAGCAGACGATGAGTAGACGGGTGATACGGAAGACCCAGAAGGGGGGATTGCAAGAATATCTGCTTTATGAATGTGGGAAGGGGACGGGGCCAACAAAGGGCATGCACCCTGGTGATTATCCTCTTAGCATAGCCAAACCACCCGTACTGCTTCCCTACTAAAACCGCCCTGGGTCTCAGACACCCATAATTCGGTCCCAACCTTCCACACGCACAGACCCAGTCGGGGGTGCCACTCACGACACGGGATAGAGAGGCCCAGAACCTCGAGCACTACCTGACCCAGACGTCCTTGTTATGTTCAATCACCGGGTGGGGGAATTATGCGGGTTTTGGGGGAGGGGGGGGGGGCGAAACGTACACGATCTAGTGAAGTTTACAAACTGTTTAGAACTGTTTAGACCTGTTTTCACCTGTTGTGATATGTAACCTGTTATACCATTGCTATATTAATGCGACCTTATTACAAATGACAGACCAGCCACACGCTGACTTAAGGCACTCAACGACACGCACCCATACAGGTCTTAAGGCCACTACACCCCGAGGCGGGGATGATAGAAACGCACATACCAAACGAACAAAGACGAGCCACATAGGGAAGCCACGTGACCCGACGCGCCACAGGGACACCGACTCGACACACCGGACGCCCAACCGACGCCCTACAGGGAGGCGCCAACCAGGTAACGAACCGCCCACTGACACCTCTGGAGGTGCGGTGGAGTGAGGCTCACCGACGCCTATACCTCATCGTCATTAGGTAGTGACGAGACTCCCGGAGGCACTTCCACACCTCCACCACTCACCCTTCCACCCGGATCCCCAAACCACCTCCATCCCCACCCTAACGCCCACTCCTCTGACCGTACCCTCCCCGACACACCCGAGACTCGACGTGCCTACCCGACAGACAGAGACCTCGGACGGAGACACCCCCCTTAAACCCGTCCGGACACGAACCGACCACACGACATGACGCTGACTCCCGACCAACTCCGTGTCCTCACAATAAATGCTAAAGGACTGAACAAACCGGAAAAGAGGACGGGGGCCCTACGAGACTTCCACAGACACAGGGCCTCAATAGTCATGATTCAGGAAACCCACTTCAAAAAAGGGGCAAGACCCAAACTAACAAACCATCACTATAGCCAAGGGTATTACAGTGACTACCATGGTGGTAAGGCCAGGGGGACAGCGATACTCCTTCATAAAAGGCTGCCGTTCCAGGAGGGGGGATGCATGACCGACGACGAAGGTCGATACCTATTCCTCAAAGGGACAATTGCGGGACACCAATACACGTTCGCAAGCATCTATGCACCAAACAAACAACAAGCGCGCTTTCTCAAACAGACACTACGCAAGCTCCAATACTTCACGGCAGGGACTCTCATTCTAGGGGGGGACTTTAATATTGCGCTAGACCCGGCATGGGACACTTCATCGGGCGTCTCCCATGTCCCCACACAACACCTACAACACATCAAATCCCTTCTCCGTAGCCAACGCCTAGTTGACTGCTGGAGAGCCCACCACCCAGATGAAAGGAACTTCACTTTCTACTCCCAACCACATAACTCCTACTCTCGGATAGACCATTTCTATACCACGCACCACGACCTTCCCCTGGTGACTACAGTCACAATCGGTGGGGCCACCTGGTCGGACCACGCCCCAGTATTACTGACCCTGAAATCACCACTTTACCGTCCCACAAACCCGAAATGGAGACTCAATGAGTACCTCCTAGCTAACCAGGAGATCTCGGGCTTCATAGGCGAGAAAATAAAAGAATATCTCACACTTAACACGGCCGAACAGACCTCCCCGACAATCCGTTGGGAAGCGCACAAAAGCGTGATAAGGGGACACTACATACAACAGGGGGCACTACTGAAGAAACGGACCGAGGCACGGTTAAACGACCTACTGTCCAACATCCACAAGGTTGACGAACAAAACAAACTAACACCTGACAACACACACCAATCACGACTTCTTCAACTAAGGAGAGAGCTCGCCACCCTACTACACACCAAACACCACAGAGAAGCAATAAGACATAAGGCCCTCTTTGCACAACAGGGAAACAAAAGCGGCAAGCTCCTAGCTGCGATGCTAAAAAAACAGAGACAACACACTTACATTGACAAGATTCGAGACAAACAAGGGAAATTACACCATCTCCCGAAAGACATACAAAACACCATCCGCACATATTACTCGGACCTGTACACGCTGCCACAACCACATACTCAAAAGGCGAAAGCCCGCCTGCACGAAGCGATCAGGAAATACCTAGCTGAACACCCACTGCCGACCTTGGACCCAGACATAGCAGACATGATAGACGTGCCTATCACGATAGAGGAATTAGCGATGGCAATTAAGCAAACTAAGACAGGTAAAAGCCCAGGGCCGGATGGCCTACCGACCAAATACTACAAGACCTATGCTGAAGACTTATACCAACCAATGGTAGAAGCCTTTAATGCAGTCAGGGAGGGACACAATATCCCTAAACAAGCCCTAGCGGCGCATATCTCCATAATCCCCAAAGACGGTAAAGACAGGGAACAATGCAGTAACTATAGGCCCATATCGCTCATCAATTGCGACATCAAGCTACTGGCCAAGATCCTGGCCACACGGCTCACAAAACATGTCCCATCGCTGGTCCACCCGGACCAGGTGGGGTTTGTGGCGGGACGTGAGGCCCGCGACAATACCATCAGAGCGCTTACACTCATGCACGGTAGTACAGGTAAGAGGGAAGGCCTTCTTCTCCTGTCAACTGACGCAGAGAAGGCCTTCGATAGAGTCTGTTGGGTGTACCTCTTCGAAGTGCTGGCCCAAGCAGGACTAGGACCCCACCTGAGAAGGTGGATAGAGGAACTTTACCGGGAACCGACAGCCCAGGTAATAGTTAATGGAGCACCCACGGAGACCTTCACCATACACAACGGCACGAGACAGGGTTGCCCCCTCTCCCCACTCTTATTTGTTCTAGCACTAGAACCGTTCCTCTCACACATTAGACACAACACAGACATTACCGGAGTGGAAACAGGGCAAGTGCACCACAAGGTCGCCGCGTACGCGGACGACATGCTCTTCGTGGTGACCAAACCCGAGATCTCCCTTCCAAACCTGCAGAAAGAACTAAGGGAATTCGGGAGCATATCAAATCTAAAAATCAACCACGGGAAATCATTCATTCTCAACGTCAGTTTAAATGCTACACAAACAGAGCCCCTACGAAACAGCTTCCCATACCAATGGGCCGAACACAAAATTAGGTACTTAGGGATATGGCTGACAAGACATAGTGAGGACTTGTACAAAGAAAATTTCACGACCACACTACAATCATTCCAAAGAGACATGCGAGAATGGTCCTTCCCACACATCTCCTGGCTGGGAAGAGTCCAGGTCCTGAAAATGAACTTCCTCCCACGTCTCCTCTACCTCCTCCAGGCCATCCCCATAGCGATCCAAAAGACATTCTTCGGGTCCCTTAGATCGGAGATGACCAAATACGTATGGAACGGGGGTAGACCTAGATTGAAATACGCCACACTAACTCGCCCCAAAAACAGGGGGGGAATAGCCCTCCCAGACTTCTACCAATACTACGTCGCGGCGCACCTGCTGCGGATAGTGGAGTGGTCAAAGGATACCGTCGGGAAGCTCTGGAAAACAGTAGAGGAGGCAGAAGTGGGCAGACCGCTCTCCGGACTGCCCTGGGTCCGGGAGGCAGCGGATGGGAAAGACATGTCCATATACACATGGCACACTTTGAAAGTATGGAGGAGAGCCTCCAAGACCGGCAACATGTCGCCATTCCCCTCCCCCCTTCTGCCCCTTACATATAATCCCGACTTCCCCCCGGGACTAGACCCGAAAGCACTTCGCAACATTCTTCCGGACGAGACCCCCCGCCTACGCCACATCCTCCAAGCAGGTGAATGTAAACCACTGACAGGCCTACTAGGGGAGACACCTATGACATTCATGCACAGGTTCAGACACACCCAGCTGACTAACTTTATCCGAACGCTACCGCAAGGCCCGGCGCTTACTAGGGGCCTGACCACAATAGAAGCGGTCAGCGCAAGCCCAGATCCACTCCCGCATGGCATATCCTATCTATACTCCATGCTACAACTAGAAACCCCATCCGACACACCACTTTACATGGGTAAATGGGAGACGGCCCTAAGCACCACACTCACGGATAAGGAATGGGAGTCCATCTGTTACCTAACACACCACTGCTCAACACACAGTAAAACTCAAGAGACAGCATACAAATTATTAACACAATGGTACAAAACACCACACCTCCTACACCAAATTGACCCAACACACTCTGACCAATGCTGGAGATGCGAAAAAGAGGTGGGAACCATTAAACACATATGGTGGGACTGTGAGAAAATCAAAACATACTGGGAGGGAATACACAAGGTCCTGGAGAAGTTCTCGGATGCGCCCCCCCCCCTGGAACCGGCTGCGATGCTCCTACACCATACAACTGTCCCACACTCCAAATACAAAAAATCTATAACCGTTAGAATACTCAACACAGCCAAACAGGTGCTCCCCCAATTCTGGAAGCAAACTACAACACCCCCACTACTGACATGGTTTAGCCAAATGGAAGACCTTAGGAAAATTGAGGAACTGACGATGACGGCCAACCAGACCCATAAGACCTACCTAGACATTTGGACACACTGGATCCTTGAGACAGCAAAAGAAGGATTCCAACAGACCATCAGAACCAACGCCAACTGAGTCACAGCCAGACTAGACCAACCCACAACAAACACGACTGAGGACGACGGACGAAGGACGCACCCGACCCCGCTCTTCTACCCGACATACCTTCAACCCACCCCCCTCCCACCTCCCCCCCCCCCCTGTTGACCTAGCTACACTCCTGCCTCAGCCCCCAGGAACGCACCAACACAAGGGAAAACGACAGACCCTAAACAAGAGCTTACCCAGCCACCGTAGACCCCCCGCCAACACTACATACAACCCTGAAATCTAAGGAACCAAACAAGTTTCGGACTTACCAACTCACTCAACCCCTCGGGGGGACAGACATAGCATAGGAGGGTCCAACCACAGTAAGAGAATAAGGAAAACAAGGAGGGGAAGGAGCTAACTCACACACCTACTGAAGAAAGTTACCCACAAACTACGCTCCAACAGCTATGGTGGCGCTCACCCTACCTGACTCCCAAACACAACCAAACCACACAGACACTGGGGGAGACACCAGCTAACACACAATTGACTACTCATCCAACCAGAAACGTGACTGAATTGACTTTAGTGATTTGCGAAACCTACAACAATGCGGGCCTGCGTGCCCAAACTGTTAATGTTGATTTAAAATGTATATAACTCATTATGGAGACCTGCGAGTCTCACAGCTTCAAACGCCTTGATTGGAAAAACAAAAAACAAAAAGAAAAGAAATAATGAACATAAAATCTACAAAAAAGAGGCTAACACCGTACAGAGATGATATGTATTGCATGGTATTACCCCCGTATTGTATGAAAACCTTATTGTCTCCCTTTCTACATTCTGTACCCACATGACTTTATGCCTCAATAAAAAAGAGATTTACAAAAAAAAAAACAAACATACAAAAAACAGGCATTACAAAGCTTAACAAGATAATTACCCCTAGAGGTCCCATAGTAAGAAAAGTAAATGAGGCATTGAAGCAAGTAATAACAGGCATGGCTAGACTTCGGCAGCAGGAGGAGAATATGCCTCAAAATTAGTTAAATGAACTAAGTTTCCCCACTACAACCATACTGAGATCCCCAGTCACCCTATGCCTTTAGTTGGCAGAGCACTATCCATGTCCTGGAAGGAGTGTTTCTGGCATTTAGTGCTAGATGAAAGTCGGCAGATCAAAACATAGATCAGGAACAGGGCTCTCCACTACTTCTAAGGCTTGTCACCGTGCTTGGCCGTCTTCAGCATATGTGCCACTTTCAGTTTAGGTGAGCTCCGCTGCTTGTGTCTCCTCCACTGGTAACAGTGATGATTCACAATGGTGATCTGGAGCCTGCAGGTCATGTGGGTGGTCCTTTGGCTGCGATGGTGCATGGTAAAGTTGTCTGCTTTCCAACTGCTGTCAGACTTTTGCAAAAAGACTATCCAGCCTGGACTCCATGTCCAACCAGACTGTGCTACAGTTGGACAAACACGCGGGTTCCGACATTTTGCATTGGTCGTAGTAGTGTCTGTCAGCTTGGATGACTTCACCCTGAAAGTCTGCCAGTGCTGGGCTACTTCCCAGGGGTGGACCGGGATCACTCCCACCGATCCAGGGGAGGGGGGGAGAACGGGGCTGATGCTGGCAGATAGCTTCCTCTGGGTACTTCCGGTTCGGGAGATTGGCCGCCTCTCCCGCACGGTGAGCATTAGGCCGGATCCACCACATAGAGGTATGAAAGCTCCCTGCATCTCTTTATCCACTCCTACTCGTATCAGGTAGGTCGGAGGGCCACAGTGTTACAGGATTTGTCTCTAGTTGAGCTGATTAAGCTTGTCAGAAGTGTCTTAAAGCCAGATAATGGAGGAGGTCACTCGAGATGCATCTCACCTCCATGACAGTCATGCCCCGCCCCGGATTCAATGGGTTTCACATAATTTTTGTTTTCATTGCAGATTGGAGACCGGAACGGTGAATTAACAGCTCGTATGAATATAGCTCAACTGAGGTCTGCACTTGGCATGGGTTCCTGCGAGGACAATGGGGACTCATCTCCACAGTATGATGGCTATGAAGCACAAGGTAGGTTTGTCCTCTGTGCGTTTCACATTTAGCAGGAAGTTCTTGACCGTATTTTGATGGGGTTTTTTACGTAGGAGCTTGAAGTCTGTCTTTTATTTCCGTAATATGTTGTTACACTGTGAATGATATTTCATCAACGTTTAAATATTTTACATCTTCAAATAGAAAATACTATTTTCTGTCACCCATATATTTAGTAACCACTAGAACAATAAATATTATTATATTAAATAGACACTATAGTAATCATAACAACTACAGCTTATTGTATTTGTTCTGGTGAGTGTAATTATTCCCTTCAGGCTTTTTGCTGTAAACACTGTCTTTTCAGAAAAAATGCAGTGTTTACATTACAGCCTAGTGTTAACTTCACTGGCCTCTCCTCAGATGGATGCTAGAGATGCTTCCTGGGGCAGTGCTGCTCAGTGTGACTGACATTCAGTGTCTCCACCGTCTGCATGGAGACACTGAACTTTCCTCAAAGAGATGCATTGATTCAATGCACATCTATGAGCAGATGCTGATTGGCCATGGCTGTGTTTGGCTTGTGCTGACTCTGTCCCTGATCTGCCTCCTTGACAGTCTCAGCCAATCCTATGGGGAAGCATTGTGATTGGCTCAGAGAATCAGTTCTGATTATGTCAACTAAGCAGGCAGATCAGGGACAGAGCCAGTAGCTGCAGACTGGAATAAAAGTGAGATTATACTATATTTAGGGGAACAAGGAATGGGGAGTGCAGGGGGGCTAGATGGTGGTTTTAACAGTATAGGATCACGAATGCCTGTTTGTGTTCCTGACCCTATAGTGCTCCTATAAAACAAAAACAAAAAAACTACAAGTACATATATTTCACCTGTTATTTTTATTGGCTTAAGTCTGTGTGTCAGAGATTAATAAATCTGATCTGCATGCAGCTCAGAATCTACTCAAATCTCCATAATTTCATTTATAGTCAACGTCCCCAGCAAACATACTGGATGTCTGTTCCAGCAGGTTTCCGGGAGGGCCGGGCACGTTGTGAGCTTTTTGGCAATAAGGAAGCGTGCCTTGTTGACATTCAGTGTTGGTTTTCAAGGTGTAGTCAGTTAAACAAGCAGAAAACTTTTTTTAATATTTCAGCCAAAGGTTTATAACAGAGTGTATCACTAAAGGGAGAATTGTCAGGAATTCAAAGTGACATTTCAAATTTAAGGCCAAAATAGCTGAAACACAAAAATGTCCTGAGCCCGCTATACTTCCACTGTGCATGCGATGAAAATGCCAGTAGAATGTTTCTTAAGCTGCCAACCAGGAGTTTCCGTTTCTTAAGGACAGAGGGGACAATCTGTTAACCATGAGAACAGTTCAAGAAGCTCAAATACTTTAGGAGCTTTAACCCCTTAAGGACACATGACATGTCATGATTCCCTTTTATTCCAGAAGTTTGGTCCTTAAGGGGTTAAAGGAACACTCCAACGTGGAAACACAATCCAGACTTTCTTTTGGCTGTCTAATCACAGAATTCCCAATGCAGCTCAATGAGAAATCTTTGCAAGGCAGGTGCTCTGGGCAATTGCTGCCTCTTGAGTTTAGACCCTCTGAACGAAACAACCAGGAAGTAAATAGTTTGGTTGTGTGATTGACAGCCAAGGGAGGTGTAACAAGGATAATTTATAAAAGTTTAAAATTTTATTGTAATCTGCACTTTTTGTGAAATATAAAAGTGGACACACTCTCCACACATAGAGCACATAAGCAAACTTTAAGAGTTTGGAATGGTCTACAATTTCATTGTATCTTATTTATTTAGTTTATAATTGTTCTTTTCAGCTATAATTAGGAGTGTTTGCTAGGCTTAGTTTTGTATGTATTTTTCTTGCAGTGTATGCTTGCCAATTTTTTTTTACTGATTCCTGTATTAAGTCATTAAATATATCATGAAGGAAACATTTCCGATTTAGAATAGAAGTAAAAAAGAAAGCAATTGTGATCCCATGCGTCTCATGTGTCTGTGATAATATCAATTAACCTCTGCCGATTGAGATATCACAGCCTAAGGTCTATTGAATGAAGTAGATGGGGTCATGGATAAAAGCAGTACGAGATTAGAGTTCTAAATGTTTATTAGTGGATTGGAACATTCTGTTTCCACGGCGATTACTCTACTTTTAGAACATTGCCCCAGATTTGTGGTTTATACAGTACCATAGTTAATGTAATGTGTTAACCTGGCTGACTTCAACCCTAGAATGACCTCATTCATCAACTGTGACGTTGATCAGGTTTCCAAGGCTCGCCTCTCGCTAAACACAGGTACAATGTCTTCTAAAGTAAGGTGTTTACCCTCACTACATGTGTCAATATACATTGCCAGTGTACGAAGCACAGGGGGAAAGATCGGGCCATTGTCTCAATTCTTGCTAAGATCTGGGGATGTGGGATAAGTCTCAACATCAATGAAAAGGTTACTTTGCAACTATGGCATGAAAACGAGGTAATGGTACCATTCTTGGATTATTTAAATATCAGCGTGTTCATATGCAAATAGCTTCCAGGCGATTGATTAGCATAACACGATGAGTGAAGGAAAAAAAGGAAGAGCCTTTTAAAATGATGTTTAACAGAAAGTGCAGTTGACACATGGAATACCTGGCAGGGGTAAATCAATCTGGGACATTCAGTATTTTTTAAGAGTGCAACAATAATTTTTGTGGAATGTAGAAATGTAATAAGCCATATATATATATATATATATATATATACATATAAATCGGGCATGTATATATTGCATGTAACACGGTATATCATGGGAAAATATGTGATCTGGAGAAATTCTCCAACATAGATATTGTGTTTGTGAATATTTTAACCTAATATTTATTGCTTTGATTTGAGTTTGTTTCCGTTGGGTAAATAATATATTTGGACAGATTTGCAATTCTAAACACCACTTGTTTGGCATCTTATCTAATCTTACAGTCTTTTAATCGAGCAATGTCTAATTTATCATCGAGGTGGGTAATCTACCAGTCAAAATCACAAGCAGAGAGCCTATGAAATCTATAGTATAGTACATGAGCATTGTAATAGCGATAGAGTCTCATTTAAAATGGTGTTGCATTATTGGGGATTTTATAAGTTGCTGTATATAATGATGATTGAGAATCGTGATTAATCTCTAGACAGAGTGGGAAACTGGGGTCTCCTGTGATAGATATCCCAGAATTCCATGTTCAGTTCTATGCAAGGACAATGCAAGCTTTCTGATGTGCCAGTTTAATAAAATGAGCCATTACATTGGTAAACATGTTCATCATAACCTGGCCCCAGGAGATATTTGGCAAATCAGGAGGTAAGTTTTCAGTTTAACTGGTCTAGTCTAAAATTTTACATTTACATTGAATTCCCACAAATCACATTTAAGTAAATAACCTTTTTAAATGTACATTTACTGGTTAAATAGTTTAGGTATTATATTATTAATGAACATGATGCTTGGCATATCACCGGAAGGAACACTAGAAGCATGCTGTAGTGGTTATGGTGCCAGGAGTACCATGACACACAACATAGTGAATAGTCAAACCATTTTAGAATGGTTTAACTTCTTACCCAGGGTCCGCAGAACGCCGCTCCCTGTCTCCACTACTGATGATGAAAGGCCGAACACATTCTGTCTCCGCTAAGTCCAGCAGCACAGGGCTTAGCTCATTGGCTGAGAGGAATCAGCGGACGCTCTCCGCCAGTGAGCTAAGCCTGCAGTGAAGGCTTAGCACAGGAGAACTAACGGACACTCTGCTCTCTGGCAGAAGTAGTGCAGACTGGGAGCTGCGCCTGGCGGACCACAGGTAAGGAAACAAACTGTTCTAAAACATTTTGACTACTTACAATAGCGGGTGCCAGTGCACTCCTGACACCATAACCACTACAGTGCGCTGTAGTGGTTGCGATGCTTGAAGTGTTCCTTTAAATCTATTTTATATTGTTTACAGGGTTACCTGTCGCCTGTTAAACCTGTGACATTATCAATACACATTTTATGATGGCAATGTTAATACCGCCTAATATATCCCACCCCTTGACAGGTGCCATTGTAACGATACAATCAATGTTACTCACGTCACCTGTCAGTGGTTTTAATGTTGTGGCTGATTAATGTATATATAATGAGGCGCATGTGTGGTCTGCATACAGAAGCTATTCTAGAAATATCCCCTAGCGAATGCTACAGAACGTTTGGAATATTACCAACGTTGCCTCTCAGATCATAGAAAGATGTGTTAACCATTGATGGGGTCCTTTTCTATTACTCATGTGCTTTTGGAATTTTTTGTCTTTAACATGTAACATTTAAACGAACATAATGTTCCATGATTTTAACATGAGAACATTCTAAACAAAAAAAGTTACTCCTTAATATCCCTTTAGCATACCACTAGGAAAATATCTGACTGTATCAAGCAGTATCCAGGCTGTGTAGAATGCAGGTTCCCGGCTGTGTATTCTTCACACACATACCTCAAATTTGGCCATATACGATACAGCTCAGATTGCAGTGCAAGTCCTGATACTCTGATACATGCCAGGAAACCCATATACGATACAGCTCAGATTGCAGTGCAAGTCCTGATACTCTGATACATGCCGGGAAACCCATATACGATACAGCTCAGATTGCAGTGCAAGTCCTGATACTCTGATACATGCCGGGAAACCCATGTACGATACAGCTCAGATTGCAGTGCAAGTCCTGATACTCTGATACATGCCGGGAAACCCATATACGATACAGCTCAGATTGCAGTGCAAGTCCTGATACTCTGATACATGCCGGGAAACCCATATACGATACAGCTCAGATTGCAGTGCAAGTCCTGATACTCTGATACATGCCAGGAAACCCATATACGATACAGCTCAGATTGCAGTGCAAGTCCTGATACTCTGATACATGCCAGGAAACCCATATACGATACAGCTCAGATTGCAGTGCAAGTCCTGATACTCTGATACATGCCGGGAAACCCATATACGATACAGCTCAGATTGCAGTGCAAGTCCTGATACTCTGATACATGCCGGGAAACCCATATACGATACAGCTCAGATTGCAGTGCAAGTCCTGATACTCTGATACATGCCGGGAAACCCATATACGATACAGCTCAGATTGCAGTGCAAGTCCTGATACTCTGATACATGCCAGGAAACCCATATACGATACAGCTCAGATTGCAGTGCAAGTCCTGATACTCTGATACATGCCGGGAAACCCATATACGATACAGCTCAGATTGCAGTGCAAGTCCTGATACTCTGATACATGCCGGGAAAGAAAAGGTCTAGGATTTTAAGGAGATAATACAATTTTATAAACCACCTTGATTAGATCGGGCACCCTAAAATCTGGTCATTTTTTTATTTATTGATAAAATCTGTGACTCGCTGGAGAAATGTGATTCAGGTACTTACCTTCACAGAAGCCTCTAATCTAGGGTTCTCTAAACTCTGGCCCTCCAGATGTTGCTGAACTACAACTCCCATGGGTCTTATCCATCTACCTTTCTTGTGGAAAAGCTACAAACTAAACCAAATATTTTGCTCTAATAGAAGACTACAGCAGGCTGACCCGCGCTAGGTGTCGTATTGGCTCATCTATACGGTGGCATTGTAGGACAGCGGACTGCACTCTCCCATCGGATGAGAATGAGCTCGGGAATCTTGTCATGCTACCCAATGTTATGCAGCCCCCAGAGGCATCCCTGCATTTTATTGCCCAATGTGATTCCTAGAACTCCTCTGGGCGCTGGCGTGATTCCATTGGTAATAATTTATGCCAAGGCTTGACACTGCCCAGAACTGTGCTGTGAGCCATTGAAGTCCTTGAACGTTAGAGTAGATGGACAGAATAAAGATGACATGCTTTGGCTCAGCACAGAAGTGTCCAGTGTAGTGTTTACGAGTTATGGTCAAGAGACGAGACTTACAGATTTAACCCTTTGAGTTCCCATCTCATTGCAATATAATGCGTTGGGCGCTTTAGCATCGAAAGGCTTAAAGGTGGAGTCCATTTTTCCACTTTTCCAAACTATAATAAAAGTGCATGTTTTTGCATTTACATTTAACCCTTGTTTTTCTTTCCATAACTTTTAGTTGTCAAACATCGGGCACTTTAATTATTAAGCAGTCCCACAGATGCACGGCAGTATAGCAAATATATTAATAGATACAAGATCCAGCCTACGCAGGCCTCTGGCACAACTCATAGCCCTGGAGGGACAGCGCTGGCAGGTAATTTACTAATCAGAAGTGGCAGTGTGACACTGACACACAGTAATTCGGTATGTAAAGTAAATTACAGGCTGTGTGGATGGGCAACAAGACTCTTTGCTGTTATTTCATTAGAGGGTAGCAGTACACTGGCTGCGAGTGCTTTAAACATTGGGACCTTGGATGAAAACCTCGAGGATTGTAACCGACCAATATTTAAAATAAACCGAGCGACTTCATTTCATTTACATTCTGCAACAGGCTTGACTTTACCCCAAGCATGTCCAGCATTTTTATTTTAACGCTTGTTAATATTCAGAGCAAGTATTTGAGTTATCTAGAGAATATCTGCAAGTTGTATTCACAGAAGAAACAATACATATAGCGTTTTCATTGTATGTAGAAAGATGGGGACCGTGGCCCTCATTGAAGGGGTTATCAGGGCTTCTTACAGTGGAACTTTCTGTCCTGACAAGTTGGTTGGCGCGTGGTGTAATGGACCTCTGATGGGAAGAGTTCTATATCTGAGGATGGCAGAGGAGAAATCCCTGCCCCCACGGGCAGGGCCGCCACCAGAAATTTTGGGGCCCCTGACAAAGCACAAGGTCTGGGCCCCCCGCCCCATCCCGCCCCACCCCCCCGGCCCACCCACGAGTCCGCACACAGGACTCTTACGTAGTCAGCAGACAATGATGCAGGACTGAATGTGGTGTGTATAGTGGAATTAGAATGTGTGTAATGGATGTAGTGTTTGTGTGTATTAGATACTGTTTGTGCAGTGAATGCAGAGTGTGTGTTTGTGTAGCGGATGCAGTGTGTGTAGTGGATGTAGTGTGTTTGTCTAGTGGATGTAGTTTTTGTGTGTACTAGATGCAATGTGTTTAGTGGATGTAGTGTGTGTTTTAGACGCAGTGTCTCTGAATAGTGAATGCAGAATGTTTAAATGTGTGGTGGATGTAGTGTGTGTACTGTGAATACAGGATGTTTGTGTAGTGGATGCTGTGTGTATAGTTAATGCAGAGTGTGTGTCAGTGTAGTGAATGCAGAGTGTGTTTCAGTGTAGTGAATGCAGAGTGTGTGTTAGTGTAATAAATGCAGAGTGTGTGTGTCAGTGTAGTGAATGCAGAGTGTGTGTGTCAGTGTAGTGAATGCAGAGTGTGTGTGTTAGTGTAGTGAATGCAGAGTGTGTGTGTTAGTGTAGTGAATGCAGAGTGTGTGTGTTAGTGTAGTGAATGCAGAGTGTGTGTGTTAGTGTAGTGAATGCAGAGTGTGTGTGTTAGTGTAGTGAATGCAGAGTGTGTGTGTTAGTGTAGTGGATGCAGAGTGTGTGTGTTAGTGTAGTGGATGCAGAGTGTGTGTGTAAGTGTAGTGGATGCAGTGTGTGTGTGTTAGTGTAGTGGATGCAGAGTGTGTGTCGGTGTAGTGAATGCAGAGTGTGTGTCGGTGTAGTGAATGCAGAGTGTGTGTCGGTGTAGTGAATGCAGAGTGTGTGTCGGTGTAGTGAATGCAGAGTGTGTGTTAGTGAAGTGAATGCAGTGTGTGTGTGTTAGTGTAGTGGATGCAGTGTGTGTGAGTGTAGTGAATACAGTGTGTTAGTGTAGTGGATGCCGTGTGTGTTAGTGTAGTGAATACAGTGTGTGTGTTAGTGTAGTGGATGCATAGTGTGTGTCAGTGTAGTGGATGCAGAGTGTGTGTCAGTGTAGTGGATGCAGAGTGTGTGTCAGTGTAGTGGATGCAGAGTGTGTGTCAGTGTAGTGGATGCAGAGTGTGTGTCAGTGTAATGAATGCAGTGTGTGTTAGTGTAATGAATGCAGTGTGTGTGTTAGTGTAGTGAATGCAGTGTGTGTTAGTGTAGTGAATGCAGTGTGTGTGTGTGTCAGTGCAATGAATGCAGAGTGTGTGTTAGTGTTGTGAATACAGTGTGTGTTAGTGTAATGAATGCAGTGTGTGTGTTAGTGTAATAAATGCAGTGTGTGTGTTAGTGTAATGAATGCAGTGTGTGTGTTAGTGTAATTAATGCAGTGTGTGTGTTAGTGTAATGAATACAGTGTGTGTTAGTGTAATGAATACAGTGTGTGTGTTAGTGTAATTAATGCAGTGTGTGTGTTAGTGTAATTAATGCAGTGTGTGTGTTAGTGTAATGAATAGTGTGTGTGTTAGTGTAATTAATGCAGTGTGTGTGTTAGTGTAATTAATGCAGTGTGTGTGTTAGTGTAATAAATGCAGTGTGTGTGTTAGTGTAATGAATGCAGTGTGTGTGTTGGTGTAATTAATGCAGTGTGTGTGTTAGTGTAATGAATACAGTGTGTGTTGGTGTAATTAATGCAGTGTGTGTGTTAGTGTAATTAATGCAGTGTGTGTGTTAGTGTAATTAATGCAGTGTGTGTGTTAGTGTAATGAATACAGTGTGTGTGTTAGTGTAATGAATACAGTGTGTGTGTTAGTGTAATTAATGCAGTGTGTGTGTTAGTGTAATTAATGCAGTGTGTGTGTTAGTGTAATAAATGCAGTGTGTGTGTGTTAGTGTAATAAATGCAGTGTGTGTGTTAGTGTAATAAATGCAGTGTGTGTGTGTTAGTGTGTTTATTAGTGTATGTATGTAATGTAATGAAAGGTATTCCCCCCTCCCTGTTTCTTACCTTGTTCAGGGAGGGGGGAAGATCCTTTGATCCCTGGTGGTCCGGTCCGGTGGCATTCTGGGCCCCCCGGCTCCCTGTATTTGCAGAGGGGGCCCAGCGGACTGCAGGAGCACTTTCCAGGATTTCCCTGCGTCTAACTCCCGCGAGATGTGGTGTGCGCGCCGCGCGGAGCGTTGCCATGGTAACCCATGGCAACGCTCTACCGACAGCACATCTCGCGGGAGTTAGACGCAGGGAAATGCTGGACAGTGCTCCTGCAGTCCGCTGGGCCCCCTCTGCAAATACAGGGAGCCGGGGGGGGGCCCGCGGCTGCACATATATATAGCGATGATCGCTATATATATGTGCAGAGTGTAATTGTGGGGCCCTGGACTGCCAAACCAGTCCGGGCCCCCCAGGACCGCCGGGCCCGTGACAACCGTCACGGTTGTCACCCCCTGATGGCGGCCCTGCCCACGGGTGCCATGGTTAGTAGGTTGGCGCGTGGTGTAATGGACCTCTGATGGGAAGAGTTCTATATCTGAGGATGGCAGAGGAGAAATCCCTGCCCCCACGGGTGCCATGGTTAGTTGGTTGGTGCGTGGTGTAATGGACCTCTGATGGGAAGAGTTCTATATCTGAGGATGGCAGAGGAGAAATCCCTACCCCCACAGGTGCCATGGTTAGTTGGTTGGTGCGTGGTGTAATGGACCTCTGATGGGAAGAGTTCTATATCTGAGGATGGCATAGGAGAAATCCCTGCCCCCACGGGTGCCATGGTTAGTTGGTTGGTGCGTGGTGTAATGGACCTCCGATGGGAGAGTTCTATATCTCAGGATGGCATAGGAGAAATCCCTGCCCCCACGGGTGCCATGGTTAGTGGGTTGGTGCGTGGTGTAATGGACCTCTGATGGGAAGAGTTCTATATCTGAGGATGGCAGAGGAGAAATCCCTACCCCCACGGGTGCCATGGTTAGTTGGTTGGCGCGTGGTGTAATGGACCTCTGATGGGAGAGTTCTATATCTAAGGATGGCATAGGAGAAATCCCTGCCCCCACGGGTGCCATGGTTAGTTGGTTGGTGCGTGGTGTAATGGACCTCTGATGGGAAGAGTTCTATATCTGAGGATGGCAGAGGAGAAATCCCTGCCCCCACGGGTGCCATGGTTAAAATTTGGTTGATTGAGAAGGAATGGGACGGTTGATCTCATGGAGATGCCTCACAGTATGGCCTCTAGCGTTCATAAAATACATAACGAAAATCAGGGACCATGTCTTCTTACGTCTAGAAGTCAAATTCACCAAACCCTGGCAATAGGTGGAGTTTAAAGGTAAGTACTGTTTCAGTTGTCAATCCAATTTACCCATAGTCCTTCAGTAAAAGCAGTCCCGCAGAAAATATGAACAAAGGAGATCAAAATGGCTCCATATATCGAGATCCAACACAAGGAATAGAAGAGAATAAATATAAATACATGCAAGTGGCAAGGGGGAATATGATCACTGAGATACAGGGGGCACAAGAAAAGAAACGCAAAAAAAAAAAAAGGGACAGAGCCACTTTAAGGCCTTTTCCATTTTCCTCACAATTGTTATGTGTAATTTTCCTGGTGGGGGGTGAAGCCATCAATTAAGCTCCCCATCAAGGAAAGGAGAAGCAAATTAGAACTTGTTATTGTTACAAATTGTGCTACCAGGAAGGGAAGTCCATGGTTTTTATATAGTTTCTACTCTGAAACAATAACTTTAACACATTTAAAAACTAATACAACTACAAAGAGGCAGCATTTTGAAAAACGTGGAATTTAAAATGATAAAAGCATGACAACCCCTGACAAACTTTTTTGTTGTTGTTGGGGGGTGATGGGGGAGAGGGGGAGTGGTGGGGGGGGGGGGATGGGTGCAAGGCATCAATGAGGAGGGCAGTAAATTCAGCCTGCTTGGCAGCAGGTTGATACGGAGAAAGGTCTTCAACAAGTGAGAAAATCGAAGCACATGTCCATAAATGTCATTTTAATATGAAAAAAACCCCAGAAAAATGTCAGAAAATAAACATGTAGAAGACAGGAATAGAATGGGAAAGGAAGCGAGGCGCAAATGAGTGATGACATTGGAAGAATGGAACAAATCAGGAGGGAGGATTTGAAGAATGCCTAATTTGCGCTGCTACAGGCTGTCTGTGTACTGTGTAATCAGACATATTCCGTATTGAAACAAAGTAGGCCGGGACAATGGAAAATTACTGCAGTTCATAGCGAGATTTCACAGCCACTAAAGACATAAACAATGGCAGGAACAAGCTTAACCCTTGTCTTGCTGCAGGGACCAGAATTTTGGCAAAAGTTAAGATAATCGCATGGTTTGGGCATGATGCATTGTGTCCATTACAAATAAAATAATGTGATCTTCCTTTATTTAGTGTTCTGTTTGGGGGACAATAATCACGTGTAAACGTGTAACCTGCCGGTGAAACGCGTAGGTCTCCCATGCCCCCCATATATCTTGCACAGTTTGCCACTAGTGTATCAATGGGTTTACTGTATTCATATTGAGACCTACCCAATCACTGTGTAGGATATGGAAGCCTCTTAAGACATGATGGATCCTGGAAATGGAGAAAGTCCCATCTCAGACAAGTTCACTATATGCTTGTTATCCAAATTCTGAGCGAGATCTTTCAGCGCGAGGCCCCCTGACGGAAAAACCCACTGCTGATACAACAACAATGCAATTACGCCAAGATTTAAAAGTAAGTTTAAAGCATTACCTTAAATCACTTGCTGGCTTTTCCATGGATCAATATTCTGATAAAACACGCCATTACGCCTGTATATGAAAGTGTATTGATTTAGTTGAGAGGCAGATTACACAGCTGATTTTATTTTTATTTATTTTTTCTTTCTAGTTACTTTTTTGATGATGATGATAAAAAAGGTCATTCCGATAACAGAAAATCGAGAATTAGCAAAAAAAAAAATCACTTAATTTAGATAAATCAGATTTAATAATGTCTTCAGAACTTGTTTTCTGTATATTTTGTTTTGTTTGGGTTGTTTTCTCTTGTCTTTTATCATTGAATGAAATGTTCCCAAACCATTTTCACCTCCAGGCTGATGTTTGTATGTGTAGTGTCACGCTGGAGTATGTCCGGTTTGCCAAAACACATCCAATGCAATCATTGCAGAGTTCACTTCCTAGATAATTATCAACTGATCTAGTTTCTTACTTGAACTGAGCTTGCCAACTGACCCCAGCAGGGTTCCTCAATAGAGCATTGTGTCTCTGTTAAGTCTAGAAAGAGCTATTGGGTTAAATGTTGTCATGTCTTTACTGTTGTCTATGGAAATGTGCTGAGTGTACACTTTAGGATAAAGTAAGGATCCTCATAGTGTTAGGTTGATGTTCTCATTGGTTCGATAGAGGTCCCCTTTGGGTAAAGTAAAAGACCGTACTTTATTTTTTGTGTAAACTGCAGAAAATAAAAAGTAACCAAACCGTTTTAGACTGATCTGACCTGATTTTCACTGGGTTCCGCTTCCTGCCTCCACTATATCAGACAGAGAGCCAGAAGCTCTCGGGGCTAAGTTGGCAGTGCAGGGTTTAGCTCATTGGCTGAAAACAATCAGCTGACATTGTAAGCTAGCCGTGCACTGAGGGTCTTAGCTCAGAATACCTAATGGAAGCTCTTAAACAGGAGTTTCAGGTTCCTTGATGGATGGCGGCTGGGAGAGTCACTCAGTGGACACCAGGTAAGAAGTCAAACCATTCTAAAACCGTTAGAGTACTTACTTTGGGGGCAGGGCGGTCGCCAGGCACTACTCCTGCCACCATAACAAATACAAAGTGCCAAAGTGAGTATTCCTTTAAAGATGGCCCTAGTTGAACAATAATTAGGACAAACACGTTTTATAGCATTATCAAGGTCCATAGTCCCAGCCCTTCAGAAATCCCTGGATGCGTTGCCCAATCCTGTTAGCGCTCCTGGGTCTTTCAGATAACCTTGGCTTGCCAGCTAGCTCAATTCTATGTTTAAAAAAAAAAAGCCCAAGATTAACCGTGCTCAATTAACCGTGCCTATTAACATAAAAAGGAAATTAGTCATACTCTTAATACGTTCTTTAATTAGTTTTATCAAGAATGCTCGTACAATGCTCTGTGTGTTTACTGGCTCAAGATAAGCCCGCTGCCAAGTTGGTGGGAGAGATCGTAATAAGGAGATTGGTCTGGTTCACGTTAATCTCCCATGAACCCACAAGGATATAGAGTATTTATAAACTTCTGCCCTCTATATGTCAACAAAGCAAACACAACTGTTCAAAAGTGTAGGTGATACAACTTTAAGCAGCTCTGTCAGTTTTTTGTTTGTTTGTTGTTTTAATAGACATGTCCATCCCCTTAGCTGCAAAATCCATTCATCTATAGCTAGTTTTAACCTTTCTTCTAGAGATACTCCTTATCTGTTTAAATTCATATTCTAGATTTTAGCAAATTACATCATATTCCAGTTCAGACACGGCTAGGTCATACTCCGCGTATAAACAGGAGAAATAGAAACATTGTTCTATGTTGCGTCTTCTCTATATGCTCTCTCTGTGCTGCCTGCCGGATACAAAGGACAGAGAATATAACAATGATTGACAGGAAGCCAAGATGGAGGCACCCAGTTGCAGGATAAAGAGGTGTGGATTCCTACATTTAATTTTGTTTTTCACTCCTCAGATCTACACCCTGTTCCAAATTATTATGCAAATGCTATTTTTGGACAGTTTCTGCTTGAATTTGTTTGCAAGATGTCAGAATAGCCTCCCAGAGCTGCTGTTTGGATGTAAACTGCCTCCCGCCCTCATAGATCTTTTGCTTGAGGATGCTCCAAAGGTTCTCAATAGGATTGAGGTCAGGGGAGGGTGGAGGCCACACCATGACTTTCTCTCCTTTTATCCCCATAACAGCCATTGATGTAGAGGTATTCTTTACAGCATGAGATGGTGCATTGTCATGCATGAAGATGATTTTATTACAGAAAGCATAGTTCTTCCTTCTGTACCAGGGAAGAAAGTGGTCAGTCAGAAACTCCACATACTTTGCAGAGGTCAAAAATTAGTCTTCATGTATTTTTCTGCCCAATGCAGCCGTTTCTGCTTGTGAGAATTGGTTAGTGGTGGCCGAATAGAAGGTTTTTGCACAGTTGCAAGACTCTGGAGGACTCTACACCTTGATGTCCGTGGGACTCCAGAGGCACCAGCAGCTTCAAATATCTGTTTGCTGCTATGTAATGGTATTTTAGCAGCTGCTCTCTTGATCCGATGCATGGATCTGGCCGAAATCTTCCTCAATGTGCCTTTATATGCACAAACCCGTCTGTGCTCTGAATCAGCCACAAATCTCTTAGTAGTGCGATGATCACGCTTAAGTTTTCGTGAAATATCTAATGTTTTCATACCTCGTCCAAGGCATTGAACTATTTCACTCTTTTCGGCAGCAGAGAGATCCTTTTTCTTCCCCATATGGCATGAAAATGGTGCTCTGCTTAATAATGTGGAACACCCTCCTTTAGTAGTTGTTCCTTAAATTGGGCTCACCTGGGAATCTAATTATCACAGGTGTCCGAGATTGTCTTCAGTGATCAAAAGAGCCCCGAGACACAATGCCATCCATGAGTTAAACTGAAAAACAAAATATTTAATCTTTGTGACACTTAAATAGAATTTGGAACAGGGTGTACATACTTGTTAGATATAGTGATTATTAAACATAATATTACAAAAACTGGGATCTGACAGTTCCCCTTTAAGGACCTGTTAGCCCCTTTCCTCTGAAAATCCCGACATAAGTAACCTTGATATTATCAATACATAATGAAAGTAAATATAAAATATAACAGAGTTTAATGTGTTAGTACAAGATGCCAATTCTGAAGTTTTTCCAACTTTTCCCTTTTAAAAAAACAACAACAAAAAACGGATGTGAATTCAAATTTACCAGGAAAAACAAACCACTTACTCTTTTGAAAGTGGCATTTTATGACATCGCTCACAGGAAGATACATTTCGAAATGCACATTTTCTTTTTCTTCTAATTTTATGTTTGCTAAAAGTTTCCATAATCAGTTGCAAGTTATTTTCTCAGCTGAGCCTTGACTGGAATCCAAGATATATATTCCCTGCGCAAAAAAGGTCAGATTTTGTCTCATTCATCTGCAAACTGTGCTCTCTCCTGTGTCCGTCTTCTCCCGATAGACCAGCCTGTACCAAAACATAACGGAACGTGCTAAGCTGGAAAACAAGCACTGTCTGTGAAAGGAGCACGCTCTCGTTAAGGCCTCGGGAGCTTGCTCCAACCCTGACTCAACAAAAAACATAGTCTTAAAAGTGATTCAAGGATATTGAAGGCAGAATTGTATTTAAGGAATAAGGGAAATATGAAAATGGCAGGATCAGGGGAGGTGAGAATACACCGCTGGACTACGAATGGGTTTGGTTGTTGAGTAGCCTGACAGCACTGGTGGTAAACAGAAAATGGAGATTTAATAGTCATCTAGACATATAAATGATGGACACACACTTTTTAGGTAGCTACAACAAAATAGAAAAAGAGAAAGGAGTGTAAGACCAGTAGTGTTGAGTGTAAAAAAAAAACCTATTGAACGATTACAAACATATAGAATGTCACTTGGGGGGACACAGACACCATAATAAAGCACCACAAGAGGGGTTAATGTCCCAGAAATGATTAATTCAGTCCATACAATGTATGTGACTTACCCTGAGAGGACCTCCTGCCTACCCTGAGAGGACCTCCTGCCTACCCTGAGAGGACCTCCTGCCTACCCCGAGAGGACCTCCTGCCTACCCCGGGAGGACCTCCTGCCTACCCTGAGAGGACCTCCTGCCTACCCCGAGAGGACCTCCTGCCTACCCCGAGAGGACCTCCTGCCTACCCCGAGAGGACCTCCTGCCTACCCCGAGAGGACCTCCTGCCTACCCCGGGAGGACCTCCTGCCTAACCAGGGTGGATCTCATGCCTACCCTGGGAGGACCTCATGCCTACCCAGGGAGGACCAAATATCTACAATGGGAGGACCTCATGCCTACCCTTGGAGGACCTCATGCTTACCCAGGGAGGACCTCATGCCTACCCAGGGAGGACCTCGTCCCTACCCTGTGAGAACCCTATCCTTACCCTTTTATAGAGATATGACTAATCTTTGTACTGTGGATGTGGACTATATTTCCATGATGCTCAGTCAGCATGAAGGCCTAACATATGGCTTTGCATCAAGGGAAATGTGCGGTGTGAAGTCTAGGCATTACTCTTCTTGTAGGGATAGCAAAAAATTGTGACAGAATTTCACAATACCAACCAAGGGTTCCTCATCATGGGTATCCAAATCCCACTGTACCTCTCTTTTCAAAGAGTTCAGAATTTTTGGTGTGTAGAAACATTCAGAGTTTTGTAGTAAGCTAACTCCCAGTACTCTGATTTGAAACATGTATTTAGAATTAGTGTAAATTAAATGCTATGATCTATTTGAAATCACTTTTCAAATACATTGTTACCTGTTGAAAACTTGATGAAACGTCAAATGTCCTTGAATAGTCCCGCTCCTGGCACAGCCCTTAAATTAAATTACATTGTTTTCCTGACACTATAAAACCCTTAGGTCCCCCCCCCACCCTCAGGGCCCCCTCCCGCTGGGCTGAATGGGTTAAAATCCCTTCAGCCACTTACCTTTATCCAGCGCCGGGCTCCCTCCCTGGTGACCTCTCCTCCCCCGCCGACGTCAGCTCCCAAGTGGAGCGGAATGCGCATGTGCGGCAAGAGCCGCGCGCGCATTCAAACAGTTTCCCAATGCTTTCCTATGGACGTTCTGCACGCTGAATGCAATTTTCGCATCCAGCCTCACAGAAGCGCCTCTAGCGGCTGTCATTAAGACAGCCACTAGAGGCTGGATTAACCCTGCTATGTCTCTGAAACTGCTATGTTTACATGTGAAGGGTTAAAACCTGGGGGACCTGGCACCCAGACCACTTCATTGAGCTGAAGTGGTCTGTGTGACTATAGTGTCCCTTTAAATTGTTTCTTTTTTATCCATTTGAAGTATCAGGAGGTATGGCATATTATAAATTACTTTGTTGATCAATAAAAGGTACAGAGTTTAATTTGTAGCTCATTCTGATATACCACAAGGCAGCATCGTGACATTTTAATATAATAACTTCGAGCAGAGCCTGAATTATTGTTAAACTGTTTTAAGATCTTTATAAAACACATGCTTAATAAAATGTTAAAATCTTCATGTTTGCTTTCCTGATTGCTTGTCTTTAGTTCTTGATATCTATTTCACTCTGCTAAAAATAGCTATAAATATCTGACCTGATTACTTGGCTATGAATATTATTTAATTAGCAATATTTCTTTGATCCTGTATGAATATAAGTTTACATGTTTGTCATGGATTGGAAACGATTGGCAAGAGAATTGCAAAATTCAGGGCAAAATAGTAGAATTGAAAAACTCGGCTATTTTTTCAGTTTCACTAAATTAGCTTCAAATATGTAATTCCCTGGTCAATTGTCCACATTTCCGACTTTAATGAACAAACGCTCATAGATTCTATGACAGATTTAAGCAGAAATACATCCATTCCCCCCCAGTCTTAAAGGGACACTCCGCTGCCCAAATAAAAAATAAATAAATAAAATCACTGTATGTAGATCCCCAGTGAAAACATGAGTGCATTTAATTTAAAAAAAATTTCATTGCGGGTATATCTAAAAACAGTCGGCAAAAAGAGCAGGCTTCTTGTCTGCAGCCTTTGCAAGCCCTCCCCTTCTAACCCCGCCCAGACTTTCTGTGGTTGTCCAATCACCAACTTCCCAATGCAGCTCAATGAGAAGTCTTGCTGGTTTGGTGCAGTGTGTAGGTTAGGTTAATAAATCATACTGTGCAGGGTTTTTGTTAGTTTTTTTGTTTCATTGTTAGTTTAAATAATAATTTTTGCTATGTTTGAGCTAGTCTTTGCAAGGCAGGTGCTCTGGGCAATTGCAGCCTCTTGAGTTTATCTCCACTGAGCTAAACAAACCAGGAAGTAACAGGCTTGGTTGTCTGATTGACAGCCTGGGGGGTGGAGCAAGGTTAATTTATAAAAGTAGCAATTTTTATTAAAATCTGCACTTTTTGTGAAATAAAAAAAAATATATGACACACTCTTTGCATATTAAACACTCTGAAGCTAAACTGCTTTAAGGGTCTGGAGTGTCTCTTTGAACCTGCAAGCTGTAATGATTTAGATGTGTAGAGTGTTAATTCAACCATACATGTTCTAGGTATGAACAGGTTAAGGATATAGAGTAATCGGACAATCTAAATAGGGCTGTGCAGACTGCGAGCCAGTGGGGTTTATCTCCTAAACAGTGAAGTGTAGTAAACGATGCTTGACATTTAATACAAACATATATACATATATAAATTAGAGCATTACATTCTGAGGAAGGATGGAGACCTTGAATCCCCCTGTTGAAGTCGGTCAAGAGGTTGGTATTTGTGGCTGAGAGTTGACTTGCTATTTGGTGTGAGGATATCTGTCCAGTGTCACCAAGGTCAGGGAAGGAACATTTCTGTCATTTTGATGCCCCCCCCCCCCCCATCTCAGCCTGATTGTCCAGAATGTTGCAGTTCGTGGTAGTCCACTGAAGCGATGACAACAAATACAAATAATTGTAAACCCGTGGATGTAATCTATCCATGACTAATATACTTCCATTCATTTATCTGCTGCAGTTTTAATTGGGTCCACCGCAACAAAGCGGCCTCCCTATCTATCCTGTGTCAACGTAGACGCTATTAATTTGTAAGCGCTGCTCTCACGGTCAGACTAGAACGACTTCTAATGTGGGTACTGGTAATTCCACTGTAGTATTAACTCACAAATATGGCTATTTGTCTGCATGATTGCTTTTTTTATCAGTATTTAAAGCTCACACGTAAAATTGAATGACTGTACTTTAGCGGATTAGCATCTCTTTGCAATGTTTAAACTTCATCTCATTTAAATCATTTGGTACTGGAGACAGCTGATGGCATTCGTTAAACTGATTTACCTTTTACAGCAAGCCTTGTAAAATTAAATTCTATATATTCTGCTTTTTGTATGTTTTATTTATTTTCTTAATGCATTTGAGGATATTGCTAAAACTACGAGCAGGCAGCACTACCCTGTAGAGCAGAGCTATCATTGAACTTAAAGGGACATGCCAGGCACCAACATAACTTCATCTAAAGGAAGTTTTTATGGTACCTGGAGGCACTCTTACCTCAAGGGGTTAAACCGTTCTCGAATGGTTTAACCCCTAAGTTGCCTTAAGTGCCAGTCTCAGCTCCCTCCCAGGCGGCATCCAGCTTCAGAATTTTCTGTTTATGTTCCGTTATGTTTTGGAACAATGGGGGCGACCTAGATTGTAGATGGATGGACATTGGCAGTGCAGCTGTTGTACAATTGATTCCCACAATTCCCAGGTAGCCATTGATTTTATTTTTTTAACCTTGCTTGTACCCTCCCTAATGAATCTAGACTCACAGACCCAGGACATGATGTGACGACAGGGGTCTTGGGTTTGGAGCAGCTAGTCTTGCATTGATAATCGCTTAGTGAATTCCCACGGTTTAGCGAATAATCTCCTGGATTTTTTTGTTCCTGCAAGCAAGGGAATAAAAGGAAACCTTTAATTTCCAATTTCTTTGTAATTTTAAATCACATTCAATAAGGTGAATTCCGCACTTACTGTGCTCTTGAATTTGACCTTGAGTTGGACCGTTTTTGCTCCTTTGCCTTCTGATTGATGCGATGCTTTTGTGATAAGTTTGCCCGGCTTCTAATACTTTTATCAAATAATCTGAGTATTATTAAAGGTTCTTTATCCTTGACAAGTGCAATACTCGTGCAGAAGCTTTGAACTTTCAGCATCTCCTGATATAGGAATCTTAGCCGCAGGAGGTCGGAGGGTAATTAGTGGCAGCAGGAGAAGGATATATATCTATTCAGCTATTGGTTTGGAAACCCTGCTGTCTATCACTCTTCGGATCTGAATTCAGCTCATTCATAACATAAAAGCAATAAGCCTTTGAGTCCAAGAGAAATAAAATGTACCGTCATGTCGTGCAATAGAACCCTTGGGTATTGTGTAGGTTGAAAGAATTTTATTTTTTGGATGTTCAACCTTCAGAGAACGGGGCTCAAAATTGAGTAAAATGAGGGATATCCTGGCGGATTTTATGGAACTTCCAAACCAAGTTAGTTCCGTTGACGATCTTTGCTTGCTCACTTTATTGCCAAGATCTTAACCTTAATGATAATCCTGGAATTTAAACCTGTAAACTTGAAGTTTGAACAAGCACAACAGTTGGTCTACTAACCATCTGAATTATCTAATCAGCCAAATGGAATATGTAAAATTGTGAGATCCAGATAGGAAGAGTCCTAGACCGCTCGACAGCTGTGCTCCTGCGTTGTTCGGCACTGCGAGTTCCGTTTGCCAAAGTCCTGTGTAGTTTACATTTTAATTTTGGCTAAGACTGCATGTTTTAACAGTTTCCAATGAGTAGATCGCGAGGTGCTGAAGGGCCACTGTGCTTTTCCAGTCTACCAGTGGTACTCTACCTTTTCACCATCCCAAAAACTAAAGCATTCAATATTAATTGTTTACTGGTTGTTTTAGCCAGGGTAAGCCAACACTATACAATTTAGGAGCCATACAAACATATTTGTTTAGTTATTTTTTTTTTCACCCTCTGGAACCCCTGATAAGAGAGGTCCATCAAGTTGTATATAAAACAGAAGGAGATTCGACACCAGCAGCAGTTTTTCATGTGAGCGAAGGCTTGCTGGTTGTTCTGGATTGTCAAGCAGGGCCAGATTAAGAGCCCGGTGGGCCTGGTGCTGACACTTATGATGGGCCTATTTACAGAATCGTATCGACCAAAAACACAAATAATCATACCTCCCAAGCGTCATGTATCTTATGGAGATGGTGTTGGAGGGAAAATCAAAGGATGCAGCTATACGAAAACACATACTCTATGCTAATCTCTCTCTAATTTATGCTTTCATCTTTCAAGTAAATCCATATCCCCTAACAGCAGTGTCCAGTGAAGCAGGAAGTCAATGTGCAGGTTAAAAGAGTGTGCCAATGGCGCGAATCACGCGACCAGACCTGCCAAAAGGGGTGAACATGCCCAAAAAGGGGGCAAGTTTGTCCAAAGAATTGGAAGGCCAGCCTGGCATGAATGCATGTCAGGCTGCCTGCCAATCATGCAGGCTGTCCATCTAAGGGCATACTATGCAGGCAGCACCCTGAGCTTGACATAAATGCATCAAATAATGTGCCTACGCCATGCTTTCTAAGGTCTGTCCCCTAGCACTCACATGTCCACTTGTCTCCTTATCATCTTACTAGCAGGCACAAGTTCCTGGTATATAGTCTGGGACAGAGAAAATGTGTATGTAGTGAGTGTAGAAGAAAGGGGACATGCTACAGTGTTAGAGAGACCAAAGTCTGCATTATCTAAACTAATTTTATTGTCAGCCAGTCCACACAGGTTTTATTCCCATGCATCCCTCTTAAGCTTCCAAATTTAAAGGGACACTATAGTCACCAGAACAACTACAGCTTATTGTATTTGTTCTGGTAAGTAGAATCATTCCCTCCAGGTTTTTTTGCAGTAAACACTGTCTTTTCAGAGAAAATAACTCTGATATCCACTCCTTAGAAGGCTGTTAGAGGTGCCTCCTGGGGCAGTACTGCCTAGTGTGCAGCACTGCCATTCAGTGTCTTCACCCTCTGCATGCAGAACTTTCCTCATAGAGATGCATTGAATCAATGTATCTTCATGATGAGATGCTGATTGGCCAGGGCTATGTTTGACTTGTGCTTGCTCTGCCCTTGATCTCCCTAGTTGACAGTCTCAGCCAATCCTATGGGGAAGCATTGTAATTTGCTCAGACCACCACTTCTGATTATGTCAGCAGACAGAGTCAGTTCAGAAGCAGACAGGGACAGAGCCAGCAGCTGCAGACTTGAATACAAGTAAGAGTTTACTATATTTAGGGAGGCAAGAGAGGGCCAGGGGGGCTAAATAGGGGTGTTAACATAATAAGGTTAGAAATACATGATTGTGTTCCTGACCCTATAGTGTTCCTTTAAGCAAGAGTATGTGAAGAGTAGTTAGGGTTGCCACCTTTCTTGGAAAAAAAAGCCTTATACATTTGCATAATTAATTAGTTATGCGTGACATCACATGATGTAAATCACAAGGAGTGACATCAGAGAAAATTCTGTAAAATCACCAACAAACTACTCACAGTTTAATTCTGCTGTATAGATGGACTGCTCCCAGTGGGTTCTCCCTGTCTCCCAGTGTCTCAGTCTCGCAAGTCACCCAGTCTCTCAGTGTCCCTATGTATCACAGTGTCAGTGTCTCCATGTCGCCCAGTTTTCTAGTCTCCCAGTGTCTCAGTGTTCCCATTTCACCCAGTGTCCCCATGTCTCACTGTGTCCCCATGTCACTGAGACACTTGGAGACACAGGGAGACATGGAGACACTGGGAGACATGGGGCACTGAGACACTTGGGGACACATGGAGACACTGAGTCACTAGGGACACTGGGATACATGGGGAAACTGGGAGCCATGGGGGCACTGAGACACTAGGGACACTGAGACATGGGGACACAGACAAAGTGGGGACACTGAGAGACTAGGGGACACTGAGAGACTAGGGGACACTGTGTCCCTAGTGTCTCCATGTCCCAATGTCTTAGTGTCTCCCAATGTCCCTATGTCTCAGTGTCCCCATGTGTCTCCATTTCTCCCAGTGTCCCCTAGTGTCTCAGTGTCCCCCGTGTTTTCCAGTGTCCCCAAGTGTCTCAGTGTCCCCAAGTCTCCCAGTATCCCCTAGTGTCTGTGTCCCCATGTGTCCCCTAGTTTCTCAGTGTCCCTTAGTGTCTCAGTGTCCCCATGTCTCCATGCTGCCTTTCCCCCATCCCTCACTTACTTGAGCTGAAGAGCTGCTGTGTGGACTCTCTGTGCTGTGTAGCTGCTCCCCCACGGATCAGTGAGTTGTAGAGAAAGGCAGGGAGGGATATGCTGTTACTTCCTATCCCTGCCTCTCTCCACACACAGTGACCCCTACTGGCCAGAGTTGGTATTGCAGAGTAATTTCCGTTTCTGCTGAGAAAAAAAACTGCATTTGTATTGCCGGTATTACTGCAATACTGGTAATGGACAGGCAGCCTCAAATACCAGCTGTGCCAGTAAAATACCAGTCAGGTGGAAAACCTAAGAGTAGTGTGTGAAAAAAAATTTAAAAAAAAAAAATTTTTTTTTCAAATGGGCCTATTCCATGGGCCTGGGCCTGGAGCTGCAGCTCCATCAGCCCCTATGTTAATCCGGCCCTGTTGTCAAGCCCAATGATTACTGGTGGGCACAGCTAGAAATGTTCTTAGATGGACTCGTAGCTGCCCCATTGTACAAAATAACAGAGAGAATATCCATTTGTTCTTGATAGATTGCTTAGATTCATCCTTCCATTGGAGTGCAGTGATTATTACTTGGGTATATTTAGTACTCTACGTATTGACTTGCAGTGCTAACAGACACATACACACTGGTCAGCCAAAACATTAAAACCACTGACAAGTGAAATAAATAACATTGATTAATGTTAGGGGTGGGTTAGGGGTAGGGTTTAAGGTAATGGTTGGGGTAGGGTTAAGGGTTAAGGGTAGGGTTAGTGGTTGGGGTAGAGTTAGGGGTTGGGTAGTGGTTGAAGTAGGGTTAGGGCTAGGTTTAGGGTAGGGGTAGGGTAACCCTTCCCATAACCCTACTCGTAACCCTGCTCCTAACTCTAACCCTGCTCCTAACCCAACCCCTAACTCTACCCCAACCACTAACCCTAACCCTTAACCATAACCCTACCCCTAACCTACCCCTACCATTAACCCTATGCTAACCCTACCCCTAACCCTACACTTACCCGAAGTGCCGAACCGAAGTGCTGAAGTCCCAAATTTCGCAATGCCAAACCGAACAGAATATTTTTCCCATGCACATCCCTAGAAAGGTGTCAGAATACACAGTGCGTTAGTATAATCCTTAATGCAGGGCTGCCCAATAGGTAGATCCCCAGATGTTGTAGAACTACAACTCCCATGATACTTTGCGTGCCTCTAGAATGACAAAGACTCGTGGAATCTGTAGTTTTAATACATCTGGGGATTTACCTTTTGGGCAAACCTACCTTAAAGGAACAAGGTTGTATTTCTAACAGAATTGCCTCTGCCCCCCACCCCCCTTCTCCCCCTCCCAGTGCAATCAAGGGTTAAAACACATTTAAACACCTACCTGGATACAAATGCTGCTCCGTTTCCATCTTTGGCATTTGCGCAAGGGGGAACATAATGCTCGTGCATTAGGCCTTCCCATAGTAAGACATTGACTCAATGAATTACTATGGGGGATTTGCAAGATGATGGATAACTAGTGGCAGTCCTAACCCTTAAATGGAAACTGCAGTTTTTCTAAAACTAGAATATTTTCAGCTGCAGGGCTAAAGGGACAGGGGCACTGCACCCAGACCGCCTCAATGGGATGAAATGTTCTGGGTGCCTCCAGTGTCCCTTTAACATAAAATGGGCATAAGCAAAGGTAAACCGAAACTAAAATCATGACCGTGCTGCTTTAAGGTACTGATGGGGTTTATTGTAGATTGGCAGGGAGTATTTTCTGCTGGAGATATACAGCCCATTCTGGAAATATTTTGCCGATGCCAGAAGGTTAATGTAAATATCCTGGAACCAGCCGAGCCAAGCGTTAATAGTAATATTCAATGTGTCCAGCAAACATGTCTTTTTTTACAAAAGTTAGTAAAATGGTAATTAATACTGAGTCAGACCTTAAAGTGTCAAAATCACAACAATTCACACCATATTCAGTGCCATTATGCAGCAATTTATAATCACTTTAAGCCACTAAACCTAAGCCTCCCTCAAACTTTATTCCTAGTGACGCCATTTAAAAAACAGCACCATTTATAGGGAGGCTTAGTTTTAGCTAGTCGAAGTGCTTTATGTGTGAAAATTGTGTCCTCTTTTTTTTTTTTTTATTTTATTCATTTTACAAAAAGAGAAGATTTCAATATAAATTGGCACTTTTCTAAATTAGCCTTGTTACACCCCCCTGGCTGCCAATCATACAACCGGTCCTGTTACTTCCTGGTTTGCTTAGCTCAGTGGAGCTAAATTCAAGAGGCAGCAATTGCCCAGAGCACCTGCCTTGCAAAGACTTCTCATTGAGCTGCATTGGGAAGTCTGTGATTGGACAACCACACAAAGTCTGGACTGGGGAAGAACAAAGTGGTCACATGACCACCTGAAATGGTGCACGCTCCATCAACACGTAATATTACTTTAAAGTGACACTAAAAAAAAACAAACAAAAAAAAACCTCCTCTTTAAATTAAAAAACAAAACCACTATTTTTCTGAAAGCCTGCTTCTCAAACTGAAATAACAAAATCAGATTTAAGGAAAGGTAAAGGTAGATTGTTTTATTTTTGTAGCAGCCACAGAGCAGGAACGCCTTCCGCAGCAAGGGCAGCATATACCTTATTTTTAATCGTGTGCTAGGAGCCAGGGTGATGCATGTATTGCTGAACGCAGATGTGGTTTGTCCCCAAGTAACGCCCAGAAAGTAGACTGACTTCTAGAATCCTGGCCAGCTCCTCCAAGAACGTTTTCAGAGATCACAGTAAATGTATGAGACAGAGAGAGCATTTAGAAATGCCCATGAGTATTTCCGTTAGTCTGCCCTGAGCTTGGCAATCACAGCAATAAATATTTTAAGTGGGGGGGCGGGGGGCAGTGAATTGCAAAATATCCGAATCACAATTTAGCCTCAGACTCTGCTGAGAGCTGAGCTGGAAGGTGGCTGCGGACTTTCTTATGAATGCGTTCTCAGACCAGCATCCCCTACTTGTCAAAGATACAAAATATTGGGGTACCCTATTCTGTATTGATATGGATTAGATCTGTAATTAGACTGGTAAGGATTGAAGTTATTTTTACTAACTTACTGCTGTCTGATCCAAAATGCAATGGGATTTGTTCACTAAACTGAGAGCTAGAAAATAATCCCTAAAAGAATTGCAAATTTCAGATCAAAATACCAAAAGTAAGCAATTTTTTTTAAAGCTACCGGTATTTATTCTAAAATTTGCAAGTCACTCGTCATTTAACTCCAGGGATTTATTCACTAAACAGTGAGTTCAAACGTGCTGGATTATTCTCTAAACATAGCAAATTAAATCAGAATGGCCACATTTAGACTAAAATAGCCGATCTTTGTTTAAAGTATTGCTGTTTTAGTCTAAGTGTTGCCATTTGAATATAATTTGCTACAATTCAATACTTAGTGAAAATTAGTTTATTCTCCAAATATTTTAGCCTGAATTGTATTTGCTTTCCAGTTTACTGGTGAATAACCCATTCAGTGTCTCGGTGCTGTGAAATATTCATTATTTTTCGGCTGCTGTAGACCAAACCATTGGGGATTATTCACTAAACACCGAATGAATTGAAAAACAAATTCGCAACATTTAGGCTAAATCCATGGCTTTAGCTGACTTGAGAAATGTTTCCAAATGTAGCTATTTTTGTATACACTTTTCCGTTAATTACAGTTCAGTTTTTCGTGAATAAGCCCCATTGTGTATTGTATCGCATTATCACGGTCATTTTAATGATGCATGATTCTCTGTAGTCAAGATACACCTTTAAGGATTGGGGCTATAATGCACCCTCATCTATAGACGGACAAGGTGAGTATACCCTATGGACAGCTGATATATGTGTACTTTCTATGTGTAGATATACAGCCCAGTAAATGTTTTGCATTGTTCTTTTTTGTTGTTGTTTGTTTTGTTATGTTTGTTTTGTTTTTCTGTGTTTATGTTTGCAGTTTGGCAACATTTGTACTGTAGAATTCTTTTAATATACAAATATTGGTTTTTAGATTCTGTTTGTAACACCTTACCATGTCTGTGTCATCTATACGACTGTTATTAAACAAGATTTTATATTAATTACGATTATGTGAAACTTGTTAAATAATGTATAAAGTGGCCGCATTATTCCATCATATCAGTACTACGTAAAAGTCAGTATTATTATCAATGTATGTCTGTTCTCATGTTGTAAAACTGACGTAGCTTTCCAATTTACTTATAAATGGGTACAGTTTGAATAAAGGATCACTCAAACAAATAATGAATTTGTTCATGAAACGTCTAACTGTAATGAATTGAATATCAAATCATACAATTTAGCCCAAAATAGCTGATTTGGGGAAATATAATCCAACTATGCTACAGTCACAATTTGGAATATTTTGGGCTAAGTCTTTGCAGTTTGGTTTTAAGTTAATTACAAAGCAGTACAATGTGACCATTAAATTGAAAGCCTGTGAAGTCCAAAGATTTTAAATATACAATGTGTAGGGCAGTTTGCCTGCTCTAGATGACTAAACCGTTACATTTTAGCCAGTAACTGGCTGCTGTGTCTATTTAGAGCACTGTCTACCTTCAAAATCAACAGCTTGCAATTTACTCGTAGGTTCCAGGAAGTTAACACAGGCGTTAACTGTGCTCTTAAGATATTTTAATGACACATAAAAAATGAATCCTGTATACATCATGGAAAGCCAAAGTGGATAGCCATTTACAAACTAAAGAAGACCGGGATTTATTCACCAAACAACTTTGTTTAGAACTAAATTGTTCTAAAAACTAAAGCAACTGTAGCTGGTTTAGAAAACAATGAGGCCAAATCACATTAGAATAAGCGAACGTATCATAGAAGTCAATGAAAGAACATCTATTCAATTACTAGAGAGAAGTGTATCTTATTTAATGGAATCTCATGCAATGTGGGGTATGAAAATAGTCTGTAAATGTCTATATCGAGGGTGCCAATTGCAGTTCTATATATGTGCACTGTGTTATGCATTTTATGAAAAGAAAACTGAACAAGTTTGGACCTCACGGGCATCCTGCTTAACTACATACCTGTGTTATAACTTTCTCTATGGCTGAAGCTGGTGGTTAGGTTTTCCAAAACATTAAAGCAGGGGTGCCCAAAAGGTAGATCCCCAGATGTTGTAGAACTACAACTCCCATGATGCTTTGCATGCCTTTAGAATGTTTTAGAATGACAAAGTATCATGGAGGCTGCAGTATAAAACATCTGTGGATCCATCATCTACCTATTGGGCACCACTGCATTAGAACAAAGATACGAAGACATCGTAGATATCAAAAGATTGGGTTAGATTAATAAATGTCGTCGTCAGATCACGTGTGTACCCCATAGGTTTCCTACTGTGGATCTCTCTACTGTGACTTTTAGGAACATGTTACTATGATGTAAAATACTTCTTCTCACGCTCCGTAATGTTTTCTTTTCATTTGTTTAGGTGCGAGACCCAAGAGGTTACAAAGGACAAGTATGGACAGCTTGGATTTAATAAAGTTCCCCTGTGAGAAGGTAGGTGCTCACAACTCTACACATCAAAGTACCATCCCAGCATACTGGCAGGGCACTCGCCATTTAACGGTGAATCCAGTTTAGACTGCTCGCGATCTTATAAAACGAATACATCTCTCGGTGTTGGGGAAGGTGGGGGGAAATCAAGGGTTAAATGCATCTACATTACTTAGTTTTCCTATAAATGTAATTTGGTTTCTGCCACCTTCCAGTCATGTGGTTGGGCTAAAGTTCCCCAAAAGACGTTTTAAAACCATCCCAAACGGGAACTTATATGTAAAATAAAGCTGTTGGTGCTTATTGATTTAAAGGGACAGGTAACCCCCTCAGACACTATTCGTACAGTTTAATAAATTAAGATGCTGGCACAGTTTAAATGCTACAGTTGAATTTAAAATAAGCTAAATTAAGCTTTTTATTTGCTTTTTCCCCTCTGCAATTCAAAGGACCAAAATGGAGACAGTCACCATGCGCTGGGAATGAAAAAGGACTTCACAACAAAACCTACGAGGAGTAAAAAATACAGGGACAATCAGTTTCTCACAGACCCAAAATTGCAGGATCCCGCCCCAGTTTGTGCAGCCGATGTTAGAGTCCAGATGCCCCATCTGGTAAGGAGTAACAAATGTTATGCAGAGTTCTGTTTTTCTTGTTTTGTGCCCTCAGAGGAGGGTTTAATCGGTGGATACATTGTATTAAGTATTGGTAATCTGTGTTTTATTGCCTGTGTTCGCTGGTCCCAGTGACCATATAAAGCGGCCCTCCGTATGCTTCACCGGTCACACAGTCTTAAAGGGTCACGCCAGACGCCTAAAGCACCGTACCTTGCCGAAATGCTTAATATGTGAAGAGTGTATGCTCTACTTTTTGTAAAATGGAAAAAAAAAAAGTGCAGATTTTAATATAAATTGTTACTTTTATAAATTAACCTGGTTACACCCCCTGCCCAGTCCATCAGATAACCGGTCCTGTTACTTCCTGGTTTGGTTAGCTCAGTGGAGCTAAACTCAAGAGGCAGCAATTGCCCAGAGCACCTGCCTTGCAAAGACTTCTCATTGAGCTGCATTGGGAAGTCTGTGATTGGACAGACACAGAAAGTCTGGGCGGGGCTAGAAGGGGAGGGCTTTTCAAAGGCTGCAGACAGGAGATCTGCAGCTTTTGCATGTTTTTTTTTAGGAATGCACCAACTAAAAAAGTGAATTATTAAATGTATGCATATTTTCATTAGGGGTATATCTACTAAACCGTTATATTTATTTTGTATTTGGGCAATGGTTTGTCCCTTTAAGTAAATAAACGTTAAGGAGTGTGAGGGAGGATTCATATTTCTTAGATTGGAAGTATCTCAGAAATACATGAGAGTTGCACGTTCAGTTCCCAGTCAAGTTAACCCATTCTTGTATCATTCCACGTTTGATTAAAATGATCACAACTGCGTTTAGCTAAATTAAATATACTTTTTCCGGGTATGCAGAATGTTATCAATATTGTTAATTGAATTGTAGAGATATGCTTTTGTACTGATTCACTTGTATTATCACCTATGGGATTTTCTAACTTAGGCTTCGATTTATTGTGTTTGAATCAGGACCAGAAATTATTAAGTTCTGTTAATAAGATGTAAAAAAAAATATTCTAATGAAATATTTACAAAAAGTCTCAGACTGTAATGGTGACTTACGTAGATTTAAGAATAAAAAAAACATTTTTCATATAATTTATCTACGTATGTCACTATTACAGACGTTTTCTAAATAATTCATTAGAATATTTTTTTTAACCGGAAATTATATATAAATATGTACAAATATCTAATTCTAGGTAGATCTGTTATGTACCCAGTGTTTATTACATGACTGTAACATTACATTTACATGTAGGCAGACTCCGGTAAGCAGATTGCCGGTGGGTGTTTTGTATAGAATCCCGTGACCATTATTCAAATTAAGAGTTCAAAGACTTGTGTTGGATACTCTGTGTACCCTTAGTTATGTTGTAAGCCTTCAGAATTTGAGACCGTTGTTCTAGCTGTGAATCTCAGTCATGTAAGATTGATATCATTTAGAGGAATTAAAAAATATTAACATGGGCCCTTTAAATGATCTTCCTTTAAAGTGACACTGTTCCAATTTTACTTTTGCTGTTTCATTATATATTCATTTTAGACAGAGCGATTTGTTGATCTATGTGTTGCACGTTCTGGTTCTACACAGAGGTGAACGATGCATAATTCTCCCCACATTACCATCTTACCGTGCAGCAAGGGTAGGCAACCTTCAGCACTCCAGTTGTTTTGTGGACTACATCTCCCCTGATGCTTTGCCAGCATTATGGCTATGAGAGCATTATGGGAGATGAAGTCCACAACATTTGGAGTGCCAAAGGTTGCCTAGCCCTGCTTACCGGATTAAAAAACATAATCTGCGCCTTGAAATCCCAGGGAGAACATGTAATATTGTACGTGTATTTTTATCGTTCTGAGCTGCTTTGGCATGTTGCTTCGTACTTAGTCCTGACAGGTTTGTGAGCGGAGGTACTGCTGTGTCTGCCGTATGTTGTTCTATTCTTGTATTCAGGGTGCTATGGTGATTTCTCCAGCTATGACGCTAATCTGAAATGGTGATATATTTCTAGACATGACATATATTTTGTTTGTTTTCAGGAGCAGAATTCCTGTCCATGAGGCAATCTAAAATTACCATTTCTGTCACTTTTTTAAAGGATCAAGCTTGTGTGTGTGTGTGTGTGTGTGTGTATGGGTGTGTGTGTGTGTATATATATATATATATATGTATATGTGCATTCTATTCTGTACATATTCTGTGTATGTCTGTGTGCATTCTATTTGTGTGTGTGTGTGTGTAAATGTATATTTGTATATTATATATACGTGTGTGTGTGCATGTTTTCTATATTATATACACGTGTGTGTGTGTAAATGTATATTTGTATATTATATATACGTGTGTGTGTGCATGTTTGTATATTCTATACACGTATGTGTGTGTATGTTAATGTATGTTTGTATATTATATACGTGTGTGTGTGCATGTTTGTATATTCTATATACATGTGTGTGTGTGTTTGTGCATTATATACGTGTGTGTGTTTGTGCATTATATACGTGTGTGTGTGTGTATGATCTGTAAAAATATAAGCAGAACACAGCTGCCAGGTTTGTGACTGAGTGACTGTTCATTCAGGCACGTTATAGCGGATTATAAACCCAGGGATAATTGCAGGTTTAACAGGGTAAGCAAAAATAATGTCTCTTCATTAACCAATTACTGGAACGGCTGTGGACATGGGGGGGGGGGCTATTGTCAGGTTTTAATAGCAATGTGTGGCACGGTGTATGCACACATTTTAGGTAACTTTGTGTTGGTTGGGAATAACTGCCCCTGGATCCCACTCTCATTATGCACAGCCAGCCATTTAGCACCATTAACTAAAACCGAAAACTGCAGTGCCCCAAATTTCACCCTTTGTGGCAAAGGGCATGCAAAGTCCCATATTACATGAGATAAATGCCATGCTATGCTACAAACTAAACTGTAAATTATATGCATGTGGTGTTATTTTCGATTTTTTGTTTCCCACTATTCCTGCAATTTTCTCTAAAAAGGCAGTGTTTGCATGAAAATGCCAGAAGGCAATGAATGTACTCACCATAACAACTACATTAAGCTGTAGTTGTTCTGGTGACTTTAGTGTCCCTTTAAGTCCTATATTGGATAGTGGGGGGAAAAAGTTGGCAACAAAAATCTCAGTTTGAATGGTTTTATTTCCAGTATTGATTCACATTCAGGGCTTACCTTACCTGTTTACCCTAACTGATGAAATATTCCTGTTTTTTTAATCTGTATATGTAGATACCACCTCTGGTGAGAGTTTGTTTCTTGATACTATTACCACTTTTTATTAAAGGATCACTATAGGCACCCAGACCACTTGAGCTTTATGAAGTGGTGTGGGTGCCAGGTCCATCTAGGGTTAACCCTGCCTGCTGTAAACATAGCAGTTTCAGAGAAAATTCTATGTTTACAATAGGGTTAATCCAGCCTCTAGTGGGTGTCTCATTGACAGCCGCTAGAGGCGCTTCCGCGCTTCTCACTGTGATTTTCACAGTGAGAAGACACCAGCGTCCATAGGAAAGCATTGAGAATGCTTTCCTATGGACTGGCTGAATGCGCGCGCGGCTCTTGCCGCGCATTCACCCAAAGAGGGAGGAGAGTCCCCAGTGCCGAGGGAGCCCGGAGGGGGGAAAAGGTAAGGGAGAAGGTAGGTGCTTCCACCCCCTAGAGCCTGACAGGAGAGGGACCCAGAGGGTGGGGCACTATAGTGGTCCTTTAAGCAGTTTTTCTTAATGTAGGAGAAAATAAATGTATCATGTGTATCAGGACACGGGCTTTGTTTTAATCATATTTAATGTTCGAAGCAAGTATAAGTATGCATCGGTCATAGAAAGAGCAACTTGTAAAAGAAAAATTAGGTTTAGTGAGTTCTCATGGCTGCACCGCTGATCCCGAAGTCTCTGTGCCTTTAACGTAAACATTGATCTGTTCTTTAACCTCCATACCCATTGGCGTTGCTGAAACAAGGACGGCCAAATCAATCATTTCCCAGCCCAGCATACAGCTCTCTTAATTCAGGCTATCCATGGGGCTCTGCTTAGGGCACCCCTAACCACACAATCATTCATGCAGTTCAAGGTCACAAAATATGCCGTGCTATACTGGCATAAAATGATATTCCGGCAAAGGCCAACGGGACAAACTCAGAGACATATAGAATTTGATGGGTAATTGCCAACATATTTGGAATAAAAATGTTCTAAAAATTATTTCATTCCCCTGGGTGATTTTTTTAGAACGATGTGACAGAAGACATGTGACAGCTGTGATGGCTCCAAAATATGCAATTAAAATCGTACAGATTCACGTTTTGCCTCGGAGATTCAAAAAAACAGTCATAATAGAATTATTAAAAAGGATAAATGTAATTAAATGGCACCCACTGGCATGGGCTGAGATTGCCCAGTGTAAAAGTTTTTATTTTGGGTGCAAAAGTTTCAAATGCACGTTACACGTATCAAGCGAGATTGTAGGATCTAATTTGAAAAATATCTGAATGTGTATATAGTAAGAGTAAAGGGTCTGTCCTAACGCCATACAGCTATGTATAGTGGTTATGGTGCAAAGAGGCTGTAGGTGCCGCCATCCCATGTCATAAATGCCACTGCTCTCTGGCACCATAGCCCTCTCCTCCCAGCCTCATTGATAATGTAACATTTACATTTCCGTATTACTAAAATCAGTTTTGCAAAACTTTGATGGCGATGTTTGGCTGATTTTGGATTCCATAAAGCAGTGCTCCTCAACCCTCTCCTCAAGGCACACATAACAGTCCAGGATTTAGGGATTACTTAGACACTACTGTGTCTAAGGTGTTCAATGTGTTTATAGTTATTATTTTTAATTTTATTTTTTTAACACCATAGACACACCTGGGTAATCTGTTGTGCCTTGAGGAGAGGGTTGATGAGCACTGCCTCAAAGGAACATTCAAATATAAAATGGGGGATACTACAGGAAAGATAAGTCAGTATTCTCTATGGAATAATATACTTAAGGAAATTGGTGAAGAAAGGTAACTGGTGAGCGCAAACGGGTCTACATGTATGGCAATATAAATGAGGGTTTCTTTCATTCCATAAGGTTGTTATTTAAAGATTCTCTAACACCAAGTCCAATGCTAGTATGTATGTATGTTAGTATTTATGTATGTATTTGTATATATGTCTGTAATAGTTTGTGTTGAACTATGTATGTTTGTTTATAATATGGTTACACTTTATATTCTTTGCCAATATGGAAAAAAAAAGTAAAATAAAAATGAAACATAAAAAAATATATGAGATATACTTGCTTCCTGTATGTGGTTCTATGCTATTTTTATTTGTGGGTTTTTGTATTTTTTTTTTTAAGCCTTTGTACATTTCTTTAATTTAAGTAGGTTATCAAGTAGCTGTCACTTTAAGTATTTTAAGTGTTTTGCACCCCTTTAACCCCTTAAGGACACAGGACATGTGTGACATGTCATGATTCCCTTTTATTCCAGAAGTTTGGTCCTTAAGGGGTTAAATGAAGAGATGTAGGATGCTTATACTAGCCTATGTGGTCATGTGGGATTTACCATGATGGCTGTTAGGCTGTTATTAGTTGCTCGTAGGCAGATGCTTCAAACATCCAGTGAATGAACCCCGCCCCCGAGGATCACTCACTGGATCCTGCATGCTGAGAAATGTTTGGAATTTTAATGTACCATTACATAAATCTGTACGAATACATGGATGTAGTAAGCTCTTCTTAGAATATATTAAAGTATCTTATATTTTAAACTATGCCCAGCAGGTGACGCTTTACAGTTTAGTTCTCTCTACACATCATTAACCTTAACTTTTTCTATTCTTTCCCAGAAATGTCTTGATTACTTCCGTTTCTCCTTACACTTTTAGTCCAACACACAACAAGCCTATTTTAGTTTTCCTTTTGCAGACTATAATAGCCGTGTGGTTTTTGGCCGCCATATAAAGTAAACACAAACTTGTGTATCACGTGGAAATACATGGATATTTTTATCTTAAGTAAATTCCTAGTAAACACTTACAAACACTTCTCTGTAAAACCTCACAATGATTTGCAAGCCAAGTTGATATAAAATAGGTTTCTGCACTGACATTTTTATTGGGTAATTGTACTACTCTGTTTATTTTTGCGTATAATATAGTTACGGTATATGGACTGGTATAATAAACTTCTCCTTTCTTTATTTCACAAATCATTCTTCATTTGTGCGCTAGCTGCGATTAATATAGTTTGTGCGTGTGTACGAGTGCGTGCAAAGTAGTTTTCATCATAATTCTCTTGCCGTCAGAGATAGTGGTAGTCATTCCCAGGGCAAGCGATAGGATGACGTAGGCCAGTGTTGACTAACCTTGAGACTGCAGATGTTTGTGAAATACATTTCCCAAGATATTCTGCCAGAATTTAGGGTTACAGTTTGTTTAGGGTTTGGGGGTACTAACCACAAGACGCTGTGGCTTTAACTCTTGTCGCTCCTAGCCAGCATTTTTGCATAAGGCTTTTGATAAATGCTTTAGCTTGCAAACCGTATAATTTCAATACGTCCTGAGCTGTAACATGTATTTTTACCAAACATCTCCACTTGTCATGCACACAGGGCGATTAATGATTACAACAACAGAGACAGGAGAGGTTTGTTGAGTACCGTATATAGATATGTTTGTTTGCCATATAGATGTGTAAATGGTGCTGTGCAAATTGTCGATTAACTATGCACAAAAGATCACAATAATAGCTTTGAACGGTACATTAAATGCAGTCCAGTGACTCTCATTTAGTTACAGGGCTGCGTCTAACGCTACACGTTAATCTGTGACGTGTCTGCCAAAGGACCAGTGATTTGCAACACTATCAATCTAAAACACTGTATTAAAGCCTAAATATTAAATATCCTCAATGCTGTATTCATTTTAAACTAGCATTGTTTCTCGTTTTTAACTCCTGTGTGTTCTCATCCTACAGTAAAAGAGTGGAATGCATGCTTAATATGTGTCTTCTTCTGTAGTTTGATGTCCTGAGCGTCTTCGTAATAAGCCACTTTGTGTTGTGCAGACAATCACTTTGCCACGTTCTTAAATTCCAAACCCCCTTTAATTATGGTTGTATTAAACGGGTTATTTGGTGAAATGGTACAGAGAATTCTGTTTGATTTACTTGCTAATTATTTTCAACGTCTCCTCCAGCAGATGAGTCTTTCTCACTGTTTACTTTTACACAGCCGGTGTGTCTTAGAACTATCATAGTTTATGTGTCCATTCTGTATCCCCAGTATTGAACCATTTTTTGGGGCATAGAAAGTTTTTAAAGGATCCTTCTCAGGGATAGCTTAACCAATAGGGCAGCCTTTTTCTAAGCTTTGCCTGCTGATCTGCAAATAATGCACAACAAAAGATTTTCTTGAAGGGACACTCTAGGCACCATAACTACTATTGCGAACTTAGAGCAAGTGAGACCAGAATAACCTGGTAGGTGTCAAACTGTTTGTAAAATTTTGATAGAATATCGTCTCCCCAAGGCAATAAGGTAAGGGTGGTCGTGCCAATGACCCAATTTTGTCACACCCAAAAAGGAAGCCGGTCCCCCTAAAGAATTGACAGGTCAGATTCACGCCAGGCTGACTGCCTGCTCAATCAAGCAGGCCGTTCCTCCGAGGGCAGACCTTTCAGGGAGCATGGTATCAGTACTCTCTGCAGTGAGTTTGTCTAATGATGCGCTTGCGTTATACTTTTTGGGGACAGTTCCATGGTGTGCCCAAAAAGCAGGACACCAGGGAACAAGGTCGGGACTGGGTTCCGAAAATCAGGATGGCCGCACTAAAATCAGGATAGTCTGGAAGCCCGAGGTTTGTAGCAGTCCCCAAGCTCTTCTCTGTATTAGAAATACAGGGAGACGTCACAGTCCTCCGCATGTTTCGTGCAAATGGAAACTTCTGCCAAGGACAGGCTGACAAGCCATATTTTATCCTGATTCGATTGCTTCCTTCCCTATTTGTGTAATAGATGCCTCGAGAATGTGTGCTGGGTAACACTTTCGTCTCCCTGAGAATGAGTCTTGGCAGCAGTCATCTGTTTAGCAAGTTGGAGCCCAAAATCCAAAACAGCCCTGTGGTCAGAAAACCTTTCTTTGCCAAAAGCAAATTTAACCCCTTAAGGACACATGACGTGTGTGACATGTCATGATTCCCTTTTATTCCAGAAGTTTGGTCCTTAAGGGGTTAAACACAGCAGAGTTTATTCACTAAGCTCCAAATGGTAATGGACTGAAACCTGAATTGCCAACTTCAGGCTAAAATAGCCAAACGTTTACTATAGTTAAAGGGACAATATAGTCACCCAGGCCACCTCGGCTTATTGAAGTGGTCTGGGTGCAGTGTCTCTGTACCCCTTAGTACTGAAATTTAAAAAATTGCAGTTTTTTAAAAATTTGAATGATTACATTGCAGGACTAATACTGCCTCTAGTGGCTGTCAATCAGACAGCCACTAGGGCACTTCCTGGTGGCCAGGCGACTTTTAGTCGCCTATCTCTCTACAGTAAGGGGTTGAGGGTATCCCATACATTCAGCATTTGCAACCTTTACCTTTGCCCATATAAGTTGCTTCCCTAGTGCAAGATTAGGCACTCCAGATGTTTTGGATTAAACCGCCCATGATGCTTTGCCAGCATTATGGGGGATGTAGTCCACAACATCTGGAGTGCCAAAGGTAGCCTACCCCTGCGCCTAGCGCTTATCCTACTTTGTTATTGCAAATGTTATGCCCAAGTATGCCCAAGTATCCAGCATCGGAAACCTTTTTTGTTCATCAATTCTCCATATTTGTCAGTTTAGTAAATAAACTCCATTTTTCTCATACCCAATCTCCGTTTCGCACACACCTAATATACAGCATGGTTTTGGGCGGTCAACCCGCCGCTGCTTGTTAATCCAGGGGGATTGTGTTACTGTTTCTTTAACGCTCCCCTGGATCGGTGACCTTGCGCGATTGACCGTCAGAACACTCTATACTTATTTATTTTTTCCTTGGTCTTTAAAAATGACTGTTGCAAAAAAAAAAAAAGCAGAAATGATAATAAAATAGAAAGTAAATTAGCGCTGTGTTCAGCCTGATAAAGCTGTCAAGATAATTCTGGAACAATATAACCTTCAAATGTTAAATATAGCCATGGTTACTTTAGGCTTGTTATCTGCAGATTGTTCCGAATAAAGAAAGCGATGATTATTTAAATGGAGACTGAGCCATCGGAAGGTGTGTTAGCAAAGTGTCTGCTACAAAACTGCAGTGAACCCGCCAAGATCTCCCAAAGTGCTCATTTAACTGATACGCGCACGGGTGCAGCTATCATTTTCTCGACAGAAATGTAGTCGGTTTCTTGGTCAGCCTTTGGATGGCTGTGAATAATGAGAGTCCCAGTTAGAAACTCTGTACAGTTTATTTTGAAAGGTCAGGTGGCAGACCCTACCACTGTGGTGGCTAATCTTGCCACTGCAGAGGTTTGTGGGTACATGTAGTTGGTACTATTCTCAGCTGGGCACCGCGCCTGACTTGGAATTGCCCTGCAGTCAATTTATTAGCTTATGTCTGTTGAAGGGAAATTCTCTGCCCGCCACCGATAAGCGTGTCAGTTTTGTAACAAGTTTATGACCTTCGTTATAATACAATGTCCAGGGTTTTGTTAAGGGCTTTTGTTGTTTTGCCACCTGGGTACATAGAGAGAGGGTGATAAATAACAGAGACAGCTCTGGGCACTAATCTTTCATGATGGGTCTGGCCGATGACAAGTGCCCACTGGGGCTTCGTGAGGGGGGGGTTTCAGAGCCATGGAAACACGGCCACGTAGGCCAGCAAGCTAGCGAACATCAGTCGCCTCAGAAGGAGTCCTGCAGAGCTAATAGCAATGGCGTGATTAACTCTTTCATGGTCCAAGACGTGGATTCTGGGTAGTATTAAATTACAGAATGATTTATTGCATGGCATTCACTGCGATTTATTTCATTCTTCGCGTTCAGTCATGATATTTGAGTTGTCGTATTCCAGTAATCTAGATACAAAATAATAAGTTATCACAGTTTCTTTTTATTGGACTGAAATAAATTTGTAGTGATGAGCCTTCGGGAGTTCCTTCCTTTATCAAGTCTAAAGCATTACTGATCTCCATTCACTTCTATTCCACTTTATAACATTCTCTACATTCCATGGACACCTATGCATTTCTCTTTTCATTCCCTCACTGTTTGCATATTTTTCTTCTTGTTCCATGACCCCCTACACATTTCTCTCTCCACCCATCACTTCCCGTGTATTTCTCTCATTGTTCCGTGAACCCCTACACATTTCTCTCTCCACCATCACTTCCTGTTCGTTTCTTCTTTACACGCCATGACACAATACTCAATTCACTCTGTGCCGTTGCACTCCTCACTGTTATGTCTCTTCGCACCATCACAACCTTTCACATTTATCTTTTTTTAATGCAATGACAAACTCCACACTTATCGCTTTCTGTTCCATGACATGCTGCACACATATCTTTCCCCCCACATTACTCCTGCTTCATTCGCGTCACTGCTCTCCCTCTGCATTCCGCATTAAACTATATTAAAGGAACACTCCAATTTAAAAAATATATATATATATATATATTTTTTTTTTGCGTGTTCCTTTAACCCCTTAAGGACCAAACTTCTGGAATAAAAGGGAATCATGACATGTCACACATGTCATGTGTCCTTAAGGGGTTAAATGCCTTTTTATGGCTCCTTTTCCCTGATGATCACCTACTGTCAGGCAGCATTATCTCGCTGTGAATGTCAACCATTCAGATGGTAAAACCATAAAAAAAAAGAGTTAATTTTGTGGTAGTTTATATAATTGCTGTCATAGCTAGTTATTTACAGAGTCTAAAGGACATGAACCTTGTCACTCCTTCAAATGTCTGTGCTGCACCTGACTAAAAATAATGTTTAAACCATCAATGTAATTATTTCTCATGTAATATTTTTATTTTTTTTATTTCTCTGTTTCCATACTTTAAAAAAAAATAACACCCTGTTATATACACTTCTAGAGTACGCATTAAAAAAAATAACAGTACAATCTCTAGAAAATGTACTTTTATTCCAGCTCCTGTGTCCTCTGAGCCCGCCATGAAGCCATCAATTAGGATAACTTTAGTTCAATCCAATTCTTCCGATAAACAAAGCATTGGAGACCCAAGGTGCATGTACTCGAATCGCCACTGGCCGCTAGTTAGAAGCTTCTCCTAGTGAAGTACTGAATCCAATTCTCCTCTATACGAAGCATTAAATGTCAGGTTCAGCAGCATCATGACATTTAATGCTTTTAATGCATGTGCAGCAAAACCACTTAGAGCAGGGATGTCGAACATGCGGCCCCCCAGATGTTGCTGAACTACAACTCCCATGATTCTTTCAATGAAACAGATAGCCAGGGAATCATGGGAGTTGTAGTTCAGCAACATCTGGGGGGCCGCATGTTCGACATCCCTGACTTAGAGGAACACACCAAGCACCATTACCACTACAGATGATGCTCTCAGCCAATGAGCTGTCCCTGAATGGTAGGGCTTGGCTCAGTAGAGCTAACAGAAGCAGCAATGGGCAGCCAGAGGACCCCAAGTACGTTCTTAAACAGTTTAACTACTTACTCTGGTAGGGCGCCTGGGACCTCCTGGCACCAAAACAATTACAGTAGGTTGTTCCTTTAAGACGAAGTGGTTTTAGTTCTTATAGTGTCTTTAAATATTACAACAACTTTGACTGGGCACCTGAGAGAGTGCCTCTGTCAGTATAGGTGCCGTAGATTATGGAGATGATCTCCTGGGACTGGGATAACCCTCGCCATTAATGGTGACGGGGGAGCGGCTACCTCCCCCATTCCAGTGATGCTAGTAGGCCGCAAAGGATGTCTGAGGAATTCAGTTTGGAGGGTCAGCTGAAGTGGGAAGTGCCTGCCTCTGTCAATGTATAGGTCTATGTATGAGAAAGGTATTGGATGAAATATATAACTCGGATATAATGCATACCATTATCAAATTGGAATTCATAAAATATTATTTGTTGAAAATTAAATTATTCAAATGTTATTTTTGGCTCCATTAAAATTGGAATACCTCCATAAAACCGCTTTTCATTTGTTGTTAATTTTTTTCATTCTAATTGCATTTACCTATTAATAATTTATATTTTTTATTAAATAAAGTCTATGTATATAAAATTCTCTATCAGATTCTGTCTCACCCCCCACTGGGGCATGGATCATTGTCAAGTCCTGGACCCCCTCCTCCTCCTCCGATCCTCGACATGGGTCTAGGGTTTGATTGATGGGGAAACATGACAGGTCATCATGTGACATTGAACGCAGAGCAAAGACTCGTGGGAAATAAAAGCCTTGTTATATTATTGCTGCATTTTGATTTCATGGGGAATTCCTTAAAATGTGCTGCGGCCCCTGGAAAAATGAAAACTCAGCGGGGCTTCCGTGTAAAGAACCATTCTTTATATAGAGCCCACTATATTGGGTTCTCGCTACAATGTAAATCACATGCTACAGAATAAATCTTTTCATTTAAACACAACTGAAAGTCTAAAAATCCCCAAAATGGTCCCCGTTCCACCAAAAACTAGAAGCCGCACATTTTAAAGATACCGTTATTTTAATGTCAATGCAGTAGCTTTTGATAAAATAATGTGGATGCTTTTCGATGGTAATTGGCACGTAAATAAAATCTCTCTAGTTTTTGTCTGTACATCACCCTGTAACACACTGAAAGGTATCACTACCTACTTGCTGAGTTTTGAGATAGAAAGCTGGAGTTTTTGTCCGTGGCTGAATTCTGCAGACTTCAGGCAATTTTTTTTTTAGTGAGAACGGGGCCGACCTGTTGTTGCGGATATTTTATCTTGCTATCAAATTCAGTTCAGGCTTCCAATGTACAAGACTCCGGACTTGTGAAATGCTGCGGTAATATCACCCATAGAACTTAAAATGTAAATGTGTAGCTTGAATTTAACTAGTCTGTGAAAGTACACAGATTATATCTTGTTTATTTCAATACCAAACTGTCGAACGAGGTCTCCGTGCAGGATCCATAAACTACTGAACTGTAGTTTGTGAACCGCTGAAGTCCTGGTAATTTAATACCCCTGAATTATATTACAATAACACAAGTTTACATTGGCAGTACCAGAATGTTCTGATCTTCTAAACTTCATACTCCCTATCAGTCAATATTGATGCTGCCTCGTTAGGACTCAAAATATCGCCCAGCACTCCTTAATTCCAGCAATCATTTTTAATGCTACAAGTGCATAGGCAAAGACAAAGTTTTGACCACTCAGTTGGCCTTTGACGAGTGATGCCTTCAGCAGTTAAGATCTGCCTAGTGAACACACTTGCCCTGCCGTTCCACATTGATAAACATTGTCCATCAGATGTCCAGGTAGTGCTGTTTGATAATTCATATCTCTTGCGAACATTTACAAAGGAGGCCAGCACTGGCACCTAGAGATGTTCAAGACACTTGTCTGGCCATTTGGCCACTAGCACAGTCCTGACCAAATCAGGACACTTGACAGCTATTATGTATTACACACTTCATAGTCACTACTGATCGATCCTACTGATGTTGATTTTTGACTCCATAAGTTTTTAGTGAAAGGAACCCCATCGCTTCTCCAAACCAAGGATACTGAATAATTCTAATCTTCTATACATGACGCTAGAAAGCGTTAACTTGAATAGGACACCATCAAGAATTTGAAGGATAAAAATGCTTCTTGGGCAGTCTTAACATCCCTTTACTTTTGCAAATAATGCCTCTTAAACGCTGTGATGGGAACAGATGTAGGGCTGTCACTGGGTAGTTACTCATTTCACAGAAAAGCTTAATACCTGACTTCTCCCGGCTGATTATACCATTGAATTCTTTGTGAGGATTATAATTATAGCTCTGAATTTGTTGCAGAAAATAGACTATCCATAATGGTATCTTCCCTTCTTTTGTGTGGGATATGTCTTTTACGGTTCTTGAAGAATCACTGCCGTGTGACTAAGACGAGATCTGTATTATCTTTTAATCGATAGTCATGGTTTTTACACCACGCACGTGTAACAAAATATATCCAACCCCCTTCCCTTTTATTGTTTTTATTTTTTTTCTATCATGGAAAGATGTCTCTTGTTTTGGGCATGATTGAATTGCTACTGCGTTCCCACCATTGGGATATTTAATTTATTCTTTGATTTTTGGCCTCCCTGTTGTTGGTCTCTCTATTGAACTGTCTTTAATTTTATGATATGCAACTTTAAATCAAGATGACTTAAAGCAATATATATATATTTATGTCTCCAACCAATTGCTAAAGACTATGAGTGCTGGATCCATATGTCTAAAACCTTAAAGGGATTACACATTTTAAAGTCAAAATTACAAAAGTGCAAATATATCTAAGCTGGAGAATAAATCCAGTTTTGGTTGTCAGGAGAGCAACAGGTTTTATCAACCTCTCAAATGTTTTAATAGAATATGGGGAGACTGCACCCAAATAATTCTTGCACCATAGCCATTACGATGTTACTAGTGGTTATGGTGCTTGAAGTGTTTTTTTAAGAATCTGAAAGTATTTTTCAAAGTTAGCATTTCTTACACATCTTGGCGGATAGGACTGCATGAGATTTGAAATTCATTTTAAATTCTCACTTTGTTTATTGCATTTTTTCTTCTTCTTCGAATGAGTTAACCAAAACCCAAGAATTTGGGAACTTCTAAGGCGACCTGCAAGATAATTCCGTGCTTTCTTCACATACTTTGCATGAACCTTTATGTGCTTTGCTTAACCCCATCATGTCTGTATCCCGTAAATACAGTTCTGAGGTCCGTGAAAGGACCTTGAGACCTAATGAACCCCTTTAGACAGAATATATTCCCGTGTATTTTCCCAGAATTAATCGTCACCCTCCTTACTATTTAAATCCAACTTTGTATCTGCTGTTTTTCTCCCAGACCTACAAGTCACACACACGACATGATACACTGTAATATTATTACTATTGGCATTTCACAGCCTTTTTCTGAGTTTCTGTTACAGTTCTGTGCATTCTGCAGGTGCCGTGCTTACCCTAAAGGTTATTATAATTTATGGATGGCAATTAAGGCGATTAGCTATATAAAGAACCCAGGCTGCTCGTGGGACTTTTCCCTTGGGAAGGGATAAGTGAATTGCATGTTGGGAGCTCTGATAATTCCGTACCCCCTGGTGTTTGAATGATATTATAAGTGTTTTTAATGAGGTGAATTACATTCTTCAGAGTCACTGGCCCTGTCTTCGCTGGGAAATCGTGTTCACTCTTGTAGCTGGCTGTGACCTTGTGTTTAAATCCCTTTATCTCCCGTGGGGGGGGTGTCCAACTCACTCTCTGAGCTGCAGACACCCAGCTATTGCAGGACCGCGTGCAACAAGTGGAGGTGGGGGCCTCAAATAGCTAGATTAGATATCCAGCTGTGGTACTGCAGCTGTTACCGGACTGCAATTCCCAGAACGCTCTCCTGGCATTCTTGGACCGCTTTACGTTGCAGAGTTAAAACGAAAGGACGACAGCACTCACAACTCTTCATTGAGATGAGGGGTCTGGGTGCCTTTAGTGTCCCTTTAATATTATTTTTTTTCTTATGAAACCATAGTAAGTGTATCTGTAATTTTATGTCAAACTGGAGACTGATATCATGCTGTCTCCCATCACAGCAAGAGAAAAAGTAGTGATAACCAAACTGGAACAGAATATGTATACCAACCAAGTATTTCTGTGTAGAGCTGGGCAATCAGTTTTGTGTCCATGTACCTTAGGATATGAATCCTAATGTCTCAATGTTCTTGAAGCTCCAAGTGTTTGAGGTGTCTGCGTGTTAGTTAATAGCAACAAGATTGAAAATAATCTGTATTTAGAACGACACGCAGGCTACAGTTGACCCTCCTATTAATACATCATGTCGATAAAACCTAAAAATGATGCTCACATCGTTACAAAATCCATGGTCTGTCTGTCATGACAAAGGTGGATTTATTTCTGTAGCAGTTTTTGCTAATTATTTTAATCCTTTAGGTGCAAGAAGGAAAGGAACTCTTTGCATCATTACTTATGATTCTCATCATAAGTCCCTTTAAACAGGACCTTCGGCCCTCCAGATGTTTTAGACTACATCTCCCTTAATGCTCTTACACCCACAATGCTGGCAAAGCCTCAAGGGAGATGTAGTCCAAAACATCTGGAGGGCCGAAGGTTCCCCACCCCTGCTTTAAACTATTAGACTTTTTTTAAATTTTTTTTATTCGGACATATACATGGGATGCTTCAGTTTTGTTCTTCATTTTTAGTATTGTAAATTGCTATCAGTGGGTCACGTAGTCACCTAAAAATGTCCTCTTATTCTCTTTCCTGGCCACACCTTGAGTACCTCCGTAAAGGGCCTCTCCAGTGCCAGGAAAACAAACCGTTTTCCTGGCACTGCAGGTCCCCTCTCCCTCCCACCCCACATCCCAAGTTGCTGAAGGGGTTAAAACCCCTTCAGTGACTTACCTGTATCTAGCGCTGATGTCCCTCAGCGCTGGTTCAGGGTCCACCCACGCTCCCCCCCCTACCATCATTCGGCGGGGGAGACCTATTGAGCATGCGTGGCCGCCGATGGGGACCTATTGAGCATGCGCGGCCGTCGGCGGGGGAGACATAATGCGCATTAGACCTCCCCATAGGAAAGCATTGAAAAAGCTTTCAATGTTTTCCTATGGGGATTTCAGCGACGCTGGAGGTCCTCACATAGCGTGAGGACATCCAGCAACGCTATAGCACACTTTTCGTGTGCTATAAACACGGAAGTGCCCTCTAGTGGCTGTCTAGCAGACAGCCACGAGAGGAGGACTTAACTCTGCAAGGTAAATATTGCAGTTCATGAAACAACACTGACAAGAAAGCAAAAAAGATATTGTGATGTCAGCAGGAATTCAGAATTGTGAACATCCCCAGTTGAGCTGATTAGTATCCAGAATTCCGCTGTGCTAGGACGTCCAAGGTTTAAAATATACAATCTTGTTCAACAGATTTGCACATTGTCAACACATGTTTCAGGATGTTCTTTTAGTGCTACATGGTGGTACAGAAGCTTTCCAACGGGACACTTCAAGAGCGATCGAAATCACATGCGTTTTATGTCCTTATAATGTGGTCGAATTCTCGCGTTAAGCTACTTTGACCTCACACGTCTGTTTTACAAATAATTGACTTGTTCTCTTACATACAATGTTACAATTGTGAGAAAACAAATGTACTTTTGTACCGTGAAGGTCACCTAACTAATTCTATGTGATCATACCTTGTGCTTAATACAATACCTTATTCTGTTCAGACATTAATTGGTTTATATTTTTTGTTGTATATGATGACATTTACAGGTTTACTAAATTTACAATGTCCTCCTTCAGGGCTGTATTAACATTCTAACGCACTATTATTCATTCATTCTACTGGTTATGTTGAACGTGGATCGATGGTTAATTTGTGGCCTCAGCTTAGCATACATGGAGCCCTCTACCACACGCCTCGATCCTTACTGTTCAAGATGGCTGTGCTGAATATTTAAACTTAAACACAATACCAGACACCCATAGGCAATTCCCTCCACATGTATACTGCATACAAACCCTATAGGATAGGAAAAAGGATATTAAGTGTTGTTAGAACAAAAAAAGTCCTTGAAAATAGGAAAATCTATTGCTAAACCGCAATAAGTTTTTTTTATATATATATATATATATATATATATTTGTATTTTATTAGCATTTTTATGCTATAAATGCAACATTTTCATTATCTTACACAGAAAATTTAGAACAGTACACCAGGTATGGGTGTATACGTCAAGCAATGCAACACATGAAAACGGTTAAAGAAAAGTAAGGTGAAATGAAGGAATTGTGCAGTGAGCGTGGTAAGTCTTAACACACGTCACGGTGCCTGTTGTCTTCCAGTGCAGTGCCTGTACACCTAGGCTTGTGGGTCAGTTCTATATCAGGGGCTGAAGTTGCTTGGTCCGCTACGGCTTGGAGGGGAGTCTCCGTATATTGCCTCCATGCAGTCTTTTGGTCGGTCCTTAACTACCTTTTCCAGGACTGTATGCCTCCAGTTGTCTGGGCTGTCGGAGTCGCTTCAGGCCTGCTTGGCAGGTCTAAAGTGCACAGGATCTCTTCTATATTAGTAGTTGAAGTGAATGAGTGGGATATTTCTCCTCTGGAGATCATGAGGGATCCCTCAGCTCCCCACCTGTTTTGATGGAGTGGCCATTTTGCGACTGGAGCTAACCATCTTTTTTTTTTTTGTGCCAGGACAGAGAATGGGAGATCGTTGTATATTGCGATCTTGTGTCCTTCGTGATTCACTGTGCCCATTTCTCTGGATCTGTTTAAAATATTGGCTTTAGCAGTGATGTCTCTCGACACCGCTATAATGTCTCTGGGTACTGCCGCAGACTTGGAATGCTGATGAGATATACAAGGGTTCAGAGCCCCCTTTTGTACTAATGGGAGTGTGTCCTCCCCACCCGCCGTTTCAGGCACGCCTCATATACGAAAGTTTCGCCGGCGGTGCCGTGCTTCCATAGTCCTAACCATCTGTTTCAACTGATGAACCTGGTCAGTGAGGTCCTCTAACTGGCTCTGGGTCGTTTTGACCTGTTGGTCTCCGGAGACCTCTCTCTTCTCCACCTCTTGTACTTTCCTGTGGACCGTTCCGATTTTGGCCTGAACTTCAAGGAGGTCTGCATTCCAGACCCTCCTGAGGTCTGCAAGCAGCCTCTTAATAGGGAGATGACTCGTCTTCGCCGATTTAGAAGAGTGGGACCTTCAGCCTGGGTGAGGTGAGGTAAGGGACTCCACTTCTTCATTAGACTCCTCTGAGGTCTCCTGGTTGTACTGGGCCTCAGGCGCCATCTTGGACTGTGGCTGCAAAAGATGGCCTGATGACAGGCTGTTTGGCCGTTTATGAGTGTGGTTGTCATCGATGCTTGCGCTCCATAGTGTCATCAAGGAGGGTATTTCTTGAAGTTATCTGGTCAGTGCCGTTTTTTACCTAAATTGTCTCTTAAATGTAGGGTCCTAGCAGAGCCCCACTATGCCGTGTCTATTCACATTCTCTGTCAACCACACCCCCCTAAACCGCAATATTTTACTTAGTTTGGCCCAGGGTGAGAGTTGAGAGTTCACAATTAGCATTTTAAGGGGTCTATTCCAGGACATTTAGGGCGTCTTTATGACATACTGATAGCAATTTAAATAACAGAAAAACATAACCAGGTGTGTTAAAGTGTCTCTCCACACCCCAAGAGCACTTTAGCTTGTTGAAGTGCTTCATGTGTGAAGAATGTGTCCTCTTTTCATTTTACAAAAAGTGCAGGTTTTATTAGAATTTGACACTATTATAATTTAACCTTGTCACACCCCCTTGGCTGTCAGTAAGACAAACTGTCCTGTTACTTCCTGGTTGTTTAACTCAAATGCATGTTTTCATTGGGTGACAATCTACTAAACAGTGATTTTTTTTTATTTGGAGTGTCCCTTTAAATACACAGAACTGACTTTTAGACACGTTTTAGTTTAAACGTGTATGCAGATTAAAGGCATTGTGGGTTATTGAGAGTTTTATTGCTGTGATGGAATATTTCTGAGATTCAGAAGAGCAGATACGAAGGCAAGAGGGATTCTTTGGGAGTGTACATAATTTTGGAGCACAATTGCAACTGTGTCTGTTGTAGTTAAAGGGTCATCAACTAGCTTAGGGTGCAGAGAGTACCTTACTTCACGTGTACATATTCCCCTGCCCACAAAGACTTAAAAAAAAAAATCCCCACAAAACTGTTAGACTGCCCCCTGGCTCTCGTATGTCAAAGGGAGAGTTCTACTTCCTTTGTTTGCTGTCCAAACTCTGTCCAACTGTTATGGCTACAAATATAAGAGGGGATTATGGGGTGCTAAAAAAAATTTTTTAATTAAAATTACCAGAATGAGAGTCTCCCGATTGGTGGAAGAGTTTGGTCTGCAAGAGATCTGCCATCGGGAAGCCCTGCAGTTTTACAAACTTTACATTAAATACTATTTATTTAATTAGCATTTATTTAATGCATTATGTGTGTAAAACATTAAAATGCAGTCTATTTCTGCCTACGGAATGCCTTTAGGACATCCAGCTGAGGTCCAGTTGTAACTGCAACATATATATATATATCATCAATACATAACAGAAACATATCTATATCTTTAAAACTGCAGCTTTATTTAAAAGCCTCTTTTCTTTATCTTTAGACTAAATTAGTAATTCCAACACTTCATTATGAGCACTGCAGACATGTGCAAACAAATCTCCCCCGGGTCTGGACAGAATCATTTATTAGCCTATCCAATATCTCCATCCATTTTTTAATTCGAGCGGTTTCCATGCAGTGTTATCCGTCTGTGCTGTACAAATGCCTGAACCGCTCGTCTGCAGCACTGAATGAGTTAAAATGCATTACCTGCACTCCCCGCTTCCTCACTGGCTCCGAGTTGTATTTACACAAGCAGCTATTAAATAGCAGAACTGTAGCCCAGTGTGGTGGGTGGGTGTGTGTGTTTATGGATGTGGCGGGGCTGCAGTCTCTATCTAGACAATATCCCTCCGGTAATATCATCATCATTCTGACAGGGAGGCTGTCCCTTTAAACCCAGTGTTTCTGCATAGCAGGTCACCATTGGCACTGTCTCTGCTTCACACATGGCTGAGCACTGCATGTAAATCTTGGCTCTTGCAACAGTAGGATAGCAGCAAGCGAGCTCGCCCTGTGTTCTGTTAAACAGGAGCTGCATATTGCAGCCAGCCTGGTTCCGCTCTTATATTCCCAGCCCAGCTCTCTGCTAGCCTTGATTTCCAGCCGTTTCAGCCAAAACTCTGCGATCCGCCGCTGGCACTGTAAGTATCGCTTCTCTTTTGGACTGCAGATTGGGAGTGTAGATGCTTTTAACAAGACGAGACGCTGGGATTGTTTTATGCCCGGGATGCAGGGAATTTTCTAAGGCTTGTTCTGTGTTGCATTTTGTTTTTTATTTGTTTGTGTGTGTGTTTGTTTTTTTGTATTTTTTTTCCTATTATGCGATCTTGTCAAATGTAAAATAGATGTAGATGGAAATAGTTTTTGGAATCTTTCAGAGCCAGATGGCACCTTCAATGCTGTGCGTACTTAAAGGTTGTTTTTGTTTTCCTTTTCTTTGATGCCTTGCAGTTTGTTCATTGTTTTAAGTGTTGATGAACACTTTGCTGTCTGTTATCCATTGGCGTCATTGTTACCCCCTTCAAAGACACTGAGCGGATCTTATTAAACCTTTTGGAGTTTCACCTGACAGTTTTTCAAACTTCTTTTTCCCTTTTGAAAAAAAAAAAAATCTTCAAAATACTTTAATAAACCCCACTCTTTCTCTCCCTCCCTCCACCAAATGCTTAAAACCAACAAGATCACTTGCCAAGACACTCACTGTGGGTCACAGATGGGTATGGAAGGAGCGATGTTAACTCTTCTGTAAGGTGAAGCAAGTGATCCCAGAAAGTGTTGGGTTAACGAACTCACCGTTAATACCGTCTCTCGAATGTCCCCTATATACTGAACGCTAAGAAGGGACAGGGCTGTCTTCCAGGTCATCACCCTGGCTTGAGATCTTATGCAAAAGGCAGCCAGGGAACTTTTTACTTACATTTTTTTTTTTTTTTTTTAAGATCTTAATTTTTTATGTCCACATCCTCGTAGTGGTGAGATGATTGTAACTGTATATTCTTCCTTCTGGGTGTCTGACATACATATTTTGGTTTTTGGTTTTTGGTTTTCATCATCAGGTGTTTTATCAATAAATAAAATTATTCTCTTCTGAAAACTGATGGTTAGATGTGGAAAAATATAGTGTTCTCCAAATGAAGCAAAAGTGGTGAAACAGATTTAACCCTTTTTAAAAAAAAAGCTAGAGCAAAGGGTGCACATAATTGCATAGCTATGTTAACCCTGCTGGTGCCACAGGGATGAGCAATACAACGACACTAGCACGCCAGACCAAATATATGTTTTTGTCATAAGACACTTTGTTTCTCTAGTGGTCAATGGGTGTTCTGTTTAAAGGGAAATCCTATTTTAAAGTGGAGCAGTCACTGTGGAAACCAGTGGAATGTCCCTGCCGATTGGTCCACTTCTAAAACTTTGCTCCAAAATCGCTCAGGATTCGGCATATGCTGTCTTCCTTGGCCGCCACAGATTGTGAGAGTTATCGCGGGAAACGTTAGGAGTTTTTGGAAGCTAACCATACACTTGATAATGAAAGGGATTAAACGTACATTCCCAAGAAGACATTTGTTCTACTTAACTCTCCCCGGAGTGACCTCACTTAGATATCCTAATGAGAGATTAATGCCAAATCCATCTCAGCCCTTTAAAGCGTAACCGGACTGACCCCATTCCCTCCTTACTGTCTGGACCTGCCTCCGTGATCAATGCCGGGTCTTAAGAAATGAAATCATGTCTGAGTTCTTTGCTCGGGCACATTTGTCCTTGCGTTTTAAAAAGGCTGTTACCTCTGTGACAGCAAAACAACCTTTTCTTTTATTATGATGCGTATATGTAATGAATATTGAGTTTTTGGAAAAGTAATTGGCAGAGAAATAATTGCACGTCGTCTTCAAAATGTTATTTGTAGATGCTTTGAATTGTTCATATGTGCTAATTTCGTACATTTTGTTTGTAAAAGAGATATGCTACACTGCGCAGTGTTCTCCAAACCAGTCCTCATCGACGACCACCAACAGTCCATGTTTTGCCAGTATCTCCATTGGAATAAAACAGGGAGATACATAAATCCTGGACTGTTGGTGGTCCATGAGGACTGGGTTGGAGAACAGTGTGCTACAGGACACTAATTATTTTAAAGATCTGTATCAACAGTAACTAATACCTAGACCAGTAATGGCCAATAGACCCAAGCTCTTGAAGAAGGTCAGCTTCTACACTTCTACTACAGCTAGGTGGCTATATTTTGACCACCTGTCTACTGGATATTATTTTAATAAATTGTTTATTATTTAATCGTAAAAAAAACTTTTAAAGCATCAACTTGCTTAGTAAAATATGTGAATGGCCCTGTGATATAATATCTGACTTTGGCCACCACTTACTACCAGTTATGAATTGCGAGATTAGCAGAGAGAAGCCACTGGCACAAATCTGACATAGACCAGCCAGTGAAGGTCCACCACAGTGTGCAGAACCAGTAGGACCTTCAGGATTCAGGACCCAACAGCGGCTGACTTAATTGCTGCCACTTTTAGAATTCTTTTGCTCCACACTGGGCTGGGTTCTTGTACCAGAAAAAGGATGTACGGTATTATTCTTATTGAGTAGCAATTCCTCCGTTAAAGTCTGTGGCATACCTCCCAACATAACTATCCTTCAAAGCGGGACACCGGTGGGTTGGGTAAAAGGGGGAAGGTCAGTGATGCAAATTGTGTCCCTCGTGCCACCCAAAGGAGCATGTCCATCCAAAAATGGCAGATCTGCTTAAAGGATTGTTGACTAGCATCCTGATCTGGTAAAAGCCTTCTGTGTTCTACTATTGTAGTAAGTAAGTAGCAAGGAGAAAAGGCGAAAATCTAAAGTTTGAAAAACTGAAAGTCACACTTTCATCAGAAAATACTGTTTCGTATAAAGGGTCACCAATGCAAGCTTCCAAGGTTTGTGTATGTAGAAGGGACAGTCCCTGTATTGGATCCAAATCTACGAGGCTCTGTTGCCCATCTTTTCTAAGGGCTCATATTGTTTGGTGTTTATGGATATCACAGAGCTCCACAGCAATAAAACTCACAGTAATTTGAAGTATGTATGAGTGTATCACAGAGCTCCACAGCAATAAAACTCTTATCATATTTAATTTGTTTAGGAATTAACGTGTGTAAATTAACCTACTTTGGCCTCGTTCCAGACGATCTAATCCATTACATAAACAGATTAGTGATATCACTTAAATGCTCTGGATTGGCCCTGTGCCCTGACAAACAGATGTCTCTCTACGGCTATTCTAAATGTCGAGAAGCACTTAGATCCACGGAATAGCCTTCCAGCAGAGGTGGTATACACAAATACAGGGTTAGGACTCCAGAAAGAGACATTATTTTCCAGGGCAGAATCCGATTTAAGAATGAACTGTGTGCGTTTAGACAGGGAATTGGAAGTTTAGGCCGAACCACTGGCTCCTATCTGCGGCCAGCCAGAATCTGTTTATGGAACTCATTGCCTATCATGCGCTGTGGTTTTTCAGGGTTAATTTTCATTTAATACAATGTGCTCTCTATTAAGCTAGATCAAGGTCACTACTCATCTATTCTCTTGTCTTGTGACCTTAATTCCATTTCTTTTTTTGTCCATTTTTTTTAGTTTTGCTAATTAGCAGCCCCTGCAATTACAATCAGTTACTTTGCAGACTGTACAAACTCTTTAATTATAAGTCCGTATCCGCTGTGTCCTTCGGGTTTCTAAGGCATCAAGGAGACTATCAAGCGGGTCCGTGCGTTTTATACTGTGTGCGCGGGATTTGTGCCCCTGTGGACGATATCAATTATTTTATTAACCCCAACCTACCCTTTTTATATAAAAAGGATTGAAAGAATTGGATGTCACCAAAAAAAGTATCAGTATAAAAAACCAATGATTTGTTCTTATAATTCCCAATATTTTAAATTAACAAAGAGGGACACTTCAGTTTTAGGGGTGTGGGTGGGGGTGTGGCCAGGGGCCAGGCTGTTCTGAGAAATTTTAGGTGACTTACCATACTAATAACAATTTATAAAACTACAATGTATCTTATTTCCACAGACTGATTTTTAAACACATTTATTGTAGTTTAAAGGGACACTGTAGGCGGCACCCAGATCCCTTCAGCTCATTGAAGTCGTCTGGGTGCTAACTCCCATCACCCTTAACCCTGCCAGTGTAAGTGTTGCCGTTTTTATAAATGGCAATAATTACCTTGGAGGGTTGAGTCCTCCTCTAGTGGCTGTCTACGCTATGCATTAGGACCTGCAGCGTCGACGGAATCCCCATAGGAAAGCATTTAATAATGCTTTCCTTTGGGGAGGTCTAATGCATGCGGCCATTGCCGCGCATGCGCATTAGGTGGTGGACGTCGGTGGGGGAGGCGCGTGGGCGGAGCGTGACCCAGCGCCGAGAGACATCAAGCTGGATTCAGGTAAGTGTCTGAAGGGGTTTTAACTCCTTCAGCGACGTGGAATGGGGGGCAGGAGGGAAGGGGGCACTCCAGGATTCTCTAGTGCCAGGAAAACTGGTTTGTTTTCCTGGCACTAGAGAATCTCTTTAATGACATATTACTAGGAGCATTATTGCTGTGGAGCTCTGTGATACACGCAGACACATTACTGGGAGTATTGTTGCTGTGGAGCTCTGTGATACACTCAGACATATTACTGGGAGTATTGTTGTGGAGCTCTGTGATACACTCAGACACATTACTGGGAGTATTATTTCTGTGGAGCTCTGTTATATACAGACACATTACTGGGAGTAATTTTGCTGTGGAGCTCTGTTATACACTCAGGCACATTACTGGGAGTATAATTGCTGTGGAGCTCTATTATACACTCACACACATTACTGGGAGTATTATTGCTGTGGGGCTCTGTTATACACGCAGACACATTACTGGGAGTATTATTGCTGTGGAGCTCTGCTATACACGCAGACACATTACTGGGAGTATTATTGCTGTGGGGCTCTGTTATACACCCAGACACATTACTGGGAGTATTATTGCTGTGGGGCTCTGTTATACACTCAGACACATTACTGGGAGTATTATTGCTGTGGAACTCTGCTATACACTCAGACACATTACTGGGAGTATTATTGCTGTGGAGCTCTGTTACACACTCAGACATATAACTGGGAGTATTATTACTGTGGAGCTCTGTTATACACTCAGACACATTACTGGGAGTATTGTTGCTGTGGGGCTCTGTTATACACCCAGACACATTACTGGGAGTATTATTGCTGTGGAGCTCTGTTATACACTCAGACACATTACTGGGAGTATTATTGCTGTGGAACTCTGTTATACACCCAGACACATTACTGGGAGTATTATTGCTGTGGAGCTCTGTTACACACTCAGACATATAACTGGGAGTATTATTGCTGTGGAGCTCTGTTACACACTCAGACATATAACTGGGAGTATTATTACTGTGGAGCTCTGTTATACACTCAGACACATTACTGGGAGTATTATTGCTGTGGAGCTCTGTTATACACCCAGACACATACTGGGAGTATTATTGCTGTGGAGCTCTGTTATACATTCAGACACATTACTGGGAGTATTATTGCTGTGGAGCTCTGTTATACACCCAGTGTAATGTTTTATAAATCTGTATTGATGCTCTGTGTCTGTGGAGATCATATCGGACTGTAACACTTGAAATGAACATTATTTGCTCCTTGTTGAGCCAACGATACACCTGAAAGCCATGACGGAGTCAAGCTGCCTTCGGTTGGACCAAGAGATGATTCAGGGATGTGTTAAAGGTTGAAATCGATGAGATTGAATCTGTGTTTCAGCTTATGTTTCCAGTGCTGAGCGAGGCTTCTTGATTACTGAGCAAATTAAATTGCTCCTGGAATGTCTGTCCCTGGTCTGCTGCTCTCTTGTAAGCTTCATTGCCCCTGCAATGTTCATTTATAGCAACCTTGTGAAAGCAACCGCTGACGGCTGGCTCTAATTAAGGCCTGTGACCTGTTAACAAGTATACAGCACACCCGGCCTAGGCTGCTGCCTCTAGGTATTATATCTGCTGCCATTCAACTTTAGGCCCCGCACAAAGTCTTGAGTCTGCCATTCCATCCTTTGATGATGTAAACGTCTATTAACGAAGAGCCGAACGAAATTCTGCAGTTTTTTACAATATTTATCCCATTCGACTGTTCTCAAAAGGCACATTTTGGTTATATTAACCAACTTGACTCTGACATTTGGTTACCTGTGAACCAAATTAATATATCTTTGCTGATTTAGAAATTCACAAATTACAACAGACTTTCCTTCATTCGGTTGATCCCATGTCTCTGATACAGATAAGACGAATCTCATCCATAACTCCTCCCTAACCGTAAGCCACTGTACTCTTTCTCCAAGCCACCTTTAACTCTGTGACGATAACCCAACCTAAAGCACCCACAAACCATACACTAACCTAAAGTGATTCTGTCCGTTTTCAGTATTTTATAAAGGTATATTCTTTGTAAAATGCTGACCAAGACTGCGTTGGAATTTCAGTGAAATTCGAGCACAAACCAAAGATACTGTAAGACAAAGTGGGGAATACTTTGTTTTATGGACAAGCCTGAGGTTGACAAAAATTGACAAAAGGTGGAGCTCTGTCGTGAACATTTGTAGGATTCAGGCAATGTCTATGGAGGCTCCCACTGTCTCGTGGGTGCTCCATATACCACAGCGTTGTACAACTGTACCAACAGGAACTGAAATGGACTGGCAGGACGAAGATGGACAACTTGTTCTGCCACGTTCGGGGTCTTTGCAGTGACAGATCCACTGTAAATTCAGTTGATGGTTAACCTCAGAGACATTTTATCATCTGAACTGAATTGAGCCAAATTAAAGTGACAGGATCTGTTCTTGCAATTTCAGCATTTATTGAATAGGCCCCATAGTGTTTCATTGTTAGCAGACACCTCTTTGTTCTCACTCACCACGTGTTTTTACTTGTCCTATCTGAACATTTTTGAATAGTTTCATTGTTTTAAAAGTTACCTTTCTATAATTGTTCACATTTTGACTATTTCCATTCTTTCATTATTAGAACCCTACTTTTTACTTATAGATGTGTGTGTTTTATCTTGCTTATCCTAATCCGTATTCTGCCTTTTAACGGTGGTGAGTTCTTGGAGAAAGAATGTCTCTCTTCAGTGTGAAACGCGTTGTTCAAAGCGGTCAGCCATCAGGACACTTTGCAGATATATACATTCTTCGGTTCAATTTGTATTAACATCAAGTGAAGGTTCTCTGTAATTACATTTTATCCATTTTCTAAATTATTTTAACATATTCTTTTTTGATGTATCACAAATTAATAATCTTTCAGTTCTAGTGTATTTCCATGCAATTGGCGCACTCCTTTTCAAGGTTTTTTCCTAAAAACAGATTTTTGAAGCAGATGTCCCCGGGTGGCAATCTTTAGTACATAGGGACTGGCATAGACAGCGCCTCCTCTTTAATGAGAAAAGTTAATCTCTGAAAATATTACAAAGGTTAAAAAAAAGAAGAGAGCCAAATATATCCACAATAAACCTCCCAGTCACTAATTCTGATTTGTGTTCTATGTTCCGCACCTTGGCAGGTCATCCATTCTAGCATTCCCTTGTTCTTTGGCTCCTGACATTTTCACTAATAGGTAAAATAAATAACACTGTGCTCACTAATAAATGTGAGGGAAACGCTACTGGCCCCTTTTCTGTCCTCCTTCCTAAAATCCTGCAGTAGATGCCTTTTAAATGGGCAGGTTGGAAGAGAAAATATCAAGCCAGGAGACTGGGTTTTTGTGATATTTCTGAGAGAAGACAGATACAATGCAGCTGGGGATATTTAAAACCTTGGCTGGTTTCTGATCTGTACGCCAGACTTCATCTTGCAAGAATAGATGGCATTCTTCGGTTGCCCATTGATGGCCCATCTTGGAAGATTAAAGGCTTCCCGCTGATACCCTGTGCAAGAACGAAAACGGCAGTGACATACGTGTATGTGTGTGTAGTGCGGGGGTTCATGAGGTCTATGATACACTTATTTTAATTGGCAGGAAGTTGGTTGCCCTCTCAGTCAAAGTCAGCTGTGCTCAAATGAAATTATACTCGAGTGCCATTTTCAGATGAAAATAGAAACAGCGGAATTCACTGTGTTTCTAAGAAAGAAATAATTTAAAAACCAATCAAAATAATAATGGAATAATTTGGAGTGAGTTAATTCAATAAAATAAACAAACAAACTTAAAAAAAAAAAACAATTATTCAATTAAAGATCTTCAAATTATTCTAATATTCTTATTGAGATGATTTAGTAAATATACACACGGCAGCCTATAAGTAAAATGTCATTCTTACAAAACCCTGAAGTTATATTTCTGCACCGCACCATGTACAGTGGACAGAGACAGGGGATCTCTTTGTGCCATAGTCTTTATATTTATTTTATTTCACCTTTAAGAGCAATTTTTTCAAAATTATTTTTTCAATTCTTGTTGTGCGAGTAAGTACATGCGGGCTTGCGATGCCACAACAGCAAACGTTTCAGTAGTAAACCTATTTTTACAGAGTCATGGCTTGTAAACATTTTGCACATTTTTGTATAAGAAAAATAATAAAGTATACTGATAACATACGATTCATGGACAATCCCCCGTCAGACAATGTGAGAAGAGAACTTAAACGTGTTACACTTTCGTCTGTGGGGCTATTATCTGCCATAATAACGTGCCACATTATAAACTAGGGGGTAAACGCCTATTGGCACGCGTGGCTAAGGTAGAGAGGGATAAAGCAGTATATTATTCACGGGATGTCAGCTTGCGGAGCCATATAGAAAGGAAAGAAATATTGCAAAAAATATAATAAACATATAAAAACTTGCAAGAAAATAACTTTGACAGCTTCATTGCCAGGCAAGTGGGCGTATCACCAGCCTTCAAGAAGGCCCGTCTCGGCACGAAAGGTGTGATCCCGTCCATGGACCATAATGGTTGAGTCCTCGCCTGCGTGGGCCTGTTTGGCAGCCCTATCTCTTGAAATATAGGAGGTGCCTCAGAAGGGTGGGTAATATGGTAAGTTATGCCGCCTTTCTCCACCAAGAGCCTGCAAGGGCCCCATTTGTATGGGATCTTGTGCTCTCGGAGCAGTTAAGTGGTCTGTCGGACAGACTGTCGCCACCTGATGGTGTGTATAGTAAAAATCCTTGTAAAACCCAAGTTGATTTCCTTAAAAGGACACATATGGGGCCTCCCTGGCTGCACCCATAAGTGCCTCCCTAGAGTCCCGCACCAATTTGATCAGGACATCCTGGGTGACCTCTGGAGGCGGAAGCAGCTGTCCAGGATAACCATTTTGGCCTGCTTGTGTGGTAGGACTGTAGATATGAGCCTTCTGATATAATGTGGTAGTTCCTGTGGCGGAACCAGCCCCGCCACTTGTGCCTGGAGAGGACTGCTTGCCAGCCTCTTGCCCAGCGACTATGGCCCTGGGATGTATTGCCCTTCAAGGAACTGATTTGGGCATGTTGTATTTGATTATGCTGCTACTGGCCCTTTAAGAACCATCTGGGGACATACTGTGGAGTTACTGGGTGGCCACCATTTCATGTATCAGAGGCACATGGTGAGAACAATGGATGAAGCACATGGTGAGAACAATGGATGGCGGCCATTTTAACTCACAGACATTGTTGTGACTTTTCTACACGGTGCCATCTCGCCAGTATTTGGTGCACAAAGACATTGTGCATTAGTTTTAAACTATACAACAGGGGACACATTATACAGTAATTATTTTTCATATAGCCTGTTTATGTTCTGCGGAATCTGCATTAAACTGTATCTTCCAAACTACTGAACGGATCTGGGTGAATTTTGGATATGTGGTTCACCCAGATCCCCCGGTTTTGAGGATACGGGGTTATTGCATGTGTTGGGGTCCCTGTGATATGTTTTATAAAACTGTATTTCTCTGTCTGTGATAATTATATTACCCATTGTGTTCAGTAATCATATCACAGGCAGAGGGAAGGATTTTGTGTGGGAGTGTCTGTGTGTATTGTACGGATTGATTGGTTGTTCTGTAAAACCCTGTGGGCAGTACTATGTTTGTGGATTGGGAATAAAAGAGGCTGTATGTGCCAGTACAGTCAGTTCTGCTTGACCTCAAAACGAAGTGTCGTCTCGTTATTGGGGGAATTCGATTGTATGCTGATTGCCAGGAGTGTAAGCTGATTGTATGCTTTTCCTGTTCAGCTGTTTACAGCATTCATATGCTTGAGAGCATTCGGATGCTTCTCTGGTTCGGTGGTTGTGGTGTCTGTTGCAGTGCTTGGAGTCCTCAGGAAGCACTAGGAGCATCCTTCAACGGTGGTACCCAGTCAGGGTGCCAGGTGATCCGTTACAGTTCCTCTTTGTGGATGGTTTCTGGAACCCCCTGACCCGTAAATTTCTGGCCTTAGACCTGTCCTCCATACAGTTGGTCAAGTCTGTACAGCGGTTCTGTAGGGTATTAATGGCTGCGTCTGTGACCGTTTGAGCTACTTTCACACTTCCCAAATCTGCCTCCACTGCAACTGTTCTGTTGGTGAGAGTTGCCACTTCCTCCCACACCACTGCCATATCGGCCTAGAACATGGCCTGGGTCTCTTGTAGTAATGCCTGTGTGCCAGCCTTAGTGGAGGGTGCTGCATCCCCAGTAGTAGATGCCCCTTGTGGTGCCACTGGTACATAGGGGAAGGTGGTTATGGTAAAGGGTATGCTGTCCTCATCGGAGGATTCCGAGACAGAGGTCGCCACAGGCGCCATCTTGGCAGGCTCGGACCTAGTTGTGTCATGAAAGTCCCAATATTGCGGGAGCCTGGATCGGCCCGGTACTTCTTCGCTTTCTTTCCCATCTGTGTCAGAGGGAGCTGGGTCACAGTTAAGTGATTTCAGCTGTTTAAAAGCGCTTGTAGGTATAGTGCTGAGCAGAGCTCTGGCGGTATGCGTCCGTCTTGCTCGGTTGCTGGCTCCACCCCCCCTTTAAGATTTTGAAAAGAAAGCTGGGACCCATAATGTTCTACTCTTAAGACTTAAAATTAGTTGTTCTGCCTGTAGCAAAAAAAAAAAAATTACAAAATTTGGGCTCAGCTGTCAGAGGTGTACGTACAAAATTTATTTTAATATGCAGTCTGCCACGTAGCGGCATAAATACTTGTGTTGCTAATGAATTCAGTTACGTGGCGTGAAAAAGTGAGATGTTCAATTTGCAGGTTTTTATGACCTAAATTACATGGCTTTGGAAATTCAGGTGCAAAATATGCTCATGAAAAATGTAATATATCCTAACAATTGAATACTTTCTGCTACATTACATAAATTTAAACAAAAAGGGCTGCGTGACATTTTGGGAGACTTTGTGAACTTTTTGCAATTAGTATGAACCAAAAAAAAAAACCATTCACATGTTCTACTCGCCAATAACTAGTGGCGAGTGGAAATTTCGAGCCCTGTACCGGTATCATATATTTACACTTTGCTAAGTGGACAGCTTTATTCTCTAGTGGTTAGCACTCTTCCAATAACCTACATCCCAGCGTGCACCTTGCCTTTTCTTCTCAATGGACTGTTTGTTTGATTTAAACTGGTATGGGAATAAAAGTGAGCAGCCACAAATCATATAAATGGTTTCAAACTGTTTATTAATTTATGGAGTAGTGTTTTTCGCTGACAAATGAATCGGCGTTTGCAGACCAACATTACAGTAGAAGTGATAAAAGTATAGACCATTAGGACAGAGAAATATGCTAAATCAATGTGGTAAGACTGCACGTTTAACCCTGAGAAATGACAGACACACAGAAAGACGCTATCATACATACAGACACACAGTTACACACACACTGACAAACATACAGGGACACACTGAAATGCACAATAACAAACAAACACATACAATTACAAAGACACAAAGAAACATACACAGACACACAGAAACATACACATACAGATACAAAGAAACACACTATCATACATAAACACAGTTACACACAATAACATACAGAAACATATACAAAGACAGAAAGAAACACACATACAGACATAGTTATACACACTGACAAACATACACAGAAACATACACACACAGAGATACAAAGAAACACACAATAACACATACAAATATACAGAAACACACAATGATACACATACAGAAAAACATACACACAAATACGCACACTGACAGACGCACAGACACACATTGACATGCTGACAGGCACACAGATACACACGCTGACAGTCCTACAGACACATGCTTGGCAGAATGTAAATTATTTTTTATACCCTCCAGTTTCCTACCTTTTTGGTGCTGGATGAGGCTGTTGGGGGTCAGGAGCTGGCTCTTGCAGTTCGCGCTCCTCTTCTCTCTGCCTTCTCCTCTCTCCTTCCTGTGCAACTCACTGTTGGCTGAGGGAAAGTGACCGGCTCTCATATCCTCCCAGGACTGGCTGGCTAGCAGCGCGTGACTGGGCCTCTTACTACACATGCCCATCAGGCGGCCCTAAGTGCTTGGTCCTCCCAATGGGCTGCCTCAGCATGTGGACCCCGGTGCCGCTGTTCCTAATGCTATAGTGTTCATGTCCCTACATGTAAGAAGGTCACCCTCCTGGTGCAAAAATAAAGTTTTACTTACCGGTTTCCAGCGCTGAGGCTCCCTCGGCACTGCTGGCCTCTCCTTCCCTGCCACAGATATGGTAGAGGCCCTGCCGCCTCTGAAAGGCTGCTATCCAATGCTCTCATAGAGGAATATTGGGGACCTAATGCGTATACATGATGATTGCCACAAGCACATTAAAACTTTCCTGTGGGAAAGCATTGAATCAATAAAACAAAGTTTTACTCTGCCTGTGCCACTGACCTTGACAGAGGGGCTATAGTGTATACAAGTGTTTTTCTGGAACACTATAGTCACCTAAACAACTTTAGCTTAATGAATCAGTTTTACTGTATAGATCATGCTTCTCAGGTTTCAATAAACTGCTATTTAGGAGTTAAATCATTTTGTTTCTGTTTATGCAGCCCTAGCCACACCTCCCCTGACTCTGATTGAAACAGCCAGCATGACAAAAACTGGTTTCACTTTCAATCAGATGTCATTTACCTTAAGCAATTGTATCTATTTCTCTGTAAATTGAACTTTAATCACATACAGGAGGCTCTTGCAGGGTCTAGCAAGCTATTAACATAGCAGGGAATAAGAAAATCTAAATTAAACAGAACTTGCAATAAAGGAAGGATAAACTTTAGATGACTCTTTACAGGAAGTGTTTAGGAAGGCTGTGCAAGTCACATGCAGGGAGGTGTGACTAGGGTTCATAAACAAAGTGATTTAACTCCTAAATGGCAGAGAATTGAGCAGTGAAACTGCATTGGCATGATCTATACACCAAAACTGCTTCATTAAGCTAAAGTTGTTTTGGTGACTCTAGTGTCCCTTTAAGCATAGCTGACTTTTTCCCATTCCGCTATTTTGATCTTAAATTTTAAATCCCTTTGAATTTGCTTCATTGAATAACCCTGTAGATTGGAATGAATGTTGCCTTTGTGATATATGACTTTTCTTGAAACCAGCATTTTTGCCGCATCCGCGGGCTCTTAAGGAAATATTACATTGTATTGTGTTGACAATTTAAGTGGAACTTGATAAACTACACAGAATAACATACAATATGTAACAGACAAACCGATCTAGAAAGGAATGCTCTTGCTAGCTTACAGTTTAGACTAAATTAGCGGCAGGTGCAACAGAAGGTGTAGCGATGGCCCCCCAAAAAATGAGGAAATAGTGACGGGCACTTGGTTATGACAGTAGGACTAGGTTGGACAGCAGCTGAATGAGTTTTAAAATTGATCAAACCATGACTTTGAGCATCTGCAGGGTTTTAGGCCACAGTAGCCGAATTAGATAAATCCTCCAAGTTAGCTTTGTTTTCACTTCAAAATTGAAACTCACTTTGAAATCTGGACAGTTCACACTCTAGTAAATAGTATTGCCAATTGAAAGTCAGAGAGCTGGGGATAACGTGGTGGCAACTTACTGGAACACTCCTGTCTCTGCGTGCAGTTTCTCCATTCAGATCCCTTTGCCAGAATCCTACAAAATTAAGGTTATTTTGGGCACTGAATGTACCCCTTATCCACAAAGAACTGCTTTATGTCCTTTAAAAAAAACAAGCAAAAATTGTGCACCACTTGCATCCAATTTAGTCAATCAAATTAAGAATTCCGTAGCCAATGTTAGACTTAATTATCTAATGAATTAGGGTTAGTCTGATTAGAAATACAACATCCCCACTTATCCGTAGGATGTCATTTAACAGCACTGCAGTTCATTTTTTTTTTTACCTACCCTGGCCTTTTCATGAAGAGTCCTTGAATTTAATATAAACCGATCTTCATTTAATTGTTCTTAGTGGGATCCGTGATAGAGAATGAAAGCTTGAAGTGGCTTTTACTATACTGGTTCTATATGTATTAGCTGGGCTCAGATTGTAGATTGACGGCCCGAAATACAAGAGACGGCATCACGAACACAGAGACGGCACTCTTATCTGGACAGGGGAAGCAGAAATTAACTTTTCTTTTTTTCCTTCCCATAATGTTGGAAAAACAAAACTATAAATTAGAAGTCACAAGCTAAATGACCCACTATACTATTAAAATAGTTAACTACGTCAAAGCCTGGGTATATTAAGACACAATTTAAAGCCACAAACCGTTTTTTAGTATTTACTTATCCTGTATGAAGACAGAATGCTAGATGTTTTGACACTAGAATCTGTATTCTAATATCTGTAAATCTGCCCATTCACCCAATAATCTGTCTATTCACCCCAATAATCTGACACGCTCACTGGGAATCTGTCCATTTACCCCAATAATCTGATGCTCTCACTGAGAATCTGTCCATTCACCCCAATAATCTGATGCCCTCACTGAGAATCTGTCCATTCACCCCAATAATCTGATGCTCTCACTGAGAATCTGTCCATTCACCCCAATAATCTGACGCTCTCACTGAGAATCTGTCCATTCACCCCAATAATCTGATGCTCTCACTGAGAATCTGTCCATTCACCCCAATAATCTGACACGCTCACTGAGAATTATTCCCTTTAGCCCAATAATCTGACGCTCTCACTGAGAATCTGTCCATTCACCCCAATAATCTGACGCTCTAACTGAGAATCTGTCCATTCACCCCAATAATCTGACACACTCACTGAGAATTATTCCCTTTACCCCAATAATCTGTCCTCTCTTTCTGAGAAACTACACAGTCATTCACCCCAAGATTATGAGACATGATGATACAGTATCATAAGAATTATACCTTTGATCAACATTTGGGGAGCAGCACATCATACTGTGTCTTACTATAAATTAGATATGGCATTAACAAGATAAGTGATACAAATATTCTGTAGGACCCCCATCGTATATTTCTCCAGGGGGTACTTCAATAGCTGCTGGAATTTATACCTTAATTGTATTTCATAGGGAAAATGGATTTTAGGGCACTTAAGGAATGGTAGGTTCATTATTATGGACACTTAGCTGGTAAACTCAGTTATATGTGCTTCCCGATTACAAATAGCTTTAGAATTGCTGATCTGATACTCCGCATCTTCTGGGTGTATAGAAATATATATAAAACTTCAGATACTGATGTGAGCTGGCAATCATCACAGCATATTAAAGTGGGAATATATCTGTATAAAATGTAAATATAAAATAATAATGCTGCCTTGTGTTCGAGATGAACAATGGCCTTAAAATCCAGGCTACGTGTCTTCTGCTCTGCCTGAAATATTTATAACATGTAGGCAGCTACCAGCTCTGCTCCTTGCACAGAATTTTACCCCTAGACAGTTAGCAGTGCACACGGATGGGTGAAACTAGGCTACATTGAATATCCATGCGCGTTACCCCTAAAATCCTCCACTGGAGAAACCCCCGTTTCATATTGGCAAATTCTCATTTCTCAGTTTCATTATCTCCCCCTTTTCCTTGGGTTGAAGGAAAAGGGAGTAAGGTGGGAAACCAAACAAATTTAGGGCTATAAATACAAAGTTGTTTTTTTATGTTTCACTTTAGGTTCTTTATATATTTTTTAAATTTGTTTACTTTTTTTTTGTCAAGGCAGCATGGAAGATCTCTGAAGGTCTGGTTACTGTTTAGTAAGGGCTATTACAACGTTAAACACTATCTGAAGCAAGCTTTTTGGAGGACTTGCAGCTAAGACGAGCAAGGTTTTTAAAACCTGTTACAGTTTGTCTTTATTTTAGCAAGCATTGGTTCTGATGGGCACTGCTCATTGAATAGTATTGCTTATATACAATAGAAAAGGTGATCATATAATCATTGATATTAGTATATATTCTATTCATATATGGTTTAACGGTTCAGCTGCCAGCAGACCTTTATAATGTACAAGCAGTGTCGTCAAAAAGTAGAACCCTGGAAAAGAAATGTTGCTTTGCAAACTTAAAGGAATCCTGTACTGCTCAAAAAGATTAAAATCACGGTCTAGTAAATATATGCCCAATGAAAGCATGCATGCATTTAATTATGCATTTTTCATAGGGGTATGTCTCAACACAGCTTGCAAAAGCTGCATATCTCTTGTTGGCAGCTTTTGCAAGCCCTCCCCTTCTAACCCCGCCCAGACTTTCTGTGGCTGTCCAATCACAGACTTCCCAATGCAGCTCAATGAGAAGTCTTTGCAAGGCAGGTGCTCTGGGCAATTGCTGCCTCTTGAGTTTATCTCAACTGAGCTAAACAAACCAGGAAGCAACAGGACCTGCTGCCTGATTGACAGCCAGGGTGGTGTAACCAGTTTAATTTAGAAAAGTACCAATTTCTATTAAAATCTGTAGTTTTTGTAAAATGAAAAACATGGACACACTCTTCACATACCTAAATCACTTTAATAAGATGGTGTGCTCTATGTGTCGAGTATCCCTTCTGCGTCCACCTCATGGAAAGTTTGTCTATTGAGAAGCAAATCCAAACTCCACATGCCAGATTTTCGACTATCCCTTCCTAAAAACAGGTGAATTTAAATGACTGATGCAGTGATCTGTGATAATGTAGAATATCTATAAATCTTGACCAGTTGAGACCCAAGAGTGGCCGTCACTCAGTGGGTTCTATGACCACCTTTCTCATTAACCCCAGATTGTGTTGTGTCCTGTATTACGTTGTAGCTGCAGTTTCCATAGCAGCAGAATGTCAGCTCCTAGGGCTTTCATCTGTAAACTGTCAAATGTGAAGAATAGACTAGGGAATTGCTAATTGTGGAATAGTTTCCTAGATTTCTAAGAAATATAATTGTAGAATAATTTGGGGGGGGAGGGGGGAGGCAAGGTTGGAGTTCTTGGAATTAAATGTTTGATTGTAATGATTGTAAATGCCTTTTTATTTATATATTTACCTGTTATGGGAGTATAATTCTCAGAATCCACGATGATTGAACTTGTAGTCTCATTGGGCAGAATATATTGTGACAGTGTCACGTACTCTGTTTTTCATTGTATTGTGCCCGCTGTCTGCAGCCGAGCTTAGGGACGTAGCTCCTATTCACAGTACCAGGATTCCTGATCAATACTTACTGTAAGGGAGAGTCAAACAGCAGCATTGATTGCAGCAGACAGAGCCCTCAGCCCGGGAGAGCCGAGCCAGGGAATCCGTATTAAATGAGCTGCTTTGCTTTGTTTTGCAGAAAATCAATCGGGCTCCTTCGGATGAGGAATGCTTCTTTGACCTCTTAAGTAAATTTCAAAGCAACCGGATGGATGATCAGAGATGCACGTTAGAAGAGAGCCAGAGCGAGGTTACGGCGGATCCGGCTATGCCAATCGCAGCCCTGGAAGACAGGATATGTACGTAAGCAGCAAGCCTAACCGTGTTCTGTATCTCTGCTGCTCTACAGGGTCTAAATTGGGGTAACCCAGCTGGTATATGTTGACCAGGGTTCTAGATGGTGTCAATTATAACAAAGCTAGAGTGATGTAGGGTCTAAATCAGGATTCTCAAACTTCGCTCCCAGAAGTCTTTAAGCGGAAGAGGGGGCCATAGAATCGTGGGATTTGTAGTTCAGCTACATCTAGGGGGGCTGAAGAATGAGTTGCCTGGCCTAAAGTTATAGTAACCAGATCCCATACTGTCTATACGATGATTCTGAAATAACTACATTTATACCCCAGCAGGAGTCATATAGTGTCTGAGTTATAGAAACGAAGGTACGATTTGTTCTAAATAATAGAGTGATATAGAACCTAGATTATAATAGCTGTTTAAATTATAGCGTGTAAATTGTAGTACCATGACCACTGTGATGTTCTATAGGATCTCAGTGATAGTACAGCCGGAATTCTATAGGATCTCAGTGATAGTACAGCTGGAGTTCTATAGGATCTCAGTTATAGTACAGCCAGGGTTCTTTAGGATCTCAGTGATAGTACAGCCAGAGTTCTATAGGATCTCAGTGATAGTACAGCCAGAGTTCTATAGGATCTCAGTGATAGTACAGCCAGAGTTCTATAGGATCTCAGTGATAGTACAGCCAGAGTTCTATAGGATCTCAGTGATAGTACAGCCAGAGTTCTATAGGATCTCAGTGATAGTACAGCCAGAGTTCTATAGGATCTCAGTGATAGTACAGCCAGAGTTCTATAGGATCTCAGTGATAGTACAGCCAGAGTTCTATAGGATCTCAGTGATAGTACAGCCAGAGTTCTATAGGATCTCAGTGATAGTACAGCCAGAGTTCTATAGGATCTCAGTGATAGTACAGCCAGAGTTCTATAGGATCTCAGTGATAGTACAGCCAGAGTTCTATAGGATCTCAGTGATAGTACAGCCAGAGTTCTATAGGATCTCAGTGATAGTACAGCCAGAGTTCTATAGGATCTCAGTGATAGTACAGCCAGAGTTCTATAGGATCTCAGTGATAGTACAGCCAGAGTTCTATAGGATCTCAGTGATAGTACAGCCAGAGTTCTATAGGATCTCAGTGATAGTACAGCCAGAGTTCTATAGGATCTCAGTGATAGTACAGCCAGAGTTCTATAGGATCTCAGTGATAGTACAGCCAGAGTTCTATAGGATCTCAGTGATAGTACAGCCAGAGTTCTATAGGATCTCAGTGATAGTACAGCCAGAGTTCTATAGGATCTCAGTGATAGTACAGCCAGAGTTCTATAGGATCTCAGTGATAGTACAGCCAGAGTTCTATAGGATCTCAGTGATAGTACAGCCAGAGTTCTATAGGATCTCAGTGATAGTACAGCCAGAGTTCTATAGGATCTCAGTGATAGTACAGCCAGAGTTCTATAGGATCTCAGTGATAGTACAGCCAGAGTTCTATAGGATCTCAGTGATAGTACAGCCAGAGTTCTATAGGATCTCAGTGATAGTACAGCCAGAGTTCTATAGGATCTCAGTGATAGTACAGCCAGAGTTCTATAGGATCTCAGTGATAGTACAGCCAGAGTTCTATAGGATCTCAGTGATAGTACAGCCAGAGTTCTATAGGATCTCAGTGATAGTACAGCCAGAGTTCTATAGGATCTCAGTGATAGTACAGCCAGAGTTCTATAGGATCTCAGTGATAGTACAGCCAGAGTTCTATAGGATCTCAGTGATAGTACAGCCAGAGTTCTATAGGATCTCAGTGATAGTACAGCCAGAGTTCTATAGGATCTCAGTGATAGTACAGCCAGAGTTCTATAGGATCTCAGTGATAGTACAGCCAGAGTTCTATAGGATCTCAGTGATAGTACAGCCAGAGTTCTATAGGATCTCAGTGATAGTACAGCCAGAGTTCTATAGGATCTCAGTGATAGTACAGCCAGAGTTCTATAGGATCTCAGTGATAGTACAGCCAGAGTTCTATAGGATCTCAGTGATAGTACAGCCAGAGTTCTATAGGATCTCAGTGATAGTACAGCCAGAGTTCTATAGGATCTCAGTGATAGTACAGCCGGAGTTCTATAGGATCTCAGTGATAGTACAGCCGGAGTTCTATAGGATTAAAATTATAATACAACTCATTTAGGGTCAAAATGATAACAGCCAGAGGATGTACTGGACAGTATAGTACCACTAAATGATAGTGCAGGCCTTGGTCTGAGATAGTAGAGACCCCTTTATGGTCTAAGCCATGCTCTTAGCAGGCTTTGTTTTAAGGACAGCCGCCCATTCCTGCTATTTCTTGAAGAGTGTTTTAGCTAATGAATTATGTAAAATGAGTCGGGATGATTTACCGGGCACTAATTGCACGCCATGGGGAAACTGCAATACTTTGAACCATGAGGGGGTTAACTCTTGCTCTAAGTGCAGCAGTGATGGGGTTAATGTACACAGCCGTGGGGTGATTGTCACTTCTTGCTGTCATTAGCAGACTGCCGAGCTACGACCAGACCCCTGTGGCCGTTTCAGCCCTGTGCGATCAGCTCAATATTTCATTTGGCTCAGTCTGTCTGGAGAACAATCATCGAAACCCCCGCCCCCCCCCCCCCCCCCAATAATGTCCGTTCCCCTGCCCCCTGCAAGTCGCAAACAGCCAGCTGAGACCTGTCCCTGTCACAACACGTTCTGTGACATCCACTGCTAGGCCAACATGGTGACACGGAACGCAGGAATGGGTTAACATCTCCCTGTACTGTGTGTTCTCTGTATTAGATACTGTATCGGGGGTAACCTATAACTGCAATCTCACTCTATCTTTAACTATCAGGACATAATAGCAATCATCTGATCCTTAGCAGGTCTTAAAATTCAGTAAATACAACCTCCGATAAACAACATATGATATATTACACAGTGTCATGATTTAACAAAAATAAAGCCAAAATGGAGAAGCCATGTGTGCATTATGGCCAAACATCTCCATTTTTTTTCTCGTCTGCCCAAAGGACATGGTTCTAGAAATCTTGCTGTTTTATTGAGATGCAACTTTTCAAATCTAAGTCGTGCTGCCACGTTCTTTTTAGAGAGAAGAGCATTTTTCCTGGCAACCCTTCTAAACAAACCAAACATGTTCAATCTTTTTCTAAATTAACTTTTAAAGGGACACTATAGTCACCTGAACAACTTTAGCTTAATGAAGCAGTTTTGGTGTATAGAACATGCCCCTGCAGCCTCACTGCTCAATCCTCTGCCATTTAGGAGTTAAATCCCTTTTTTTTTTTTTTTTTTTTTTTTTTTTTTTGTAAATCTTTCTTTTATTATGGCATATGCGTTATGGGGTACAAAAGAGAGAGGAGGCATTGTGGGGTAACATGAGTTAATGATAACAAGATGGTGTGCAATGCACCTCAAAGAAAGATTGCCATGGTTTTTTGTTTTTTTTGCAAAACTGTCATGTAAACATACAAGCTTGGTTGATAAAATAACAGGAGATGTAACAGGTTATACGCGGACAAATGCACATTTTCATATGGTATATTTAAGTAAAACTTTGTAGCTTGAAGGAGAGCATAAGTATAAGTATATTATCAGAGTATTGCAAGGAGTGGTACTTCGCATCCCGGAACTCGTAACCTGCCACTCATACATGAGGCTACCATATACACTAGATTAAGAGCAGGCTTATGCTGCGAAACACTGAAGCATTGAGATTTAAGACATTATAGGTGAGTGTCGTTGCTCGCTTTGTGTATATATATGATGCACAACGCATTTATGAGGTATACTAGTGGTAGGACAAGAGTTGTGTGTATAGTAGTTTGCTAACAGTAGCTGTCATGTGTGGTACAAAAGATGTTATTAGGCACTAAGCAGGTAAGACAAAGGGTGTTAGTATGGCATAACATATCTTATAATGAGAAGAAAACAGAGGAAAAAAAGAAAAGTTACATCAAAAGCATGAAACTGTGGAATTGCCACGTGTGAGAGTCCGTTTCAGCCTATGCCTGATCGATACTGATCCCTTATCCAGGGAGAGTGTTCATGGGTGGCCCATTCAGCTTCTCCCCCATAGCCAGAGATTGGAGCGCTGTCTCGCCGGGCCTCACATATAGCCCAAGTCCGAGGACTGCTTCCCAGCATGTTCTTGTTCTGGTCGGCGAGTATTGCCAGCGGGCTTGCGCGGGTGACGTGGGGGCTTCTTCTGTCGGTCTGTGGTTTATGCTGGTGGTTGTTCCCAGAATTGCCAGAGCTTTTGCAGCAATGACCTGTACGCGGTGCCCGCTTCCTTGTTCCCGCCGCCGGCATTTTGTTTGGGTTCCGCCCTGCCCGTCTTATCCGAGCGTTGCCCTGCTGTGGGCGTAAATCCCTTTGTTTATGAACCCTAGTCACACCTCCCTGCATGTGACTTGCACAGCCTTCCATAAACACTTCCTGTAAAGAGAGCCCTATTTAGGCTTTCTTTATTGCAAGTTCTGTTCAATTAAGATTTTCGGATCCCCTGTTATGTTAATAGCTTGCTAGACCCTGCCCTGCAAGAGCCTCCTGTATGTGATTAAAGTTCAATTTAGAGATTGAGATACATTTATTTAAGGTAAATTACATCTGTTTGAAAGTGAACCCAGTATTTTTTTTCATGCAGGCTCTGTCAATCATAGCCAGGGGAGGTGTGGCTAGGGCTGCATAAACAGAAACAAAGTGATTTAACTCCTAAATGACAGAGAATTGAGCAGTGAAATTGCAGGGGAATGATCTATACACTAAAACTGCTTTATTTAGCTAAAGTAATTTAGGGGACTATAGTGTTCCTTTAACATTTAACATGCTAACTGAGGCCTGTAGAGTCTGAGATGTAACTCTTGGGTTGTTTGCAATTTCTCTGAGCATTGCACAAATTTGTTGGGACGTCCACTCCCGGGAAGATTGGCAACGGTCTTGAATGTATGTCTTTCCTCCTTAGTATTGTGTTAACACACACCTGAATGCCCCAAACCAGAAAACTGCTAAACCGTAATCTTTTATAGAGGTGGTCACACTTGCTGTTGATCAATTAATCAAGGGCATGTGATTAGCTGTACCGGTCTGCTACTTGGCCTCTTGATTTCTACTGAAGCAATAAGGGTGTACTTAGTTTTTGGTTTTTTTTTTTTTTTTTTTTTTTTTTTTTAATTCTTTATTTAGTCGTGCGCAAATATAACATTTGTGCCTCATCTGCCACAACAGCAGTGTGAGGTTGTAAACATTTATACATTTGTGTGACAAGGATACTTGTATGGTAAAACATTAATAGATTGTATTGGCAGCGTTGCACGTTTTTTTTGTGTATGTCTGTAGCGTTGGATAGGACATATCAAAGATTGAGTAGGTGTCTCTCAGGGTGAGTCGGGTATGTCTGTGCTCATGGTAGGTAGTGAGACTTCTGGTCGTGGGCCTGAGGCTAGGTTCGGTAGTAGGGTGAATTAGCATTGCTTTGTGATCGCTGGTTCAGGTCACCGTTCTCAGTGGTCTATGTGTTGGTTGATTGTGCCCCTAACCAAGGGGGATGCGGGGGGGGGAGGGGGGGGGTTGTAGTCTCGCGATTGGTTGTCGGTTCAGTGGGTACTGTCTGTGGCGCAGCCGAGCGCCCTTATGGGGGTTCCCATTTAGTGTGGGGGGGGGGTGTATGCGGTGTACCTTGTCGTCGCAGTTGGGGATCTGACCTGTTCTGTGGTGCGCAGCAGGTGTAAATTATAACATTCAGGGTATTAACAAGCAAATAGTACAATACAAAGTGAAACAGTCACTTCTTTTATCTGGATGCCACTGAGAGTCAGCCGTCCGGTTCCTCCCGTCTCTCCGGTGTTTGGATGTCTGCGGTTGTCAGTCCTAGTGGTTCAAGGAAGGATGAGGCTTCCGCCATCGAGGATAATGTGTGGGTGGTCCCATTATGAGTGGTTAGTAGCGTGCCCGGTGCTCCCCATCTGTATGTTATGTTGGCTGCTCGTAGTTGTTGGGTTACTGGGTGAAACGATCGGCGCCACTGAAGGGTGGCTCTGGTTAGATCCTGATAAAAAGTAAGGCTAGAGTCCTCAAATGCCAGTGGGGTTTTGCCCCGCAGTGCTGTCATTATTTGTCCTTTTTCCGAGGAGGACGTGCATCTTATTATGACATCTCTCGCGGATTGTGATGAAGCCCTTGGGGGGCCTGCGACTCTATATATGCCGTCTATTACCAGTTTTCGGGCCGTCGCTGGGGGTAGAATAGTCGCCAGTAATCTTCTCGTGTAGTGCGGCAGCTCCTCATCTGTGACATTGGTGGGGATGCCCCTGACTTTGATGTTGTTGCGTCTGTGGCTGTTTTCTAGGGCATTCATATGTAGTGCCATGTTATGGTGGGATTTCTGGAGTTTATGTACCAGATCTTGGACATTTGTTAGGTTAGTTGAGACCTCAGCTATGTCATTCTCAGTGACCTGTACTCTGTCTTTTGTACTTTGTAGGTCTGCCTTGATTCCCGCTAGTTCTTGTGTTAATATCTTGTGAAAGTCGTGTAACAGGATTTGCAGGTCATGCTTTGTTGCTGGTGGCGATCCCTCTGGGGGTGCTGGTGTTAGTATATGGAGGCTGTGTCCCCCCGTTGGTTTGGCCGGGCTTGTCTGGGTAGGGAGCGGTTGGAGTACCTCTGAGGCCTGTTGGAGTCCAGGAGGCCGCTGGAGCGGGAACCCGGTATCTCTCCCTTCCGTCTGGGTTCCGGCTGGGGAGGGCTGGCTTACCTCTGAGGCCTGTTTGGGCCTAGAAGGCTTTTGGAGCATGGCCCCGATGTCTCTCCCTTCCCACTGGGTTCCGGCTTTCTGGGACCGTCGCCCCATGGCAGGCATATGGGTCCCTGGGTCGGCAGAGGGTCCAGCAGAGGGTCCAGCGGCAGTGTTATTTTGGAGGCCCTGGTAAGCTCCGTCAAAGAGTGCCTCCAGGTCGGGCAGTGTATACGCGGAGTAGGCCCCGTTTCGGCGCTTCCGCTTCGGGAGTGACTTTGCGGCAAAGAAGGGCATCTATCGATGCAGAGTGCGGACCCGGTTCGGGATATATGTTTATGGTGGTGGGGTTTGCAGCGATCGTCAGGATTAAGGCGAGATTCGATTTTCAAGATCGGAGCTGCCAGAAATGGCGTCCGGTCAGCTCGGTAGTTGGCTCCGCCCCCCCGGTTTTTTTTTTTTTTTACACATGGCTTCTCCATTTTGGCTTCATTTTTGTTAAATAAATCACGACACGGTGTATTATGTCATGTGTTGTTGTTCATCTGAGGTTGTATTTACCTAAATGTAAGACCTGTTAATAACAATCATCTATTCCTTATGTCCTGATATGTAAAACAGTAGAATTCACAGAGGGTGACTGTATATCTAGATATATATATACTAGTAAAACCCTGATTATTGAGTTTCGATCAGAGTATTAACTCACTGACCTTCCTGCATTGTACGTCTCTCTCTGCCTAGGGGGTGCCTGGGGGGGTTAAAGAAATTTCTACCTAATGGCTGCTACGGCAACCGCTAACCCAGAAGCCGTAAAATTATCCCTAGACCTCTATTATTAGAATTCCTCTGTGTGTCTAATGAATTTGCACAGCTTTATCTATCTGAGGAGATCCAGCTGTGAAATCCATTTAATACCCAGCACAGGGCTTGTTACAGCCCCTCATATCTGCGTGTTATGGGGTATTCTTATTACACTGCCTGTAGTATGCTTATTATATGCTAATATCTGGGTATTACTGGAGTGCAGTTCTAGTCCCTGTCATTACACGGCTATTGTGCTAATACCTTTATATTATTAATTATTATTATATGTGTAATATACAGGTTATTTCAGTGTCTATATATAGGTGGGCTTAATTCAGCGGACAGTGTATTTTTGTTCCTAAAATTCACACAGTCTGAATCCTTCACTACCAAAATGCTTTATTTGTCCCTCCCCCCAGGAGCCCCACCAAACAATTGCATTAACATCTGTTTTAAACATGAAGTAAAGGAATTTAAGCATGCGTGGGATAGGCATAAGGCTATCCTAACTATAAGATAAGGTTGTGCCTTTTATAAATGAACCTTGTTACAGACAACAAGTCATGCCATTGTTCAGAACACTTGGAGTATTGTACGCAGTACTGGAGACCGTATCTTCAGAAGGATATTGATACCTTAGAGAGAGTTCAGAGAAGGGCTACTAAACTGATTCATGGATTGCAGGATAAAACTTACAAGGAAAGGTTAAATGATCTTAACATGCATATCTTGGAGGAAAGACGAGACAGGGGGGATATGATAGAAACATTTAAATACATAAAGGGAATCAACACAGTAAAGGAGGAGACTATATTTAAAAGAAGAAAAACTACCACAACAAGAGGACATAGTCTTAAATTAGCGGGGCAAAGGTTTAAAAATAATATCAGGAAGTATTACTTTACTGAGAGGGTAGTGGATGCATGGAATAGCCTTCCAGCTGAAGTGGTGGAGGTTAACACAGTAAAGGAGTTTAAGCATGCGTGGGATAGGCATAAGGCTATCCTAACGATAAGATAAGGCCAGGGACTAATGAAAGTATTTAGAAAATTGGGCAGACTAGATGGGCCGAATGGTTCTTATCTGCCGTCACATTCTATGTTTCTATGTACCGTACATAGCTTGCTTATAGTTGCGTGATAAAACAGTTAATTCATGTTCTTCCTTAACTTTTTATCTTTACCAATATTTGTGTAGACACCATATGGTATCCCTTTTCTTTCAATATTTCGGGCAGGGTAACTTTAAAGTCTACATACAATAGTTGCGGCACTATGTGTGGGTAGGGAGTGGTGCTGCCTTTTTATAGCTACTCTGCAAAGATTTATAGAATAGGGCCCAGGGCAAAGTGAATTGGAGCCACATCAGCTGCATTTTGCTACGCATTACTTTTTAAAAACCAACATGACTATATACATATTGTAGGGAGGGAAGGGGTTAATGCCTGGTGTAAAACTATCCTGATTCTGCATTTTCACACCAGATCATCTTCTGCTCTCTTTGCATTTGTATTCATAAATCCACCAACACGTTATAGTTCTGTACCCAGCTGCATTTATAGCTCACACACCTGTAACTACAGAATTCTCAAGAACTCCTTTACTTCCCCGCTTCCTCCCCCCCCCCATCTCGCCCAATAAAAAGGACTCTATACGTTTTTTTTTTTTAAAACCCTCTCCCATGCACGCACTAAATGGTCATACAGTCATGTCAAACTATCTATAAATGACTTTATGTAGGATGTTTGTGTGATTTGTGTTGTTGCGTGCATGCAGTGCATTTGTGTGTTAGTATGTGTGCATCTATGTGTGTGTTTGTGTGTATCTGTGAATCCATGAATGTATGTATAGTATATAGCCAGTAATTCAGTATGCAGTATACATCCCATTGTAAAGCGCTGCAGAATTTGTTGGCTCTATATAAATAATAATGATAGCATGTACTGTGTGAATGCATGTTTGTAGCATGTAGTCAGAGCAGGACCGCCTGGGACCAGGGACTTATCTTCCGCGAGGGAAACAAGGCATTTGCCTTGGGCGGCACTTTGCTGGAAGAGGCAAAAAAAGCCGCCCCCAAACACCCAGGCAGATCCCTGGTTTGCCTTGTGGCTTGGGGGGCTTAAGAGCTGGCCACTTTTGAGCCCCCCCAAGGCGGGCGGCGGGCAGCGAGGGAGCATGCTCACCTGAGCTCTTCCTGCTCAGCTCCCTCGCGCGCCGCTTAATGAAGCTGGGAGACGGAATATGACGTCACTTTTGGCTCCCGGCATTACTAAGCGGCGCGCGAGGGAGCTGAGCAGGAAAATCAGAGCTCCCTCGCCGCCTACTTAGCCTGTCCGCCCTCTACCTGCCCACCCAGCAGCCCCACTGGACCGCAGGTAAGTTATCCACTCCAGCTTTCCCAGGGAGGCTGGGTGGATTTAAAGTAAAATCTTAAAAAATAATAATTTGTGAGTGTTGGTGGAAATGTGTGTTTGTGTGTCTGTGAGTGCATGTGTGTGTGTTGGTCAATGCGTGTGTTTGAGCGTCTGTCAGTCAAAGTGCAGCTTTGACGGGAAGGGGTGGGGGAAATTTAAATTAGGGGGGTGCCCCTAGTACCGTCCTGCCTAGGGCAGCACAAATCCTAAATACACCACTGCCTGGGACCCAGGGGTTAGAGAGGGGAACCATGAATTTCTTTGGCCCCATTAACCATCACTATGTTAAGAATGAAGATGAAGCCCCAAGCAGATAACCTGCCTAGGACCTCGTGGGATCTTAATCTTTCTCTGCATACAATTCTAGGTATATTAGGTGTGAATGTATTTATCAAGTCTAAAGACACGTTTAAGATCCAGGTGTGTACATGTATGTTGCACATTTTTCATAGAACCTATAACCCATTAGGTCTGCCATTAGTTTTGTCTATGTGGCTGAATATATTTTTACTCCGTGAAGACTTTTTTCCCATGATAAGTCCATGATCAGTTAATGCCTGGGCCCTAAACCACTGTACATGCAGATATTTTCTCTGGTGGCCATTCAGCTTCTATCACGTAGACAGCAGCAATCACAAGTGATCATTCAAAACCACCCAAGTCCTCCATGTGGCTATGGCATCCATGAAAATGAGGTAGCCGCTGGGTAAAGTTAAGCAAGAGCGTTGACACTAGAGTAGCCACACTCCTGCTGACATCATGGTTGGTGGTCAGTATCATGCCACCATAGTGGCCTGGCATTTGGGAGGGTACAAGCATTCCCTCTACTCCCCAGTATGAATGCACAGGAAATCCTCTCTATAGCATGGTAGCGGCAGTAATGAAAGACTACTATCGTATCTTACTTATGATTCTTCCGATTCCCTCTAAGACCCCATTTGTGAACAGACAATGTAAACTAAATCACCAGACGGTCATTGGTCCTTATGTAGTCTTACTATCTTTGTATTAATACCAAGCTTAGGACATGGGTTGCTATAACGCAAGTGCCAATCACCATCAACTGACAAGTGAATTTAATTGTTATGGAACCTGGACTTCCAATGCCATGACCAACTGTTGTTTGAACTTTCGCTGGCAGACTTTTTTGGGGGTTGCAGGACCAAGAACAGCTGGAGTTTGTCCAGTCTCTGCATACAAACCTTAACAACTTCAAAGCAATTTCTGGCTAGTTTTGTAGGTAGGAAGTCACTGGCAATACCCCATCACATCTGCCACTTGTCTCTGGAATGTATCGATTGGGTACGTGATGCCAGGAAATAGATGGATGATCTCCAATATCTAATGGGGCCAGATTATGTACGTTTTAAAATGATCCATCTTTTCAGAGTGGCTGAGCACACGTTCTCTTCTACTCGGCCTGTGAGATCCAGCCAGTTCAGTCCCAAGGACGTTAATAGTGGTCAGATCTGGCTACTTGGCAAAATGTTACCCCATCAAGAGCTCACCAAGCTACTGTAATTAGTCACGATTGTGGGTAATAATTAGTGTTTACTGAGGATTGATTTTGAAAGCAAGGAGGACGGTTTAGCACTCTGCGAGGGCGCAAGCACTCTTACATCTTAATTGGGCTAATAACAAGAGTCTCTCTGTTATTAGCTTCTCTGCTCCTCCTTCACACGTCCACATCCCATAATTAGAGCAACGTCACTCTTGGAATGGATTTCCGTCTATTTAAAAGAAAGAAAAGAGATTTATGGAATTGTGAATTACAATTGGGTAATACTGCAAACTACCATTACTAGGTTACTTCACTTAACCATTTTAGTACCAAAGGGATGCTTTTCACACCCTATCAAAAAAAGGTTAAATACCGAGTGGCTTTATATTATTTAAGGGACGCTCCAGGCTCCCACACACGTTAGGTGCACTGTGTAGGTTAGGTTACAGTTAGTTATACTGGGTGGATTTATATTACTAAAGGGACACTCCAGGCTCCCACACACGTTAGATGCACTGTGTAGGTTAGGTTACAGTTAGTTATACTGGGTGGGTTTATATTATTAAAGGGACACTCCAGGCTCCCACACACGTTAGGTGCACTGTGTAGGTTAGGTTACAGTTAGTTATACTGGGTGGGTTTATATTATTAAAGGGACACTCCAGGCTCCCACACATGTTAGATGCACTGTGAAGGTTAGGTTACAGTTAGTTATACTGGGTGGGTTTATATTATTAAAGGGACACTCCATGCTCCCACACACGTTAGGTGCACTGTGTAGGTTAGGTTACAGTTAGTTATACAGAGTAGGTTTATATTTTTAAAGGGACACTCCATGCTCCCACACACGTTAGATGCACTGTGTAGGTTAGGTTACAGTTATACTGGGTGGGTTTAGATTATTAAAGGGACACTCCAGGCTCCCACACACGTTAGATGCACTGTGTAGGTTGGGTTACAGTTCGTTATACTGGGTGGGTTTATATTATTAAAGGGACACTCCAGGCTCCCACACACTTTAGGTGCACTGTGTAGGTTAGGTTGCAGTTATACTGGGTGGGTTTATATTATTAAAGGGACACTCCAGGCTCCCACTCACATTAGGTGCACTGTGTAGGTTAGGTTACAGTTAGTTATACTCAGTGGGTTTATATTATTAAAGGGACACTCCAGGCTCCTACACACTTTAGGTGCACTGTGTGGGTTAGGTTGCAGTTATACTGGGTGGGTTTATATTATTAAAGGGACAGTCCAGGCTCCCACTCACATTAGGTGCACTGTGTAGGTTAGGTTACAGTTATACTGGGTGGGTTTATATTATTTAAGGGACGCTCCAGGCTCCAACACACGTTAGGTGCACTGTGTAGGTTAGGGTACAGTTAGTTATACTGGGTGGGTTTATATTATTAAAGGGACACTCCATGCTCCCACACACATTAGATGCACTGTGTAGGTTAGGTTACAGTTATACTGGGTGGGTTTATATTATTAAAGGGACACTCCAGGCTCCCACACACGTTAGATGCAGTGTGTAGGTTAGGTAACAGTTATACTGGGTGGGTTTATATTATTAAAGGGACACTCCAGGCTCCCACACACGTTAGGTGCACTGTGTAGGTTAGGTAACAGTTATACTGGGTGGGTTTATATTATTAAAGGGACACTCCAGGCTCCCACACACGTTAGATGCACTGTGTAGGTTAGGTTACAGTTAGTTATACTGGATGGGTTTATATTAATAAAGGCACACTCCAGGCTCCCACACACGTTAGGTGCACTGTGTAGGTTAGTTTACAGTTAGTTATACTGGGTGGGTTTATATTATTAAAGGGACACTCCAGGCTCCCACACACGTTAGATGCACTGTGTAGGTTAGGTTACAGTTAGTTATACAGAGTGGGTTTATATTATTAAAGGGACACTCCAGGCTCCCACACACGTTAGGTGCACTGTGTAGGTTAGTTTACAGTTAGTTATACTGGGTGGGTTTATATTATTAAAGGGACACTCCAGGCTCCCACACACGTTAGATGCACTGTGTAGGTTAGGTTACAGTTAGTTATACTGGGTGGGTTTATATTATTAAAGGGACACTCCAGGCTCCCACACACGTTAGGTGCACTGTGGAAGTTAGGGTACAGTTAGTTATACTGGGTGGGTTTATATTATTAAAGGGACACTCCAGGCTCCCACACACGTTAGGTGCACTGTGTAGGTTAGGTTACAGTTAGTTATACTGGGTGGGTTTATATTATTAAAGGAACACTCCAGGCTCCCACACACGTTAGGTGCACTGTGTAGGTTGGGTTACAGTTAGTTATTATAACAGGTGGGTTTATATTAATAGCCCTGCCCCTCTACAGGTAAAGATGATATTGGGGTATAACAATAACTCAGAACAATAATATAAAACACTTCACTACCAAATGCTTTCAGTTTAAAAAAACAAACAAAAAAAAAAACCTATAACTTTTTGAAATGTGATGAAACATACAATTGAACAGCTTTTGCATACTTACGTGTTTAGGTATTCATCAATACCAATTTAAATTATCTGAAGGGTGTTGTATTAATAGATGGTGCAGGTTAAACAGGGCTCAGAACATGTAGATCTTTGGGATTTGTTGATGACACGGACAATATCAATGTATGAAGTCACCGCCGTCTTGGTTAAAGCAGTTTCTGTACCAGATTCCCCTCCTGATGGGCTTATCCATTCAGGTAATATGTGAGTTTGTAAAAGCCAGTTGATGCCAAGGTGACTTACTTTATGTTAACCCAGAAGATAGAAGTTTCCCCACCAATGTCCTTGGAATTTTGTTGATGAAAATGTAATTGTAGAAAAACCTCTTTCCATCATCTCTCTCTTCTTAACTTATGTTCCCAGCTGCATCCTCGCTGATGGCCTCGCCCCAGACAGAGGAGTTTTTCGACTTGATAGCAAGCTCCCAGAGTCGGAGGTTGGATGACCAACGAGCAAGCGTGGGGAATTTACCTGGTCTACGGCTAACTCACAATAATATGGGTCATCTTCTAGTGGAAGGGGACCAGCAGGAGCCCGGGGACGAGTTTTTCAACATGCTAATGAAGTGCCAGGTAACTGTACTTGTCAAGTAGTTTTAAACTTCAGGTTTACATACCGGAACATAAATCAACCTAGGCAACAACTCTGCCACTCAACAAAAAAATCTAAACATCATAAAGTGGAGAAACAAGAAATGAAAGAGATGCGTAAAGGAGAGTGGAGAGAGATATTGGATACTCAAGGAGGTGGCAAATTGGATTTGTATTTATCGAAAGCTAGCAAGTAACTGAGCCATAATACCAGGGGTCACATATCCTAAGCAACTAACAATGCTTGCAGTTTGCTGGTTGCTTGCATATTTCATGGTTATTTCAGCAAAATACCTGAACACATTTGTTTATAAATACTTGAGCTGGTTCTTGCTGTGTATTAGAACTTGAAATGGTCGTCCAACCTTAATTAGTTGGAAAATAGCTATGTTTAGGGGAGGAAGTGGTTACCCGAATAATTCATCATGGACGTGCAGGGACAAATCTGTTCACGCGTCTCACCAGCCTGGCCTCTATAATGACACCCCATGGGATTCTGGGAACCAGCATGACAATGGTAGTAGCCAGCAGGACACGCAGACTGTGTCTCTCTGTGGAATCAAGCAATGCACATTTTCATGCGATAATGCTAATTAAATCGCCATGACAACTTAAGCTTGCATTTAATATTTCACCACATATAATTCAGTTTACAGAACATGACCAGATCAGCTGGTTTTTAGGTTGCTTTGACACATGAAATGTAATATTGTATTGCCCAGTGATACACCGGATTCAATTCTTTAGAGTTCTAGAATGCTTGTGGTGGTAAAAGACAATTCCCCCTGATTAATCCCGCTTTTTTCACATTGAGAAAAGGCTCTTTGAAATATACATCTAAAGCAAAAAGAAAAACAAAACATATCGTGTAATATAGTGAATTAACCATCAGTATGATGTGCTTTGCAGGGGTCCTACTCACAGTTAATGGGGCTTCTCTGTCAAAAGCATCTTGTATCAATTACAGGTAGTACCACTTTAAGAACACGGTACCCAGCTTTGGATTTTCCTCGTTGATATGAAAGAAAACAGAGTAGGAGCAGCTTCTAATGCTTGGTTGTATAGGGAGAGGTATTAGCAGTAGAAAGAGGGAACACTGGTGAGACCTCACTTGGAGTATTGTACGCAGTACTGGAGACCGTATCTTCAGAAGGATATTGATACCTTAGAGAGAGTTCAGAGAAGGGCTACTAAACTGGTTCATGGATTGCAGGATAAAACTTACCAGGAAAGGTTAAAGGATCTTAACATGCATAGCTTGGAGGAAAGACGAGACAGGGGGGATATGATAGAAACATTTAAATACATAAAGGGAATCAACACAGTAAAGGAGGAGACTATATTTAAAAGAAGAAAAACTACCACAACAACAAGGCATAGTCTTAAATTAGAGGGGCAAAGGTTTAAAAATAATATCAGGAAGTATTACTTTACTGAGAGGGTAGTGGATGCATGGAATAGCCTTCCAGCTGAAGTGGTAGAGGTTAACACAGTGAAGGAGTTTAAGCATGCGTGGGATAGGCATAAGGCCTAAGATAGTATGAGAGTATTTAGAAATTGGGCAGACTAGATCTGCCGTCACATTCTATGTTTCTATGATTATTCTTTGCTACCTATTTTTTAGAATGATACGCTAGAACAGGGATAGGCAACCTTCGGCACTCCAGATGTGGTGGACTACATCCCCCATAACGCTCTTACATCCATAATGCTGGCAAAGCATTATGGGAGATGTAGTCCAAACCATCTGGAGTGCCGAAGGTTGCCTGTGCCTGCGCTAGAACATGTATTAACTTGCAATAGTAGCGTGAAAATGGCGCTCCAAATTTAAACACAGCGCATCAAAATTAGTGTGACACCGTCCCTCTTCACAAAATCCAGAAAAAACCTTCACCCACCGATAATGTAACGCTTTTTACCCAATCAGGAGGCTTCCTCGGACGTCTCAGTCCTTTGCCTTCGTTCCTATTAAAGAATGTGGTTTTAATACAAGAGCTACACTGTGTCAATACTTTGGTTCGTATTCGGTGTATCACCATTGGGGGTTAAATACACAGGTGTACAGAAGCTATAAAGTATACTGTGAAATATTTACGTAGTTCATTAAGATTTTACATTTTTGTAAAAAAAAAATATATATATCAGCACGATTCGTGCTTTTTTTTTCTTTTGTTTTTTGAGGTTAAGGATAGTTTCTATTCTTTGACACAATTTAAAAAGCACATTGTCTATTAACACAGTTTGTGGGAAGCTAGGTAGTTGCAGTCACTCTCACGAGCACTTCCTGTGCAGGTTGCAGTACGACCAATGGAAAAGCGCAGAAGGAAATTTCTCCCCATTTAATTAAAGAGAAAAAAAAAAAAAAACAGAGTTCGTCATCAACCCATGACTTTAGTCTAAATGATCAAAACTGGAAAAACCCTCAACAGCATTATTTTTCCCATCTTCTATTTAGCCTCAATTTGCATTACCCCTGTCTATCCTTACAATTACTGGTTTAATACATAGACCCTAATGTATATTAAATATTTCAGGCTTGTCAAGAGATGGAAATCTAATTCCCAGTGGAACATCCTATTTTAGTTTGTGCTGTTCTTTGCCTGATGCCGAGATAAGAGTATGATGTTCAAGGGCAATTATCAAGGTCGACTGAGTTACTGTTCATCAAACAAAGAATGATAGCTTAAACGTAGCCCATTAATACTGATGAAAGACTCTATCTAGGTATAAAAGTCATTTTGTGCTTACCTTTGCTTTTCAGTCTTCACGGATAGATGACCAAAGATGTGCACCTCCAGATTCAGTTCCCAGGGGCCCCACAATGCCTGACGAAGATTTCTTCAGTCTGATTCAGAGAGTTCAAGCCAAGCGGATGGATGAACAAAGAGTTGATCTTCCGTCCAATCAAGAAGATGAGAGGCAAGGTGACCAACAGCGACCAAGTAACAGCTAAGTTCTAGTATATCCTCCTGATGGGACAGACATCTGCCTTTTACAAAGGAAACTACCTATTTCAGAGGATTTAACACCACAGTGGACCTACAAGAGACAGTTTTTTTTTTTGTTTTTTTTTGTTAGAAATCAATGTATTTGCATAGCTGACGTATAGAGATTAAGTGGACAAATTTGGTGGTGAACGTTCGTGAGCTATCCGGGTGTTTGGTCAATTAGTTAAACAGTTGTACCTATTTTATAGACTGCTTTTTCTAGACTATTATTATAATTGAAGCAGGAAAACGTATTTCAAGGATTCACGAATGGTGATTCCCAAGTATTTAATGGACAGAAAATTGCTGCAACTCTACAGCGATCTTATCCTGAAGATAAAACGGGCTACCTAGCAACGTGAAATGCGCCGGCCACAGCCGTACAAGTTTATTCTGCTGTATGGGAGCCAGTAACATATGTGGTCAGCAGTTTGTATTCTGTCCTAGTAGGCCTTATTCACTAAATGGCAATAACGTCATTTTATTTTTATTTTATTTTTACAATAATTTCCTAAACATTAGGATTTTAGTTTGCTAGCGGTGCAGCAGGCTTTTACACAGTATTCTTTATTAGAGACAGGTGTCAGAAATGATCCCCATTCACTCCAGATTTCAATAGGTGCTTGCCTCCGAAAAAGGTAAAAACACATAAAAATCTCAATAACTGTCCTTCCTTAAAACATATTTATTAGTTTATTTATGTTTACAGATTCTGTAATGTAGCTATCTGGTCTAGCTATAGCTGAGTCTCGGCATGCTCTCATTTCACCCGTTGATAATAGTCTCTCTTTTCGCAGGTACTAGTTGGTCCGTACCAGAAGTCATTATCGTAAATGTATGGTTTGCTGTGTTCAGGCTCGGATTGGGCTGTTTAATCTTGGCCCAATGCTGATTGGTGCACAGTAATGTGTATGTGGGTTGCTAATGATATAATTCCAACAGGACATCTACAGCTTATAAATTTGTATCTGTCATGAAAAATCTGACACTTTGACAAAAGCAGTACATTTGTAAGGTTATTACTTTTTTTTTTTTAGTTTTTTAATTTATGCAGTGGTGTTGATTCACTATACAGCGAATTTCAGTAAATTAAAAACCAAATTGCAACAATTTGCGGGGGGGGGAAAAATCTCCAACTAGACTAATCACAGATTTTTACAATTCCGTTTTCGTGTCGCTACAATACTATTTTTGTGTAGGATATATAATTGACAAAAGTGCAAATAGGAAAAATGCGCCAAAGGAGATATTAGGAAAACGTTTTCTAGCGATTTCCCACCGACGTATTCACTACAGGGAGAATTCAAAGTACCGTGAATTTATAATTTCAGATCAAAGTAGCGGAACTAGAAATCTTCTCTAAGCCAGTTATCCTTTCAGTTTGACTAGTCTGGCCTTAAATTTTAAATTCACTTTGAATTATCACTTCGTTGAATAATCCTTTCAGTGTTTCATTTGTAGCTAGAACTCAATATGAACAAAGAGAATGGAGTCCAGATGTCTCTATACGATACACGACTCCGAAGTAACTGATATTTCTGGATTTTATTTTTGGGGCAAAACGAGTGTTTTTTGGGGGGGGGGGGGTAGTGGGGTTGAGCGAGGGATGGACTAGAATTGCACAAAAGGGGCAAATAGATGACTAATACTGTGAATTAACATGGAAACATAAATAAGAGTTACTCAGTTTATATATATTATTTTTTTTTTATTTTTTTCTTGCAGCTTTGTTATTTATATCAGGGCTAAAACATAGAAACCCATTGATTACAGTTTGCCAATTAGGATTTGTTTTGTGCACTGTTCCTTAACACACGTAACATTGATGAGTGAGGGACGAGATGTTTTTCGTAATACCATCATGCGTTCCTGATAAGGTACTAAATCAGTTGTGGTAGCAACGATTTACAAAACATAGCCTAGTTTCACAACTTCGTTTGTGTTCTATGCTGTCGACAGCTAAAAAAAAAAATTAGACCAAATGTTCTGATCTAACTTTAAATGTGTATAAATGAAAGTGTTTGCTCCAATTATCTGGGGAGAGATTAACCTCAAGAGGAAATGTACAATAAGGGGGTGGGTTATATTGGAAAATATCCCGTCGTGAAATCTGTAAACACACGTCGGGCCCCCAACCTAGTTCCCAGTACGTGCATGCAGCCATATCATGTCCTATAGAACTACTAATTTCTCATGTGTGATTGAAATAGGTATTATGCAAAGTGAACACTAGCAAATCTGTTGCCTGCTTAAAACTATCCAAAGGTGTGCAACCAGGGATTTCATTTTTTTTTTTTTTCTGTAAATTGAACCTATATTGACTACACAGTAGTAAAAAAATAGTCATCAAACCTAATCATCATTACATTTTTAAAAAGCACGTTTTAAGTAATAAATACAAACCAGTGGAACGTGGACCAGCTAACAAGGGACCAACGTATAAGTGAAGGGGTATTTAAATGGGGGTTTGGAAGAGGGAACAGTCTTAGGCAAACCTGCACCCCGCCAATGGCAAACCTGCACCCCGCAGGCTTTTCTTGCAGTCTATCAAAACTCACAGTAAGGTGCTCCGAGAATATGTGCAGGGTTGTGCTGTGAATGAGCCTGTCAACCTCTAAACCTGCGAGTGTATAGATGGAGTTAAACCTTTCCATGCCCACTTACTGTAGCAATGACTCGGGATACAGTAATGAAATGTCATATCCTGGAGCCTTCCTCCACTAAGAAACTTAACACTGGTCCTTTTACTGCGTCCATACAAGTGGCAAAATTCAAACTCTGTGTGGGGTGTTTGTCTCCATCTTGATAAAGACCCAGGCGTAGCGTTTAAATGTTTCCAATTGTGAGGATACAATGAAGGGTGCACTATTCTATATAACAGTGCTCATCCTTATTTACATTTGCATGCTAGATTGCAGGGGTTTCTGGAACTGGAGATCTTTCGCTCCATTTTATTAGAATATTGAAGTTGGTGCTAGACTATTCTTCCAAGGCGCCGACAGCATGGCAAATACAAGGATATGTAGCCTTGGTTCTATCACTTTCTATTAAACAGAACCTATAGTCCCCAACAATGACAATCATTATTCCCTTACTGTCCACCCCTCTTCGTCCACCACCCTTTGGATCTAAAAAAATGAAAGTTAAATAATGATTACTCACAACCTTTCGAGTGTCAAAATGCCTACGCTACGATGTTCAGCTCTATGTCCAATGATGTCAGCATCCCACGATCTATCAGCAGCATTTGTGGAAGCACCTCTTGTGGCTGTCAGGAAGACCGCCACTAGAGGTGGATTTAATCCCGTCATGTAAACACTGCAGTTTCTAAATATCGGGGGGAAAAAACTCAATGGTCAGTATAGGGGAAACGTTTAATGTACGGTAGTGATGGAAAAAGTCCCAAGAATAGTTGTTTCTGATAGTTTTTGGAGGGTGGGGAGGTGTGAGGATTATTGACGAGTAATAGTATCTTTGTAGTAAATATCTGTATAGCAGTACTTGTGCTAGAACGGTGGGCTGTGTCAATGCTGGCCATTTAAGGGTACAAAACATTGGTAAAAATATCCCGCCCCAGGCATATATAGATAAACGTTCTCAGTCAATGCTGGTGTTCCCATAACTTTCTATAGGACTGATGTCCAATATACCATAATCACTAGCTTAATAGAGAATTGTGCTAGCTGTACGGCCAGTGGCAGCCCAGCCATTTTTAACTTAATTCATAAACTATGAATAAATATCATTTATTCTAATTAACAGCAGCCATAGTCCAGCTTCTCTTACCTATGTGTGTGACTTCATATATAGTAAATGTATTAACGAGGTTACAGCAGCTGAGCTCATGCAAATAGCGGTCTAATTTCATAGAAATTACATTAAAACAAATGAAATTAATGAATGCAGACATTACTCTATAAATTGTCCATCTTTAGTATTGGCGCCTGGATTCTCCCTTTAAGTTTTTTTTTGTTTTTTTTAAATGTCTTTATTCCAAAGTTTTGCTTAGTTTTTTTTGTGTTTTTTTTCATTCAAATGTAAATGGCAAAATTCTGTTTCGTCTACTGTTAATCACACACATCAGCTATCATATCAGCGATCCTTATTTTAACAAATGATCACGTTCGATTAAGTGCATAGTCTGACGGTTATTGATTATAGATAAATCTATTTATTCGGCCTTCACCCAGCCTCCATTATAACCAGAATGATGCTGCTCTCAGAACTAGTGGATACAAGTCTGAAAACATGACGTTTATTCATTAAAGAGTGAATTATGGGGAACTGAAACCGGCTTGCAAAATTTAGGCAATAATATCTGAATTGGAAAAGCAGCTGAACCGGAGATTTTTTTTCTTTTTTTGTCGTAACGCAGCTATTTTGACTTATACATTTTTATTTGTTTGAAGTCGCTGCCATTGGCCGGGTTTTCCATTGACGTGCGAATTGCCTTGAATTCAAACTTCAAGCCAAAACAAAAGAATCTGATTTTTTTTTCAAATCAGCAATATTTTTAAGGCTTAAAATATAAAATACATTTCTGAATTCCTGAAAACTCACACTAACCCTGTCATTGTTAAAAGATTAAACCCTCAAACGTTCGACCGAAACAGAAAATAAAAAGTTTGGTGGGTGAGATCCTCCCAGGTAAATGGATGGTTCTGAAAGAGCACTGTTGCAATATTGTTGTTATTATTTATATAGCGCCAACACATTCCGCAGCGCTGTACAATGGGTGGGCAAACCGACACGTAATTGTAACCAGACTATTGTTAACTGTGTAAACTTCACATTTCTGGCAAGCTACAAGCTTTACCACCAGGTTTTTCTGGACTACATGTCCCATGATGCGGTGCATGTCAAGGTGGGCTCTTTCGTACTGCCCCCCGAGTTTGTATCACAGTGGGCAGCACAATCTGCACTCTGGCGCCACCTAAAGCTGGTGTAGTGAAGTGCTGCATCTTTCTACAGTAGAGTTTTTATGGCCAGAATCTATGGGCCTGCGTGGTATGAATACCCATGGGATGAATGAGAGTTGTTAACCCTCTGTGTGCCAGAAATGTGTACACAGCAACATAATGTTCATTGCTCGTGGCATTTAATAAAGCACTTTAGGACCAACCATTTATACATTAACCCATTAACCCTATGAAACATGGAAAAGCCTGCTGGCTTGGTATTTCTACTATAGATCATAGTAGGGGTTTGTGAATTCATGTTTTTAGGGGGTTATTTTGTTGTTCGGTCTTTTTTTTTTTTTTTTTTAAGGTAACGTGCAAAGATTTTATCCTTATTTTGCTCAACAAGGGTTAAACATACCTCCCTCCCCCCTGCATGGTGAGGTGAGGACTGACCTTTTATCAACTGTTGGAATAAATATGGAAGTTAAAGGAATAATCACAAATGTTTGAGATCTATTTGTTTAACCTGCTATTTTGAGATTAAGTAAATGGGAGTCATGGTCCAAATATCCAGCCAGTAAATCCCCACCACCATGACATGAATCTATTGTGTGGAAAAGGAGATCAGATTAAATCCATCAACATACATAGAACCGGACGTACTGGGCGACTGAGGGGTAATTTAAGGGACTACTCCTTTACAGAAAGGATAATAAATACATGGGATAGTCTTCTAGTCAGGGTATTAATTAATGGCCAGCAATGATATAGAAAGGGTAGTAGATATCTGGAATAGCCTCCCAGTGGGAGTAGTACAGGCTAAGTGTGATATAGTAAGGGTAGTACATACATGGAATAGCCCTTCAGTGGGAGCAGTAAAGGCTAACAGTGATATAGAAAGGATAGTAGATACCTGGAATAGCATTTCAGTGGAAGCAGTAACAGTGATACAGAAAGGGTAGTAGATACCTGGAATAGCCTTCCAGTGGGAGCAGTAACAGTGATATAGAAAGGGTAGTAGATACCTGGAATAGCATTCCAGTGGAAGCAGTAACAGTGATACAGAAAGGGTAGTAGATAACTGGAATAGCCTTCCAGTGGAAGCAGTAACAGTGATACAGAAAGGGTAGTAGATGCCTGGAATAGCCTTGCAGTGGGAGCAGTAACAGTGATATAGAAAGGGTAGTAGATACCTGCAATAGCCTTCCAGTGGGAGCAGTACAGGCTAAGTGTGATATAGAAAAGGTAGTAGATACCTGGAATAGCATTCCAAAGAATGCAATAAAGCCTAACAGTGATAAAGTGATACTAGTAAGTATGAAGTATTAATAACAAGTCAAATGCGTCAGGTTTTAGAATAGCTGCTAATCTATTACAATCTGGGTGTCAATACCCAGCGAACCGATAAGCATTGTGGGTAGCCTCTGGCAATGAAAGGGTTTAACGCGCATGTATCTGATATCTATGAACACAGTTCATTCCAATTTTATTCAAATAGGGAGGGAAGGGGGTGAGTGGGTTATATACTGCTGCACTCTGGCTGTTAACATAAACACCCACAATCATTTGCTCTGGTGGTGTCTGGAAGAGGATGATGAGCATTGTAGTGATGTAGTTGTAGTTAAACACATTCTATGGGATCTGAAAAGCCACCTGAAAACTGGAATCAGGATGTGGGACTCTCAATAATTAACAAAAAAAAAAAAAGTAAATGCCATGTTACTTGAATGTATTAGACTATTTATTTTCAAATGTGCATTTGCTTAGTTCCATTCCATGAGTAGATTCAGACGAGATGGTACAGATTTTTTTCCCCTGACAACTGCCAAATATAATATATGAAACCTTTGTTTAACTGTGCTTAATAAAATATTTTGAAGTCTAAGTGTTGCTGAGTTATTGACGTGAAATCTTTGCTGTCGTTTACGAATAGAAATATTGGCTAGAATTGAAAAAAATATAGATATATAAAAACAAAGTCATGAAAAGGACAAACAAAAGTCAATTTCCAAGATTCACTTTGTGACAAATCTATGGTAAGTTAAAATGATCGACAAAGGCCAATAGCGACCACCGACGCGCTGTCACTGTGCAAGCACTAACAGCGGTAAATGTCAGAAACATCTAGATACATGGTTACTTTAAATAACCCAAGTCAATTACCTCTGTGTGCCGGCAGACAGTACTTACGCAGGGGCAATTTCATCCTTAAATGTACTGCAAGGCGGGCACTTCCTATAATAGATTAACAAATAAATAAAAACATCGATTTGATTAGAGAATCAGTCAGCGGTCAATCACTACAATATTATCAGGACACAAACACATAAAACCATGCTGTATTGCTTATTCTAGATATTACTCAGGCATCATGGAACCTCCATATTAAACATTTATACGGGCATTCAAAGTTGCAGTCTATTTTTAATGTATTTTTCGATAAAACATTAAAATATGCAATAAAACAAAAGAATTCGGCATTCGCTGCAAATCAGAGTTTTTCTAAAATTCATTGTCCCCAATTCAGACAACGGCTCAGCAAATCCTAACGCTTCGATAGTTCTTATGTGGGTGCTGTGCGTGTGCTATAAAACATAAGTGCCAACTGTCCCGATTTCAGCAAGGCAGTCCTGATTTTTGGTTTCTGTCCCACAGCCTCGGAAGTTTTCTCCACACTGCAGCTGGAGTTGATGTTGACAAACCAACAATCTTATTTACAGATTTATTTATTTTTCAAATTATTTTTATTTTTTTAAAAGCTCCTCTGGGAACAAACAATGTATTAACGACGAGACAGCTTAACACATTGAAGTGAGAATACTAGAGCTTGGATAAATGGAATGATATGCAATTCAAGGTGAGCTGTCCGTTCTATTATAGCTGTGTTAACTTGTTCCATTGATCTCGAGCAGTGAACGATGTAACGGAGTCCCATTAATAATCCTTTGCAGCAATTTGCCTTGAAGTCATCATGCCATTATATTACCGAGGCTGAGAATATCTTGTCAGACTCTGCTAATCTGCCTTTCGCTTGGCTGCACCTCAATGTCACAAAGCAATCATTCCATCGCTGATGGCAGAGGACTTGCTGGTGGCAATGTATTATTTGCAAGGTGATAGTCTGCAAGGACCATTTGTGATTGAATTCTACCCTGACCTCAGATCAAGCCACGGATTTGATGAATGAACCGGGGTTTTATTTACCAAGCACTGAATTGCAGATTGTCGTCGGAATAACCGAGCTGTGACTATTGCTGAGTTGGGCAATTTTGCAATTTGCTTTTTCAATACATTTGTTTAGTGAATAAATCCCGAAGAGTTAGCCTCTGTGAACATGTTCTTTATTATCATCATTTATAATGTTCCGCAGTCGATGCACAGAGTAACCTCATTATTGGTAATTAGCGTTGATTAGTCCATACACCGCTTTCAAGTACAACCGTTCTACAACAGGGGAAGTTTGAGCACTACAGCACGCTGTAGTAGTTTTGGTGTTTGGAATGTTCCTACAATTCAGCTGTCACTATTGGCACTGGTAAAAGAGACAGAATTTATATTTGAAAGAACATGTTTACGTGTTGAAAGCATATAAACACTGCCTGGGCCTTAGAGCGTTGTTCAATAATGTGAGAATTGAGCGTGAATTCAAAGTAAATGTTAAATTTAAGCACAAAGTTGCTGAACTGGAAACATAGCCGACTTGGAGAATTATTAATGTTCGGCTAGTTTGATTCACTTTGAATTCCCACGTTAGTGAATAACTGTGATCGTCTTCAGAAAGAAGAACCTTTTGGTAAACAACATATAAACAGATAATGACGAAGGATTTTATTGTGGTAGAAACATCAATGCGTATGACGTTCCTTACGCTTATCCATATAACACAATGTCTTTGAGAACAATCACAGTTTCAGAACACTAAGTTTGCTTTAGAGAGAGCTGTTCCACACGGTAAATCGAAAGCGTGTTAGTCTCTGAGGCATCATTAAAGGGGCAATGTGTTAGTTAGTTATACTGGATCAATTTATTTATTTTTAAACTAATAACTAGATTTGGTCCTTAAAGGGATACTATAGTCACCAAAACAACTTAAGCTTAAAGGAACACTATAGGGTCAGGAACACAAACATGTATTCCTAACCCTATAGTGCAAAACCCACCATTTAGGTGGCTTGCCGCCCCATAAAAGTTAATAAAACTCACCTTATGCGACCTTATTCTGCCGGCACCTTCCTCGCCCCCCTTGCATCTCTACAAGGAAAATTCAAATACATGGGAACGTTGAGCGGCAGAGCTGCCTACTGTGCAGCACTGAGCCAGGAAGCACCTCCAGTGGCCATCTAAGGAGTGGCCACTTGGAGGTGTCCCTAGGGGCAATGTAAACACTGCCTTTTCTCTGAAAATGCCTGAAGGCAATGATTATACTCACCAGAACAACTACATTAAGCTGTAGTTGTTCTGGTGACTATAGTGTCCCTTTAATGAAGTAGCATTGGTGTATAGATAAATTGAACTAGACTCACACACAGGAGGCTCCTGCCTGGTTTAACAAGTTATTAACAGAGCAGGCGATAAGACATTATAAATTAAACAGAATGTGCAATAAAGGAAGTTTAAACGTTAAATCTCTCTTTACAGAAGGCAGCAGTTTAGGAAGACTTTCCAAATCTCATGCAGGTTATATAAACAAAATGATTTAACTCCTAAACGACAGAGAATCGAAGAGGGAGAGAGCAGGGCATGATCTATACACCAAAACTGCTGCCTAGGGACACATCCAGTGGCAGTCATTCAGATGGCTAACTAGAGGTGCTTCCTGGGTCAGTGATAGACAATGTGCAGCACTTACGTTCAGCAACTCTGCACTCTACATGGAGGCGCTGAACATTCCATATAGAGATGCATTGATTTACCCCCACCTACTTGGCTGAGATAACCAGAATTGACTATCTAGGCCCAAAGGAAAGCATTGGATTGGCTGAGATGGTCAATTCTGATTATCTCAGCCAATGAGGTAGATTGGGGGCGGAGCCAGCACCGGTGGACCCGCACAGCGCTAGGATAAAGGTAAGTTTATTTCCTTTTTAAGCGGCCAACAGGGGGCTAAATAGTATTTTTAACACTATAGCGTCAGGAATACACGTTTGTGTTCATGACCCTATAGTGTTCCTTTAAGGATTATTTTCTGTAAGATACAATATATAGCTTATTTAATGTGATAAGCATTTTTTTAAACTGACAGATCCAGTGAAAGTAGTGACTGTGCGGTTTGCTTTAATTAGACAACTGATGCACGCAACGCACAGTCTCCCAGCACGCTGGTCCCTGGCCGCTGTTCAGACAGTTTGTGTACACAGCGAGGGTAGAAGACAGTTCCCGGACGTAATGAAGAATAGCTTGGTCTGTCAGCCCAGGCTGGGGTTCATTGCATCGCACTCCGGGATTACATGTCTGATTTAGGACGGCACGGTATACAGAATTGGCGAATAGGTTAATATGCAGCTATTTAAAAAAATATTCGGAAAATATCCGTTTATCAATGCAATCAAAAGAGAACTAAACCTAATGTAATATTATTATTGCCATTTATATAGCGCCAACAGATTCCGAAGCGCACTATAATTTTATGAGAGGGGGGGATTTAACTATAAATAGGACAATTACAAGACAACTTACAGGAACGATAGGTTGAAGAGGACCCTGCTCAAACGAGCTTACAGTTTATAGGAGGTGGGGTATAAAACACATTTGGACAGGAAATAGCAATCAAATAAGGTGGGAGTGAAGCAGAGCTGGAGGAGAGAGTAGAGTGCTGCCCTTTAGGAGAGAGCAAGAGACAGGTATGTGAGGCAGAGGTTACTCTGGAAGGCCATAAGCTTTCCTAAAGAGATGGGTTTTAAGGCACTTCTTAACCCCTTAAGGACACATGACGTGTGACATGTCATGATTCCCTTTTATTCCAGAAGTTTGGTCCTTAAGGGGTTAAACGATTGAAGACTAGGGGAAAGTCTGATGGCGGTAGGCAGACTATTCCATAGGAATATATAAAATATATTTATCTATATTTGGGTTCTCGGCGATGGAATGCACGCATCAGCTGGGTTCTTATGAACAGAACGATAACAGCCTGTAAAGTCTACCCGTTCTGGACAGGATCCAAAGACCGTTGGACCACCGAAGTCACTTGTGACGTCCTGGCCAATCATCTGTAACCTGTGAGAATGTAATAGCGAACAGGGAAATGCCCAATACGTGCCATGCATCTGGTGAGGGTGAAAGCAATAAATTATGCACATTGAAGCAAATAAGATGAGTTGAAGGAACGGCTGGAAACGGCTTTCCATTTTTATGCGTTATATAGATGATGCACAAAAATTTGCAAAAATGTAAGATACCTTCAAAATTCTTGCAGCCACAAGCCACAACAGCAAAATGTCCTCTCCCACACCAGCGAGAGACTCCACCAATCAGGAGACTTATACAGTCTCAGCCTGAGTCACTGACCGTGTAGGTGTGAAAGGGGACATGGGTACCTGTACTCCATGAACCCCACTGCACTGATCCCACCCTTTGACATCAAATGGATAAGGGGCAGGCTTATAGATGCAATGATTTTTGCCAGTTGCTCCAGTTATTACAAACCGTGTGAAACCCCCTTACACCTGTGGACTGAGCGTAAGTTGTCATAATGCTTGATGTGTCCCTTTAACAAAATAGTGCTGCTTTTTTTTTGTATTATAAAAAGCCAATTTACTATAGAGCAGTCATTTAAAAGGTGAGTTTCATTACTGCTTTATTCATCGGACGTGCTGAAGTGCTTTATGTGTCTGAAGTCTGTATTTTCATTTTAGCAGTTAATAAAAGTGAATTTTCAAATGTAAATCGGAAAATGTATAATTGTGCCAGAAACACCTCCGTGAGTGTCACTCAGACAGCCAGGTAGGTTTCCTTCTGCTAGAGCGCGCCTGCGTTCCCCCCTTCTCAGTGAGCCATACTACAGGTTAATGAGAACCATTGGAAAGCCGTCATCACATGCGCGCACTCGCAGATCTCAATGAGAAGCCCCTGATTGGCCCAAACTAAAAGTCTGTCCCAAGGTAAAAGGGGAGGGATTACAAAGGGTGAAGACAGCAGATCTGCAGCTTTTACAAATGCAGATAAAAACCCACGTTTGTTTTCTTTGGGAGTATAGCTACTAAATAGTTTTAAAAAAGACAACAACTGCGGTGGAATGTTCCTTCAACATTTAAAAAACAAAGGATTCACAGGTGCACAGGACAGAGCTTATAACAATGACTGGCAGGGATACTACAACTCCTGGGAACTGACTGTTTCCCTTTAAAAGCAGAAGTCTACCACTAGTCATATTTCCAAAGTCAACGTTGAATTCTGCACCAAGATTACTCCAGTACTCCAAGCTGAATCATCTTTCTCTGCGCTGAAGTCTAGGGCTTTTTCCAGCAGCAGATAGATTTCACTAGTAGAGCTTAAACTTCCCCTATTGCTCTCCAGAGAGATCTTAAGGCCACCGGATTGATCCTTACGAGACAGCGGGGATTCGCAAATGAAATAATGGATATGCTGGCTTGTTCTTCTGATACATTACAAAGAATTCTAGTTCCCTTCTCTGTGTACTTTCTCAAAGACTAAGAAAGAAAAAAAGAAAAGAAAAAGATTTTTATTTCTTTTACGAGAGACAAGGGGGAGGTTTGAAAGGCTCAAAGATTGCTGACGGAGCGCATTACACTAGTGATTAATGGGACCGTGTCGTACAGACCTCCTATCTCAATCTGCTTCATCCTTCCATTTTCAACCATCTCTTTTTCATGAACCACTTTGTGTCAAGAGTGTTTCCATGAATATACGAAGAAGATGCCAAGAGAACAACAGAAGTTTTAATACAAGCCGTGGAATGAGCTACATAATGACAACGTCTTGGAATGTATCCAGAGTGAGGTGGTACCATGGTCTACGGCCAATAACCTTCCTGCAATGACTGACCTTGGTGTCTGCTACTGTGAGAAGTTTCATTTCTGACTATTCATTTTTCCCCCCACAATTTTTTTTTTAAAGAAATTCAGGACACCCTAAATTCGGTCGGGTGTTTGGCTCAGCCAAATGTTGATTTGAGAACCAAATCTGAAGAGCGGCAATACACTAATACGAACATTTTCCCACCATCTGGTTCACAGGGTAAGTGAGAAAAAGTAACAAATAGAAGGGAAACTCAAAACCAATATACAATTATAGATTTTATTTTTACTGTCCCTCCTGTTTTCCCCTCCAATGATCACTTCTCACTTGATCTGCGAATAAAACTCTACATTTTGTGACTGTCCTAAGCCATTAATCAGGTCTTTTTTTTTTGGCCCACCGGGTATATGTGGCATGGAGCATTTAAAGTAAAGGATGTTAAAGAGAGTATGCCGCCTTCTGCGTTTGCTAGGGGGGATGACAAAACTTGACAGTAGGAGCTCTGCCTTTTTAAAGTTTTGTAAGGGTAGGATTTTACCATAAGGTAAAGTAGTCCCTACTTTGTCAGATGATATCTTTTGACTGTATTGGAATTTAAATAAAATTCCAGCACAATCTATGTAAACATTTAGAAAGATTTTATCTTCACAAAATGGTCATTTTTGTTTTCTGGTGACAAAGTCCCTTTACATTGAGATACTAATCTGAAGGGAGTTGGGGGTTTCTATAGAGAAAGCAGAAGTACGTTTATAGGTTAATAATGGGCAGACTATGGTCCATGATCCATCTGTGTATAAAGGCTTAAAAAGCCATGTAAAAGGAAGCAGGTTCTATTCCAAACACACACAGTTTATATCATTATATATTGCTCCCCTAGTGTATGTCAGGGGGACCGTGCGTACCCTAGCATTCTGTAATGGAATTCGGGGGGGGAGGGGGGCGTGCAGTTATATTAGAGGAAGGAGTTTATAGACATATTTTACAAAAAGTGCAGATTTCAATAGAAATTGACACTTGTATTAATTTAACCTTGTTACACCTTCCTGGCTGTCAATCAGATAACCGGTCCTGTTACTTCCTGGTTTGGTTGGCTCAGTGGGACTAAACTCGAGAGGCAGCAATTGCTCAGAGTACCTGCCTTGCAAACACTTCTCATTGAGCTGCATTAGGAGGTCTGTGATTGGACAGCACAGAAAGTCTGGGCGGGGTTAGAAGGGGAGGGCTTGCAAAGGCTGCAGACAAAAGATCTGCAGTTTCTGGAAGCTGTTTTTAGAAAAAAAATCCAATGCAAAATACATAATTTTCATTGAGGGCATGTATAAAAAAAATTGTGTAAAAAAAAAAAAAAATTATAATATTTTGTTTGGACTGTTCATTTAACCCCTCATGTGCTACATAAGGTGTGGATGCAAGGGACTGGAGCTATTTATTTAGAAATGGGCCTACCTCATTTAACCCTCCCATCACCTTTAGCTACGTACATCACTGCAGAGTAATGTCCATATAACTATGGACTGTAATTGTCTTCAAAGTATACACTTTTTTTTGTACTTGCTCAAACTCAGTATTCCTCCCCCCTCCTCCACCGCAGTCTGTTTCATAACCGGCTAAGGAAACAAAGAACATTTAATTGTCATTGAATGCGTGAGGTTTTGAGTGGTTTTCCTTTGAAGCTTTAATTATTTGTACTGAATTAAGGAGCCGTTAGCTGCGTTTTGCCATGTCATTAGCATTCATTTACAAGCTGCCAAAGTAGTAATATGAAAGTGTGAAGGGCAACTGATGGGACGTTATCACTTACAGTCACAATGTTAACCCATTCTAACTGTAATCATACTGCCCAAGTGTCATGGAGCCAGCAGACCAGTCCTGATTTGGAACTTGTTTCCTACTATCTTGTTTGTTTTGTGGAATTCCACATCTGGAAACACCAGAGAAAAGGTCTCAAACAGATCAGTTAGTGGTCCTTTAAAGCACTCGCATGCCAGGCAGGGCATTTCTACCCACATTAGTGCACTATAAAGCAACACTCCAGTGTACTAGCGACTAGTCACTAGTGATGGTCTCTCTCTGTCAATCCAATGGTTCCCGTATTGGACTGGGGGGGTTAGCATAGGATGGATTTTGGTCACTGATTTAGCCACCCTATCTCCTAATTGTGTGACTACTGCACTCAATCGTCTGCAAGTTTGGTTTTAAAACTCTTGGCTCTTTAAAAAGCTCTAAAAAAAACATCACACACATTTAATCCATTTATCATTAGACTAACAGAAAATCAGGGGAGTGCGTTTAAATATAAATTTTTTAAATGTACATTTTGTAAAATGTAAAAAAAGAGGACACACTTCTCACGTGAAACACTTCACAAATTAAACAGCTTTAGGTACTTGGAGTGTCCCTTTAACAGAACGTGAATAGACAGAACGTGGTCTAGAAAAATGTCACACTACTGCTCTTCTTTTCTCACTGAGATCCTGTAAATTATTTGAGGAAGGTCTTCATTGACCTGTTATTTGTCCAAGTCTCTCTCATTCTCTGTTATCCCTACGTTAAAATGGTAAAGCACTGCGGAATGTGTTGGCACTCAAACAATGCTGGATTATAGGTTGAATATTTGGTGCTCCGTATAAACAGCAATTGTAGGGCAACATTCTAAAAGTGGAGCAGTGTTCATGGAAACCAGTGGAACGTTGCTGCTGATTGTTCCACTTTCGAATCTTTGCCCCAGAACCCTCAATAAAGTGGTTCATGTCACCATCTACACACTGCGGACGGGATGCAAGGTAAAGAGTTAATCCCTTGCAGAGGGATTTCAGTAATCAGCGCATAGTTTGATTTCTGTAAATTAGAGGATGAATCACAGTCCCCGCTGTAATGATTCAGCAGGGGAGTGACTGAGCTCATTAACAGGTTTCTCTCAAAGGCAACAAACTGCCATTTACTGTCCACAGTGGGCAGGGTCTCTTCTTCCAAATTACAGCCTTCAGACTTTGCAACTTGGTGTTTTTAACTGTCAACAAATGTGTTTTTTTTGTTCTTCTTGCCTGAAAATATATACGAAAGAAGCAAAACAGATGTGTGATAGCAATGGCACTACACATTGCCAAATGATATTTAACTCCTGCAGCCGCTCGGAGAGAGAGACAGGAAGAGAATGCAGAGCAGAAGGTCCTGGAGACCAATTGCTGTCCCATAGCACAGCCCAGTGGAGCTCGCAGGTAACTGAGAATTGGGAACGCTCGGGTAGAGTGATAGAAACCAGGAGAGGAATAGACAGTCATCTACGCTAAAAAAAAGTCCAGTAGTTTTCTTAGTAAATAAAAAGGGGAAAACCTCAGCATAGAGACAAACACTGATATTAATCAACCTGTTCTGAAACGTGACCGTTACATTCAGTCTTTATTCTGACCGCATTAAAGTCATCTAAAAAGTGACGGTTTTCACTGTAGTAAATGCTGACAGTTTTTACAAAAAAATCTGGTTCAGAATAGCACTGAATTTACAGTGGCAGAAAAAAAATTCTACCTGTTTTGTGTTGGAAAAAGTGTCCGAAATTAAATAAAAAATCTTAAATCCTTTGCGTTGATTTAAAAAAAAAAAAAAATAAATAATTTTTTTTAAAAATTACAAATGTCAGGGCACAAAAAAGATGCAACAATGAAAAAAATCCAACAGATTAAGCAATTATGAAAACAAATGTGCAGAAATGTTGACAAAACTTTGATAAATCTCCCCAGCTGTTTCTACTTGACCGGGTTGTGTCAGGACTGAACGGAATTAAAATGCCAATTACTAAATCTTTAAAAGAAGATTTAAAAGAAAGCCGAGCATCACAAGATCCAGGCGATTCTGTGGTGTAATTCACAGAGAAGAGAGGATTCACTTCCAGAATTATTGTTTAAGAATCTGAGTGAACAACAGTTGCTTTAAATCACAGATTCCAACAATCAACAATTTAAAAAACACACTTTTTAAAACAAAAACTATTTTAAAAAATTTCAAAAACCCTTAAAAAAGTACAACAAACCTCGGATTCAAATTCTTTATTAATCAGAATTTTTTAAATAAATTCTTAAGGAATAATAATTACATGTAGCTGAAATTATACAGTTTTCAAGTGATATATACATACACCAGTCATCAGTAACAAAGTACACTGGAAGTGACCTCTTCCTTAGAGTCACACAATCTGGTACATTTTCTAAACCTGATTTGTGGGAATAAATCAAATATATATATATAAAAAGTTGTACTGATGGAAAAACTGTACTAGTACAATCTGAGTTGAGCTTCACGTTATAGTGTAGTATATTAAATATTGTAAAGTATATATAAATATATTTATCCATATTATAAGCATTTATTCTGAAAACAAGAAGATGGGCAGAAGAAAATGGAGTAATTGCACCATATGCCAAGAGAAATAACCTTCCATCTTCAAGGATAAATCAATAAATCAATTATCACAGAGGCACGAAAAGTAGTGACTCGGCTTTAAGAACGATGGACGCGGACATCGGCCACTTGGTTTGCCACTGATCAAACCCACAAGCCAAACAGAAAGAGATATATATATACACGGCAGGGTCATGTGTCTGGCTTATCAGGTTGGCTTGTTGGCGCCTCCACCTTGTCTTCAGGATTCTTTGGATGATGATCTTCTGCTGTGTTGTGAAGCAGTATTTCCACCGCATCTTCTCCCTGGACTCGATGCACTTTCTCACCTTTGGCTGCTAGAATTTCTTCTATATTCCTTCAGTGGGATAGAGGGGAGGAACAATGTTGAAAGAGGAAAAATGCAAAATGTATAACAGTGTCAAGCAGGTAGGACATCCAACTATCAAAGACTAAATAACAAGCCCCAAAAAATTAAAATCGTGTGCTCGGCCAACACGCCATGTCACTCAAGAGCAGAACATGTTCCACTGGTTGATTTTACAGTCATCCCATTAAAGAGGGTTAAATAACATGTATACCCCTAACAGTTCTAGATGCTGTCAGAAAGTAACCTATTTCAGACACTGCGGGTTTTTGCACGATTTGTATGAAGAATTACATTTAATCTTGGCCCTTAGTACAGGACTGTTCACACATATGCACCCAGAGGGAAAAATACCCACAAATCCAGGTCAGCTCTTCTTTTTTTTTCTTCAAATTTTTATTTCCCATGGAAGACGTACTAGCAACATATCTTTCTATCCAATGCTTTCATTCAGCAATACCCCACCTGATACATGTATATATGGCAATAGTGAAGTACGCTTTGATCCACCTTAATGTACTCTTACAAAGGCAATGATACACAGAATAGAAAAGAAAAAAATAACCTATGACAGAGTGCATAGCCTATCCCTCTAATACTGATGGTATATCTCTTTAAAAAGGGAAACTAAGCACAGAGAGCCTGGCCCTGTAGTCTTAGAAATGTAAATACTTCTTATTCTGAGAATACACTTTTCTAGTGGCTGTCACTCAGCCAATCAATCTACCCCTAGATACTCTTCCTGGTGCGGTCCTACAATCTTTGCAAGACCAACGTTCAACATCTTCACACTCTATGAGATGCATTCACTCAATGCCTCCCCAATATTCCCCTCCCATACTTCCCTATGGGAAAACATTGGACGATTGAGATTATCAACACTGATGATCTGAGCTGGGCAGGAGCAGTAGCGAGACCACTGTATCGAGGGCTAAAAGGTAAGTAAAGCTATTTATTTTACGATTTATGGGGGGCTCCTGAATGTAATTTGCTAGAATATCATCTAATGTTAGAAAAACACGTTTGAATTTCTAATGTTAAGGCTCTCCTTTAAAGAAACCAATACAGATAATATCTTTACGTTCCTGCATTTAAGAGTGTTTTTAACTATAATGGAAGGTATGAAACTTTAATATGTAGACTGCGCCAAGTTAAGATTTAAGTGTACGTTGAGAATCAAAGCTAATTTAGTTCGGCGGTGTATGGAAACAATTCCCAACAAATGCTGCACGCGTGCTCTGGTATTCCTTCCATTTCACTATGTGCGAATTGCCATCTATTTTAAAAAAAGGAATACCCCTAGCACCATAACCACTACAGCTCACTTTAGTGCTCAAGCGATTCCTAAGCAGAACCTTCCATTAGCCCACCTGAGCCAATAAGCTTAGCCCTGCACTGCACGGATAATCTCAGGAGAGCCAACAGAACTTACTTTAATCAGAATATCTATCTCGCCAGCATTGGCCGTGGCGGCAGGTAAAAATTGTTTGACTCCTTACACAGGGGAGCTGTAGAGGTTATGGCAATATGTTGTGCCAGGAATGATGACCTGACAGGTAAAAGATAGATGTTTATAAGATGTTTCCCTATTCCATGCTTCCCGGCTCACACAGAAATCCTCTTAAAACAGTATGCAGAATTTAACAAATGTCTATCAGCTGCCATTATTAAGCGTTTTCCCTTCCACCATGCGAGTACCAGAGGGCTTATTAACACAGATAATTTATACTTCTGCACTTACCTTTTTCCCTGCAGATCAGAGAACCACCCGAGGTTGTCCGCTATGATATGGTGATTTTTACATCCTGGGCACTTTACAATTACGACCCCCTTGTGGTAGGCAATTTTGGAGATGGTTTTCCGGGATCGAGTCGAGCAAACCTGAGAAGTTAAACAGAAATCGGTTATCTCAGTGTCACAACAATCGCCAATCGGCTTTGCCAATGCTCACAGACGAAACATAGCTTTGTAAAATTATTTTGATTTTTACTTCTCTGAAAAAAAAAAATTCAATTAAAAAACACCAGAAAAGATTCAGTACAGTCAAATATGCAAAAAATAGCACAACGTACCAATATAGGGATTATTAGAGACTATACATCACATATTTTTAAAGGAACACTAGCATCAGGAATGCAAACATGCTTTCCTAATCTTAGAGTGATTTAGAGGCTATTTAGATTCAGCTGCCCCACAGAGGTTATACAATTCATATATTAACTGAGCTTCAGAACAACAGTGTGCCGGTTTGCCGCAGCCACCTCTCCTCCCCAGCTGAGATCATCAATACCGATGATCTCAGCCAATCCAACGCTTCCCCATAGGGAGGGCTATTGCCACTCTAGTGGCTGAGCTGCATACATAGATGTAATAATGAAACCTTTCTGGCACTGGGGGTTGTGGCTGAAGAGGTGGGATTATGTTGCAGCAGTCTGCAAAATATTTTCTTTTTGTGCAGAAACAAAGATTTCAGCTTGCAAAAAGAAAAAGCAGCATATTAATAAGACAAAAGCCTAGCAAATGCATTAAAGTTGCACTGGTGCCTGGAGTGTTAAAGGGACACATTGAAAACATTGCCGTTTAGTAGATACTGGCAGCCACTAGAGGAGCTTTGTGCTCTGAGAACCGTTTCAAATGCTCACACGTCACCTCCTTTAAATTCTTCTTACAGAGAGCATTCTATTGGAAGGGTGCGGTGCTCGCCACACATTTCCTGTCCCTAATGCTTCTCATGGAAAAGTATTGGAATGGACAAGCCATAGAATTTTCCCTTTTTTATATTTAATTTAGGTGGGGCGGGGGCGGTGGGCAACCCTGAATCTATTTAGAGAGGACAACACTATACAGTTCGGAATACAATACATGATTGCATCCCTAACCCTATGGTGTCCCTTGGAGTTTACATTCTCCCTTCCTATTGTTTGTCGTTCTAAAAAAGGATATTTTAAGGAAATTGCGGAGGAGTCTATAGGTGCACTTGGGTGGCATTATTAAAGCTACCCTGCTTCTCTGTGTATAAAACATTAGCCAAAACTCTTCTGTAACCACAGGTTGGCAATTTTAGTCTAAATGTAGATTTAAAGGGGCACTCTTAGACCCTAACCTGTAGAGCACACTGTAATGATTATGGATCGAATGAAAAAACCTGCTTCGGAGTTTGCCAGCTCTGTAACTTATGGATGCGGGGGGTGCTTCCTGGTTTTAACATAATTTGACTATTTACAACGAGGGGATGAAGGGAGCTCCACTGCGCTCCCGAGTCCTGTAGTGGTTATGGTGCTTGGATTGTACCTTTATTTCACTAAAATTCAGTGTTTAAACACATTATCTTCCAAATGTTGGAATGTGTTTTTTAATTCACTACAATTCATTTAAGAAAGAAAAAAAGCCAAGAGGACGCACAAGCGGTAGACTCTATATAAGGAGGTTATGACAACATAGCAGTTTGGCTATTTTACCTAAAATTTAGTCCAGCAGTGAGAATTGCAGCTTCCATTGGCTGCAGATACTGACATACTGATACAAAGCACCCCCTGTCTCTCTATGTATATATATATAACCTGGCACTGCCCTCTGCTGCCCTGACAGTAAGTACCCAGCAGTCAGGGGGGCACAGAGCACACAGAGTACCTACCTTACAGGTGTATATGAGATGGTAATGAGTGGACTGGATCTGCCCCAGGGTAGGTTCCCCATGGTGGGTGCTGGATGTGTGGAGGCTCCTGTTGGGGGGCACCAGGTAGGTACTCTGGGGTGTTACAGCTGAATTGGGGGCACACAGCCTGCTATACCAGGTGACATGGGCACCACTCCTTACCCATAATGCTCTTGTTTCTGTGAGCCCCCTAACTCTGAGAGCCCCCTGAGCCCCATAGCCTGCTGTCCTGCCCAAAACCTGGAGAAACCTGGAGCTACTACCCAGCATGGCAATATTACCGAGCCGGAAGTATGTCACTGAGGGCGGAAGTGAACGGTAATTCGGCGGCCGCCATCTTTGATGTGGGCAGGAAGCTACTAATTTGGGGATGTTATTGTTGTATTTTATAATAAATGGTGGGTGAAGTGGGGTTTGTGCCATGGAAAACCCTAGCAGCCAAGGAAAACCAATTAAGTCAGACATAAAAAGTTATGCTGGTGGCTGAGCAGTGTGGGAGTTGTGCTGCACAGCAGCTGGAGTGCTGCCTCGCTGTATGTGTGTGAGTCTGGGAAAGCACATGTCAGGGATTTATTTAGCCCAAGGAAAACTAGGCATTTGCCTTGGGCGGCACTATTTAGGTGGTGGCAAAAAATGCCACCCTCAAACGCCCGCTGAGGTGACCCCTGTGATTCCCCTGTCATAAGGGGGGCCAGGAGCTGCCCTGCTGGACAGCTAATAGAGACCCCCCCCCAACCTCCGGCGGGCGGATTACCATCCGAGGCGGCAAGGGAGCTGTTATGTCTCTGCTCTGCTCCCTCACGCGCTGTTTACTGATGCCGTGGGAGCCGGAATATGACGTATTACTAGCTCCCGGCATCAGTAGACAGGCGCGAGGGAGCAGAGCAGAGAGATCATAGCTCCCTCGCCACCTCGGATGGTTATTTTGATGATTATGATGATTATTTTTTAATTTTCCTTTAAATCCACCCAGCCTCCCTACCTTTGGGAGAGCTGGGTGGATTTTTTACGTGGGGTCCAGTGGGGTTGCTGGCCAGACTGTTTGGGCAGGGAGGGAGGGAGGCAGGCATGTAGGCAGTTGGGCGGCTAGCTGAATGCCAAGGCGGGCGACGAGGGAGCGCTGATTTGTGAGCTCTCTGCTCATCTCCCCCGCGTGTCGCAGAGTGATGCCGGGAGCCAGAATATGATGTTCTAATATTATAACCCAGAGATGTACAGTATAGCGAACACTGCTGCTGAGAATATTGATTACAAACTAATTCTAAGTATGTATTTGTGTAGTGTGCTTACCTCCCAGCTGCCTGGCTTCTGGTGGGACAGTACTGATTTGAAGGGGCCATGTAACCCCCATTTCAAATTTTTATTGCACAGCGTTGAGGGGGTATAAGCATGCACACTGTAGTATTTAGAATTTGCTAGACCTTTATAATTCCCTGTATCTATCTCACAACTTCACATTGATGGGCAACAAAAAACACTCATATTACAGTAGTATAAATATGCGCATCAGTCCACAAGGAATCCCAAAGTAATTGTGTTGGTTTGCCAGGATATGAATCTCACATTAAGTGCGCTGAGCTAAGGATAAGTAGTACCGTGATTAAGACTGGAGATCTGTGTTTTAAGAAATCACAAGCGTCACAATGACCTTCAGTATACCAATAAATTTATTTTACAAACAGACAGACACAGGTTATTCACATACAGGGTTATTCACTAAGGTGAGCATTCAAGGTAAAAATATCTGACCTAAAAAAAAGTCAAAGTCAGCAATAATTTCAGTTTGGCTACTCTGGCTTTAAATTTGAAAATTCATTTAGAGTAATTTTCACCTACTTTACACGGTACATGTTTTCGATTTGAAAGCTGGCATTCGTTTTCATATAAATACATGAATTTATATTAAAAAAAATATTGATACTTTAGGAGTTTACAGGTGACTGTCGATTATCGGTGACTTTCGGTATTTTCTGCCTGTTGTAGGTCCAGTTGCAGCATTTCAGCAGTATGTCCGATCTAATACTTGAATACAGACCATTAATCTCGTCTTTAATTCTTAATAGGGTTTATTCATATAACATTAAGTTGTATTTGGGTGAAAAGTATCAAAATTAAGGCTAAAATAGCAGATGTCGAAAAAAATCTCCAACTGTGCTATAAAGCCATCGTCACAGCTTGACTGTTTCACCAAGTCAGTTCTCAATTCTCTGATTACCAATAAACCATACATTTTTGTTAAATTAACAGTGAATTTTCATAATTCATCAGGGAAACCACCCCCCCCCCGACAATGATTGTTAATATCGCATATTTTAGAGTAGATATAACGAAAAAAATCGTTGATCTAACAAATGGAATAAAGTTTTGATCAAATTCTCAATATGGGGGGGCTAACCCGGGGGTGGTATCAGGGAATTTCATATTTAGGACCACAGTAGCTGAAATATCAACATAATTGACATGGAGGCTTTTCCTGATTGGCCTAATATTTGCAATTCCTGTACAAAACCAATGCAATCATGATTGTCCATTATTCTGTCCAAAAAGGACCCAACAACATGTCAGCTGTACGATCTCCATCAATGGTTGACAACATAAGGTCAGCATTGTTGCTGGTTCCTCTTTTAATGGAATAAAAGCTGAAGGATGGTTCCCTTTTATTTGGGAAGGTTTATATATCCCATACCCAGATATTCACACTTCCTTCATCTGTAGAGGCACAAGAGGGCAATGCCAACCCATAAAATGGACAGTACCGTGCGAAAAAGCCCTTAAATATATAGCAAACACCCACTTTGCTGTGGAGCTGGTTATGGAGTGACTACAGACACGGACAACGACGCCAGCGTAGAATGGAGGTGTCTGACCCAAATCTCTAAATCAAATCCTTAGAGATCAATTTTGATGTTCTGATTTGGTAAGATAACCCTCCATCCTCACTGTATCATATTTACTGAGCCTTGAAATATTGAACAATGAACATCACTAATTGACTGCGTTCAGTCCTTTCTCCGGCAGGACACCGGGGAGATATAGCCTAGAGAGAAAAGTCTAAGGACATGGTTTACACAAACATTTTAACACAAACACACACAATCTCAATATAAAAATTACCAGCTCAATAAATATAGCTCTCTGTGACTCATATATAACAGCGGAACAAACCTTACATTCAGAAATATAAGAAAACAAATAAACCATTAGCTTAAATTATTAAAAACGACAGTAATAAACATGAGTTTTATAGCATACAGTGGGCGGCATTACTTTATTCTCATCTCTGCATTTAGTGCACTGTAACTATAGTCAAATTGGCTTAAAGAGACACTAAAAAAAAAACTATTAGAAAACCGTGATTTGAAAGCGCCCCAGAGCTTTTCTTTAATGCAGGATTCCTGAAAGATGTTTAAGGCAAATCGACAGGTGCCATAACCTTTAGATTTATATATGAATTTCTATTTATTTTTATAATGGTTATTTATTTCAAAGCATCGCTGATCCTTTATGTTTGCATTAAGTGTTGTGGGTTTCCTGAGGCCAGTGACGGCTAAATTTGCACTGCCTGCTGATATTTGTGGACTACATTTCCCTTAATCATCAGCCAGCTAGGATACTGGGAATTGAAGTCTACAGACATTTGCAGTGCCAAATGTGTACATAATTTGGAGGCGGAGCCTGACTGCCAAACAGAGCAGACGTGTGTCACAAGAGCTCCTGCACACGCTACCGTGAATCCGGGGATATCCCCGACCCTAACGATATAAGCACAGCCTAGCGTTAATCTTGTAGAGGAAGCTCCGGTGATTCGGGAGACACCTCACTCGAGTGTCCCCGCAACTGACCAAATTGAGGCCTACACACGAGGGAGCTAGGGAGAGGCGGCCGCTCTCCCGGGACCCCAGCTGGCTTCTAAGCAATGGAATCTTGAATCCCCCCCCCCCTTTGGACCGGCGGGGGTTATCCTGGTCCCTATTGGGTTGCCCCACGCAGTAGCTGACACACAGGGGGAAGACCCGCAAGCAACAGCATACCTCAATATGGCGGACGGGCCTACTAAAGAGACCCAGGCACCCAAAGCCCTGCTGGATCCCACTGGCTGCTCCCTGCTCGCACGGGACACACTATTTGCCGCCTTCTGGGCACGACTGGTGGAGAAACGATGGGCAGCCTCTGCTGGTCTGCCTATGGAGACGGGCCACCTGAACGCACATGGGCCCCCTCCGAGTGAAGCTACCCGCTATGCGCTGGTCCCTCCCATCAAGCGACCCCCCAGACTGAGGTCTAAACAAGGGAGGAACCCATCTCATCGGCCGCGACGGAGAAAGCCCCTACCACTGCTCCGGTGCCACATTCCGGTGAGACATCCCAGGAGGGGCCACGATGCTGGGATGGTGCCCTCCGACTCAGCGACGCCTGATGCCTGCCGCAAACCCAGCTAGAGCTACACACAGCCGCAGCTGCCCCCCTAAACAGCCCAGAGCCGACTGCATCTCAAAGGCTGGAGGGACACGATGGCGGCCCCCCCTGAGAGAGACATGGGCCCCCTGCATGAACCAGGCTGGAGATCGTGAGAGGGGCTGGAGCATTCGATGGCCTAGCGGAACAGTCAGCAATACCCCTCCCCACTGCCTTAAACTACCATATCTGGGGGCCGACACGCTCCCGACGGCTCAAAGATCGGACTACCTGCTCCAGCACACTAGTGGCATCGGGTGAAGGTTTGCAGTAGCCACTGTCCCTGCTACCACCCTGGTCAGCAGAGCAGAACTGAATGGGTTGTCACCCTACTATTATCCGATACCCAGCGGTTCAAACATATCATTTACAATTGTTTTATATGCTTTAGCTAGATTTGTCTTTATACCCCATGTTATTTTCTTGTTCCCCTCAACCCAGATATATACTAGCATAATCTTAATCTGAAAGTCTTCACTTCTACTTAACTGGCTGGCACCCCAGACATGCGTCTAGAGGGACGTGCTAAATTTTACAATACCCTCAGTAATCATACCTTGCAGACCAGCACGTCTCCACACTATAACCTAGAGGCTAGTATAGTTTAAGACTAGTAATCTCACTGATAAATGCACCTACCCGTACATACCTTTGACAAATGTACCTAGCCTCGGTACACTACAGAGCATTAACCCAAGCTAACATGACCCTTCAAAGCATGTATGTTATTCACAGTGGTTGGTTCGCTGGTCTAATCACCACCACTCAATGCCTACATAGACATACGTTTAGCTCGCTCTCACATAATCAATTCCTCATAATCCTGCTTTATAAGCCTGTTTTGGCATTTATTTTCCTATAATCCGCAACATATCCAGGTAGGCGATGATCTCTAAGAGGCTTTTCCCTATACTCCAGATATGTTCGACAAGCCTGTTATCTTACAACTTTAAAAAAAAAATGTGTGCAGTAATCGTACATGCCATGTACATGTTAAACTGTGTGTATTACAATCCTTGCTACTGCTGTAGTGGCATGGCGAGAGCGTTTGTTCATTATTTGCACTGCAAAAATAAAAAATGTATAAAAAATAAATGTGTTCCCACCCTGACTTGAAAAACTCAATAAATAAAGAATGTAAAAAAAAAATAAAAAAAAATAATGTGTACATAATTTGTGTAGGCCAAACAAATAGATTCCCTGTTTAAAGAATTCATGGAGGTCCAACAAGCCTGGAGTCAAAACATTATCATATCCTGCAGTCTACCCTAATTCTTGAGTTGCAAGGGGTATTTGCCTACTCAATTTCGGCAAATTATTCCTTGTCTTTGGTGGAAATTGATGTTGCAGCTTCAGCGGAAGAAGAGAAATTATGGGAGGTGCCGCTTTAGTTTAGCTCCAATTAGCTAAACAACCAGGAAGTAACAGGACTTAAACATAGAAACATAGAATGTGACGGCAGATAAGAAGCATTCGGCCCATCTAGTCTGCCCAATTTTCTAAATACTTTCATTAGTCCCTGGCCCCATCTTATAGTTAGGATAGCCTTATGCCTATCCCACGCATGCTTAAACTCCTTTACTGTGTTAACCTCTACCACTTCAGCTGGAAGGCTATTCCATGCATCCACTACCCTCTCAGTAAAGTAATACTTCGGGATATTATTTTTAAACCTTTGTCCCTCTAATTTAAGACTATGTCCTCTTGTTGTGGTAGTTTTTCTTCTTTTAAATATAGTCTCCTTCTTTACTGTGTTGATTCCCTTTATGTATTTAAATGTTTCTAACATATCCCCCCTGTCTCGTCTTTCCTCCATGCTATACATGTTAAGATCCTTTAACCTTTCCTGGTAAGTTTTATCCTGCAATCCATGAACCAGTTTAGTAGCCCTTCTTTGAACTCTCTCTAAGGTATCAATATCCTTCTGGAGATACGGTCTCCAGTACTGCGTACAATACTCCAAGTGAGGTCTCACCAGTGTTCTGTACAATGGCATGACTTGTTGTCTGTAACAAGGTTCATTTATAAAAGCACCAATTTCTATTTAAATCTGCACTTTTTATAAAAAAAAAGGAGAGAGAGAGAAACACTGTTTACACATAAAGCATTTCAGCAAACCAAACGTTATTTAAGGGTCTGGAGTGTCCCATGAAACCTGAGATTGGCTGTCTGGTAAAACAAATATAACACAAGTTGATGAAGATTCACAGAAGGCTACATATTACATTAAGGTAATTCACTGGACACTCAGAAACCTGGAATTTTGACATACAGCCATCTGGCAGTATAGTCTGGTTCATAAAATATTGTAAGAAATTAGAGGATGCTTTGTTATTTCATCAAATTGACTGCCAGTAGGTCCAGCCCATGGTTTCTAGGCAATAGTGATAGATTTATTTTCCCTCTTTGATTGAAATTTCTGTTGCTTTTCTGGTTACTGCCACATAAACCCAACATCCATACATCGGCAGTGTTCGAAATAAACCCAAATGTTGGGTATTTATTGGAAGTTCCGGGACTTTGCCTCACACAAGCTCGTCCTCAATAATGCACCACTGTTAGGCTAAATACTGGTACTACCACACATCTAATATACCATCACGAGGTTGCCCACACCCCTGGCAATGAAGTCCTGTTATCCGATCGAACGGTGCAATATGAATAGACTGTGCTATTATTGCAGCGTAACTAGGGTTGTATTGGATTATTTTCTACGTGGAATGACGTAGTCCTCTCAATGTATGTTCCCACCAAGTCCATAACTTTAGTCTTTGCTTTGTGATGAACATTCCCTTTGGAATTCATGGACTTCCATCTGTATCACTTTCCGTTGTATAAAATTCCACTTCAGCGTTGTTTTTAATCTTCAAGGCTCTTTTCCTGAGAAAAAATAAATAAATTGCAACTTGTAATGTTGTTTTTAACATGTCTCGTAACGTTCTAATCAACCAATCAAACATCTACACTACAACCACACTGGAACAAAACTATAGTAAAAGGATTCATCGAGGAATAAACAGGCCTTTTCGCTCAATATACTTCAGACAATTTTCCCATGCTCAGCAGGGGCAAAATGTATTTAAATACCAGCTTGAACAATGAGTTTGAATTCTGGTTTATCGGTGAGAGAGGTTTATTTATTTTAATTCTTTATTTTTGGTGCAATTAAGATTACAAACAGTCCTGTGATGCCACAACAGCAGACACAGGCAAGGTAACGTATACAATGTCATGGCGATAAACAATTGCACATTTTTTAATTATATGACAGGTTATATGCACGATTAACTTCGTTGCGAGTAGACTAGTTTTTGCTGCAAATGCGAGATTCATTAATAAAGAGTAACTGGAACATAGAGTGTAGTCTTGCCGTTGAACACGTGTTTCTACAGTGAATAGGTATGATGTATGTCTGGAGTTTGCGAGTGCGAAGAATGCGGATTATGCATGAGTGTCAGGCCACCAAGCCCAATGTCTATAGATGGTTAGGTGACAGGCTCTAAGATGATGCGAGTGTTACCTGCGGTACATCAGCATACATTTATATAAGGTGTGTTGTGAGAGCGCTAGCTAGATAAGAGCGGTCAATCAGTGTATATTTCTTTGCCATTCTGTATTGGCAATGGGTGTCTGTGTAGAGGGCTGCGCTCTGGCATATCTAGAATTTTTGGTTAAGCAAAGATGGAATAGTAACTGTATTAGTCCTCATTGTATGGTTAAGTAAAGGTTAAGCAGTAACTGTTGTTGAGAATATGATGTCAGCGGTTAATATGTAGTTAGAGGGTATTATGGCGGTATAATAGCATCACATTGGCAACTGAAGACAAGATTAAATACGAGGGCAACCGGCCTAAGAAACATACCAAAACACTTAGTAAATTATGTAGGAATAGAACACACATAGCTTAGGTATTTGTGACATGTCAGACCATATAGCAAGGTGTAAGCTGAGCAGAGTCATGGTAATTCAAGTTTATAGTAACTATACATACTTGCTGTACATGCTAGACATGTGGGCGGTTGGGAAGTAAATGCTTAGGGTAGGAACCTTGCTAAACTAAGCTGGCCTTTGGCAACAGTGAGGAGACATATAAAAAAAAACATCAATGTCCAACCAAGTAAGTGGCCACTGAGGGTCAATATCTTGGGGGATTGAGGAGAAACTGCAGCGCTGCAGTGTTTAGAGTCTGGTGTTGAGTTAAGCGAGAATCTCTCCTGTGTCCCTTAGCCTATGCCGCTAACGGGCCAGGTGAGGAAGGGTGTATTGTTACCCGTTTGAGTCCCAGGTTTGAGGCTGTGCTGGTCTGTGGTCAGGGACCCAGCTCTCCATGGCTTCCGAGATGTGATGCAGGGCTGAGGCTTGGACTCCGGCAGTTCCCACCTTCGTGTTGCTGATGGCTGTATTGGGCTCTGCTGCTTGTGTGCTGGTATAGCCTTCGCCTTGGGTGCATGCTGCTGTGCCCTCTGGAGCTTGTGTGGGATACTGTCGAGGTTGGCGGTCGGCCAGGAGTTAACCAGTTGTGCCCTCACGCTCCAGGCATGTAGCAGGGCCGGCATCTTGTGGCCACGGACTCGGGAACTACTAAAGGCCGAGTCCTTCCCTTTCGGGGTCGGTCTGGAGATCCTGGGATTGGTGGTGTGCCGCCGTCGGCGGATGGGTCTCCACCTGTGTGGTCGATGCTCCGGGGTTGATCCCCTGGTGGCCCTTAGCCCAGATGGGCTGGTGTGGAGATACTTGGGCTGTACTGTCATGGCTTTGCCCGAGGGCAGTCTGGTCCCCCTCCGGTCGGTATCGCCTTGTTGGCCCCCCGTACCTCCGATCTCTGGCAGTTTGGATCGCTCTTCCTTATGTCGGGCCGCGATCTTTGCCCAGAACGCCTCAAACAGCACGTCCAGGCGGGTAGTGAGGGAGTCGCTTGTGATGGGGCTTTGTAGTGAAGGCCCAGACTGTGGCTGGGACTGCGTGTCCGCCATTTTGTTACTATGTGTTGCTTGCGAGATCGGTGTGTGGATGGGGTCGGTGTCCGCATTTAGAGTCCACAGAGGCTTGCCAGTCGAGGCGATTGGGACCGGGATAACCCCCACCGGTCCTAGGGGGGGGGGAGTAGCCATGTGCTGCGGGTACTGCATGCGGTTATGGGCCGGGAGAGCGGCCGCCTCTCCCTTGCCCTGCTTGGTATAGGCCCCAGGCCTCAGCTTGGTCATTCCGGCGTTATTTCTGGGCATTTGTAGTATCCCCCTGTTCGCCAGTGTCTGTAGAGCAAGATGCGGTGAGTTGGGGATCAGAATTATGTAGTTTGAGCCCATTTTTAGTCAGAAATCGGCCTTAGAACCAGGAGCTCATGGTTTGTGCGTCTGCACAGCTTCACAGTCAGGCCACGCCCCGGTGAGAGAGGTTTAAAGGACAACTTTACAAAATCTTCATCAAATCTTACCTTTTTCGTTTTTTTAATTTATTTTTTTTATAATATTTTGTAAATAGTAACTTTTATTTTTTTTTTATCCTTTTTTTTTTTCTTTTAGACTATAGGCATGTCAATGAAGTGGTCTGTGTGCAGTGACCCTTGTTACGCACAACATTCTGAGATGTGTTTTCATTGCACGGCTAAACATACCTCTAGTGGCTTTCTGGAAAACACTGAGTCAGACTCTGTTATGTGACATTCGTCATCCTCATGTATAGCATGAGGGCGTCAAACGTCCCAGTAACGCAGATCATAGGAAAGCAAGGGATTCCGTGCTTCTCTCTGAGAACAATTGGATTGGATGGAAAAAACAGAGGCAACACCTGTGGGATGACGTCACTGGAAGAAGAACAGGCGGCAGCGCCGAATGAATCTTTACACTTTTTTTTAGATTCAATTTAGAGCACTATAACTTTAGGAATATGTGTTTGTATACGTTTATTATTCTATTACCCTCCCAATGAGTTCTCCGTGCTGAGCAGAAAAAGTGTTTTTATAAACAACACCGAGCCGTGGATCAAAACAAATAATTTGGAGAAGATGCACAGTTTCTGGTTTAGTGATGAAATCTGTGTGTGTGGGTAGTCTGGGCGGGTGTGAACATTATGAGGTATATAAGTATTGACCCTGCAAATTCCACTGATACGTTACTGTACTGTAGGTACAAGGTTCAGATAGTTTGTAGCTATGAAGAATGTCGACAAACTTGTCTCTTTTATTCACAAATCTCAATAGCTTGAGAAAAGCAGATAAACAAATGCTCATGAAAAGGTAAAATATTTAGCGGATACGGTTGGTTTTCTAACCTTAAAAAAATAAACCTGCCATTTCTTATTATTTTTATCTTAACCTTGGATTTGGTCAGTTTGGAAACAAGGATTGGGTCAGTTTGGTGTGAAAACATTCAATCTTTTTCCATTGACGTTTTTTAAAATATTTTCCAGTTTTCAGTGAAACATCTCAAACCATCTGCCTTGAAAGAGATTAATTTAGTGACACAGATAGCACACACGTCAATTATGTATCGGGATAAAATAAAATACACGAAATAAGCAAAAAAATTAGGAAACAGTCAATTCAGGGCTATTTACTAACGCGAGAATTGTCGTTAATTCTAAGTAAATTCAAAGTGAATTTCAAATTTAGAATCAAATTAGCCAAACTGGAAATGTTCTCAAAGTCCGCTACATGATATATTCACTTTAGCGAGTAATCCTGAAACATCCCACAATGCACTGAGTGCCGCTAAATGCCCAGGATTATGGCAGACTTATTTGTAGATTTTACGAGATCAAGGTTAAAAAAAAGTAATGAAGTTAATTTATACATCTGCTAGAAGTTAACCATCTCAATTTATCTACAAAGTGTTACCATGGCATTTACATGACAGGTGCACTCTAACGGAACACATGACAGATATATTACGCTCGTGGCAAATAAATGAGGACAGTGCAGATTTGTCTATACTTTACCTTCGATTGTCTTCAAAACTGTTGTTAATCCGCCGTCTGCCTCTGTAAAGTGGATCTACACAGAGCGGTCGGTGCAGCTACAGAGGGAATAAAGGAAGTGTATTAGACAATGCACCTGGCGTTACCGCCTTGCTATACATCTCACAGAAGTGTTTGTCGCAGAGGAAAATAATATCTCCACTGTGAGTTGACATCAGCACGCACGGGCTTAATAACTAAACAGAGAATTCAAAACAGAATCTGCAAATACTGGATAAAAATCAGTAGATAATTATTTCAACAGGGACACTTTAAATGACATTTTGCATTTATTTTCTGAACTCATGACAATCCATTGTATATTTCAAGCTCTGTTATACACTCAGACACATTACTGGGAGTATTATTACTGTGGAGCTCTGTTATACACTCAGACACATTACTGGGAGTATTATTGCTGTGGAGCTCTGTTATACACTCAGACACATTACTGGGAGTATTATTGCAGTGGAGCTCTGTTATACTCTCAGACACATTACTGGGAGTATTATTGCGGTGGAGCTCTGTTATACACTCAGACACATTACTGGGAGTATTATTGCTGTGGAGCTCTGTTATACACTCAGACACATTACTGGGAGTATTATTGCTGTGGAGCTCTGTTATACCCTCAGACACATTACTGGGAGTATTATTGCTGTGGAGCTCTGTTATACACTCAGACACATTACTGGGAGTATTATTGCTGTGGAGCTCTGTTACACGCTCAGACACATTACTGGGAGTATTATTGCTGTGGAGCTCTGTTATACACTCAGACACATTACTGGGAGTATTATAGCCGTGGAGCTCTGTTATACACTCAGACACATTACTGGGAGTATTATTGCTGTGGAGCTCTGTTATACACTCAGACACATTACTGGGAGTATTATTGCTGTGGAGCTCTGTTATACCCTCAGACACATTACTGGGAGTATTATTGCTGTGGAGCTCTGTTATACACTCAGACACATTACTGGGAGTATTATTGCTGTGGAGCTCTGTTACACGCTCAGACACATTACTGGGAGTATTATTGCTGTGGAGCTCTGTTATACACTCAGACACATTACTGGGAGTATTATAGCCGTGGAGCTCTGTTATACACTCAAACACATTACTGGGAGTATTATTACTGTGGAGCTCTGTTATACACTCAGACACATTACTGGGAGTATTATTGCTGTGGAGCTCTGTTTTCCACGCAGACACACCAACAATATGGATCTCATAGAAAAGGACATTAGGAGAGAAAAGAGGGACAGAGGGATTTAGGCACAAAATAGGGACTGTCCCTCTTAAATTGGGACACTTGGAAGGTATGATTTTCTCCACAGTTAATGGTTGATTGAGTAACATTACCCTACACTAGTAAAATGAGCAAGATCAGGGATATACACACCCTGATATCTACACCTAAGGCTTATATCATTACATGTAGAACGTATTCACCAATTCTACTAAGATATATATATGTATAAAAAGTATTTTTTGTTGGTTCCTGTGGCAGAAATGCCTCTGCCACGTGTTCTTGGAGGGCCTGCTTGCCAGTCTCCTGCCAAAAGACTATGGGCCCTTTACAAAAACGTATGTGATTTATGTACTTTTGTAATCCAGAAAGAGAGACACACCGTTAGCCCTCATTCCCTGGAACAGTTTTAGGCATAGGACCATGTGCACGGTCGGTCAAAATGATGACTTCCATGGAAATCCCGAACCCCTGAACCGCTATGGGTGATTTTTGGATATGTTGGTCCCCCAGATCGGGGATATGCCTTTTGTGGGGTTTCCATGTGTTTTAGGGGTACTTTTGGGGAGTTGTATTGCATGTTTCTTATACTGGGCGATAATTTAATTATATGTGTGTGTAATCAAGTATATGTTTTTACGTGTAATTGTGTGTATGTTTTTACTGTAGTCTACTCTCAGGTCCAGCGGGGAGTGCCCCTTGCATGGGGACTCACATAAAAGGCCAGTTGTGGCTACCAATAAACAAGTTCCTGCTTACCCTCAACACAGAGCCTCGTCTCGTGATTGTAGGGAACAGCTATACCAACTATAATCCATTCTTTTGGGATTGTTCTTTGGATTGCTATAATCACCAGCTCTTGTAAGAGCTACACTGCTATAGCTACTCTACTCTCTGGATTGGGAGAGGTCTACCCACTGGAAGCTGGATCCTAGTCGTGGGTCCAGGATGGGTGGAGGACGGTGAGACCCCAACCAAGCTGTAACGCTGGAGGTGGGGACTACAGTGCTGATGGTGTCTGGTGGAGTGCTTGGAGTACTTGGTGAGCACTAGGAAGCAGCGATCCAGGCGGTCCACCACAGTTTCCCCTTAAATCCCTGTGTGTCTGTAACTCCCTATCAATAGTGCATGTTTAAGTGCCATGTTTGCCTATGATTAACTACTATGAATGCTACTAAATCTAATGTGGAAATAAAGAGAAGCTTACGTTCTGTTTTGTCTCAGATGTCTCTACGAGATTTTCGCTATTCTCTCCCTGCTCAGCTTCCTCCTCTATGTCCAGAAAAAAAGTAAAAGGAAAGGAAAGGGGGAAAAAAGTATTGTAAATAACCCTAAATTACCACAAAAAAAATGGAAAGAAATTGTGCAAAAATGTACATGAAAAGATTTGCAAATATTGCATTAGTGATGAATAACTATACAATTTCCTCTATCACCAAAATGTTTTAAGTGACCTATAGTTGGGCTACGGCTGGCTAGTGGGAATGCTATGGGACGGTGGGGGTATTATTGGTGTGTGGGAATGCTATGGGATGGTGGGGGTATTATTGGTGTGTGGGAATGCTATGGGACGGTGGGGGTATTATTGGTGTGTGGGAATGCTATGGGATGGTGGGGGTATTATTGGTGTGTGGGAATGCTATGGGATGGTGGGGGTATTATTGGTGTGTGGGAATGCTAAGGGATGGTGGGGGTATTATTGGTGTGTGGGAATGCTATGGGATGGTGGGGGTATTATTGGTGTGTGGGAATGCTATGGGATGGTGGGGGTATTATTGGTGTTTGGGAATGCTAAGGGATGGTGGGGGTATTATTGGTGTGTGGGAATGCTAAGGGATGGTGGGGGTGTTACTGGTGTGTGGGAATGCTAAGGGATGGTGGGGGTATTATTGGTGTGTGGGAATGCTAAGGGATGGTGGGGGTGTTATTGGTGTGTGGGAATGCTATGGGATGGTGGGGGTATTATTGGTGTGTGGGAATGCTAAGGGGTGGTGGGGGTATTATTGGTGTGTGGGAATGCTATGGGATGGTGGGGGTATTATTGGTGTGTGGGAATGCTATGGGATGGTGGGGGTATTATTGGTGTGTGGGAATGCTATGGGATGGTGGGGGTATTATTGGTGTGTGGGAATGCTATGGGATGGTGGGGGTATTATTGGTGTGTGGGAATGCTAAGGGATGGTGGGGGTATTATTGGTGTGTGGGAATGCTATGGGATGGTGGGGGTATTATTGGTGTGTGGGAATGCTATGGGATGGTGGGGGTATTATTGGTGTGTGGGAATGCTATGGGATGGTGGGGGTATTATTGGTGTGTGGGAATGCTATGGGACGGTGGGGGTATTATTGGTGTGTGGGAATGCTATGGGATGGTGGGGGTATTATTGGTGTGTGGGAATGCTATGGGATGGTGGGGGTATTATTGGTGTGTGGGAATGCTAAGGGATGGTGGGGGTATTATTGGTGTGTGGGAATGCTATGGGATGGTGGGGGTATTATTGGTGTGTGGGAATGCTATGGGATGGTGGGGGTATTATTGGTGTGTGGGAATGCTATGGGACGGTGGGGGTATTATTGGTGTGTGGGAATGCTAAGGGATGGTGGGGGTATTATTGGTGTGTGGGAATGCTATGGGATGGTGGGGGTATTATTGGTGTGTGGGAATGCTATGGGACGGTGGGGGTATTATTGGTGTGTGGGAATGCTATGGGATGGTGGGGGTATTATTGGTGTGTGGGAATGCTATGGGATGGTGGGGGTATTATTGGTGTGTGGGAATGCTATGGGACGGTGGGGGTATTATTGGTGTGTGGGAATGCTATGGGACGGTGGGGGTATTATTGGTGTGTGGGAATGCTATGGGATGGTGGGGGTATTATTGGTGTGTGGGAATGCTATGGGACGGTGGGGGTATTATTGGTGTGTGGGAATGCTATGGGATGGTGGGGGTATTATTGGTGTGTGGGAATGCTATGGGATGGTGGGGGTATTATTGGTGTGTGGGAATGCTAAGGGATGGTGGGGGTATTATTGGTGTGTGGGAATGCTATGGGATGGTGGGGGTATTATTGGTGTGTGGGAATGCTATGGGATGGTGGGGGTATTATTGGTGTGTGGGAATGCTATGGGATGGTGGGGGTATTATTGGTGTGTGGGAATGCTATGTGATGGTGGGGGTATTATTGGTGTGTGGGAATGCTATGGGATGGTGGGGGTATTATTGGTGTGTGGGAATGCTATGGGATGGTGGGGGTATTATTGGTGTGTGGGAATGCTAAGGGATGGTGGGGGTATTATTGGTGTGTGGGAATGCTATGGGATGGTGGGGGTATTATTGGTGTGTGGGAATGCTATGGGATGGTGGGGGTATTATTGGTGTGTGGGAATGCTATGGGACGGTGGGGGTATTATTGGTGTGTGGGAATGCTAAGGGATGGTGGGGGTATTATTGGTGTGTGGGAATGCTATGGGATGGTGGGGGTATTATTGGTGTGTGGGAATGCTATGGGATGGTGGGGGTATTATTGGTGTGTGGGAATGCTATGGGATGGTGGGGGTATTATTGGTGTGTGGGAATGCTATGGGACGGTGGGGGTATTATTGGTGTGTGGGAATGCTATGGGATGGTGGGGGTATTATTGGTGTGTGGGAATGCTATGGGATGGTGGGGGTATTATTGGTGTGTGGGAATGCTAAGGGATGGTGGGGGTATTATTGGTGTGTGGGAATGCTATGGGATGGTGGGGGTATTATTGGTGTGTGGGAATGCTATGGGATGGTGGGGGTATTATTGGTGTGTGGGAATGCTATGGGATGGTGGGGGTATTATTGGTGTGTGGGAATGCTATGTGATGGTGGGGGTATTATTGGTGTGTGGGAATGCTATGGGATGGTGGGGGTATTATTGGTGTGTGGGAATGCTATGGGATGGTGGGGGTATTATTGGTGTGTGGGAATGCTATGTGATGGTGGGGGTATTATTGGTGTGTGGGAATGCTAAGGGATGGTGGGGGTATTATTGGTGTGTGGGAATGCTATGTGATGGTGGGGGTATTATTGGTGTGTGGGAATGCTAAGGGATGGTGGGGGTATTATTGGTGTGTGGGAATGCTATGGGATGGTGGGGGTATTATTGGTGTGTGGGAATGCTATGGGATGGTGGGGGTATTATTGGTGTGTGGGAATGCTATGGGATGGTGGGGGTATTATTGGTGTGTGGGAATGCTATGGGATGGTGGGGGTATTATTGGTGTGTGGGAATGCTATGGGATGGTGGGGGTATTATTGGTGTGTGGGAATGCTATGGGATGGTGGGGGTATTATTGGTGTGTGGGAATGCTATGGGATGGTGGGGGTATTATTGGTGTGTGGGAATGCTATGGGATGGTGGGGGTATTATTGGTGTGTGGGAATGCTATGGAATGGTGGGGGTATTGTTGGTTAGTGTGAGTGCTGGGAGATGGTGGGGGTATTGTTGGTTAGTGTGAGTGCTACAGACAAAAAACAAATTGATATCAAATGCTCAAAGGAATTAATGAGAAACATACACAGGATCTGACATGGGCTCGATTTAATATTTTTGCTTACGCTCTTCAAGTGATTTAATATTTTTTTATAAACTTTTAAAAATGCTTTTTTTTAAATTCGACATTCAAATTATATGGCATATTTTACAATAATATATATCAAAACATAGAAAAATATTAAAATATTGTTCATAATATAAATTCATTGGAAAATTGTATAAAAAAATATTTGGTTAGTGGAAGCACTGTGGGATGGTGGGGGTATTGTTTGTTAGTGGGAGATGGTGGGGTATTGTTGGTTAGTGGGAGATGGTGGGGGTATTGTTAGTTAGTGGGAGATGGTGGGGGTATTGTTGGTTAGTGGGAGATGGTGGGGGTATTGTTAGTTAGTGGGAGATGGTGGGGGTATTGTTTGTTAGTGGGAGATGGTGGGGTATTGTTGGTTAGTGGGAGATGGTGGGGTATTGTTAGTTAGTGGGAGATGGTGGGGGTATTGTTGGTTAGTGTGAGTGCTGGGAGATGGTGGGGCTATTTTTGGTTAGTGTGAGTACTGGGAGATGGCGGGGGTATTGTTGGTTAGTGGGAATGCTGGGAGATGGTGGGGGTATTGTTTGTTAGTGTGAGTGCTGGGAGATGGTGGGGGTATTGTTTGTTAGTGGGAGTGCTGGGAGATGGTGGGGGTATTGTTGGTTAGTGGGAGATGGTGGGGGTATTGTTGGTTAGTGTGAGTTCTGGGAGATGGTGGGGGTATTGTTGGTTAGTGGGAGCACTGTGAGATGGTTGGGGTATTGTTGGTTAGTGTGAGTGCTGGGAGATGGTGGGGGTATTGTTGGTTAGTGTGAGTGCTGGGAGATGGTGGGGGTATTGTTGGTTAGTGGGAGTGCTGGGAGATGATGGGGTATTGTTGGTTAGTGGGAGCACTGTGAGATGGTAGGGGTATTGTTGGTTAGTGGGAGTGCTGGGAGATGATGGGGTATTGTTCGTTAGTGGGAGCACTGTGAGATGGTGGCGGTATTGTTGGTTAGTGGGAGCACTGTGAGATGGTGGGGGTATTGTTGGTTAGTGGGAGCACTGTGAGATGGTGGGGGTATTGTTGGTTAGTGGGAGTGCTGGAAGATGATGGGGTATTGTTGGTTAGTGGGAGCACTGTGAGATGGTGGGGGTATTGTTGGTTAGTGGGAGTGCTGGGAGATTATGGGGGTATTGTTGGTTAGTGGGAGCACTGTGAGATGGTGGGGGTATTGTTGGTTAGTGGGAGATGGTGGGGGTATTGTTGGTTAGTTTGAGTGCTGTGAGATGGTGGGGGTATTGTTGGTTAGTGGGAGTGCTGGGAGATGATGGGGTATTGTTGGTTAGTGGGAGCACGGTGAGATGGTGGGGTATTGTTGGTTAGTGGGAGTGCTGGGAGATGATGGGGGCATTGTTGATTAGTGGGAGCACTGTGAGATGGTAGGGGTATTGTTGGTTAGTGTGAGTGCTGTGAGATGGTGGGGGTATTGTTGGTTAGTGGGAGTGCTGGGAGATGATGGGGGCATTGTTGGTTAGTGGGAGCACTGTGAGATGGTGGGGGTATTGTTGGTTAGTGGGAGCACTGTGAGATGGTGGGGGTATTGTTGGTTAGTGGGAGCACTGTGAGATGGTAGGGGTATTGTTGGTTAGTGGGAGCACTGTGAGATGGTAGGGGTATTGTTGGTTAGTGGGAGCACTGTGAGATGGTGGGGGTATTGTTGGTTAGTGGGAGCACTGTGAGATGGTAGGGGTATTGTTGGTTAGTGGGAGATGGCGGGGGTATTGTTGGTTATTGGGAGCACTGTGAGATGGTGGGGGTATTGTTGGTTAGTGGGAGCACTGTGAGATGGTGGGGGTATTGTTGGTTAGTGGGAGCACTGTGAGATGGTGGGGATATTGTTGGTTAGTGGGAGCACTGTGAGATGGTGGGGGTATTGTTGGTTAGTGGGAGCACTGTGAGATGGTGGGGGTATTGTTGGTTAGTGGGAGCACTGTGAGATGGTGGGGGTATTGTTGGTTAGTGGGAGCACTGTGAGATGGTGGGGGTATTGTTGGTTAGTGGGAGCACTGTGAGATGGTAGGGGTATTGTTGGTTAGTGGGAGCACTGTGAGATGGTAGGGGTATTGTTGGTTAGTGGGAGCACTGTGAGATGGTGGGGGTATTGTTGGTTAGTGGGAGCACTGTGAGATGGTAGGGGTATTGTTGGTTAGTGGGAGATGGCGGGGGTATTGTTGGTTAGTGGGAGCACTGTGAGATGGTGGGGGTATTGTTGGTTAGTGGGAGCACTGTGAGATGGTGGGGGTATTGTTGGTTAGTGGGAGCACTGTGAGATGGTGGGGGTATTGTTGGTTAGTGGGAGCACTGTGAGATGGTGGGGGTATTGTTGGTTAGTGGGAGCACTGTGAGATGGTGGGGGTATTGTTGGTTAGTGGGAGCACTGTGAGATGGTGGGGGTATTGTTGGTTAGTGGGAGCACTGTGAGATGGTGGGGATATTGTTGGTTAGTGGGAGCACTGTGAGATGGTAGGGGTATTGTTGGTTAGTGGGAGCACTGTGAGATGGTGGGGGTATTGTTGGTTAGTGGGAGCACTGTGAGATGGTGGGGATATTGTTGGTTAGTGGGAGCACTGTGAGATGGTAGGGGTATTGTTGGTTAGTGGGAGCACTGTGAGATGGTAGGGGTATTGTTGGTTAGTGGGAGCACTGTGAGATGGTGGGGGTATTGTTGGTTAGTGGGAGCACTGTGAGATGGTGGGGGTATTGTTGGTTAGTGGGAGTGCTGGGAGATGCTGGGGGATTTATTGACTACTGTTAATTCTGTACAGTGTTTTTATTTAGTTTTCCTATGTGTAATTTGTTGCCTTAATATTTTTAGGCAATATTAATGAGACACATACGTATAAAACCATTCAAATTCGAAATAATAACCCAAATTATTTGGATTAAAATCAATACTTACCAATATTAGTTTGCAGATGGTTCTCATCAGAACAGTTCTTCATGGTGCTCTTAAGATAGGGAAAAAAGAAGAGATGTTAACATTTTTGCAAATTTATTTATCTGGGAGTCTGGAGAGTGATGGACAGACAATTAAATGAGATTTGGAAAGAAAGAGATAGACAAGGAAATGAGAGCTGGGAGAGAACCAATGGACATAGACATGGCAGCAAAAAACAATGGACGCACATGGATGAGGACACAAGAAGCAGGAGATGGGTGAACGCACAAAAATATGATAGGGTGATAATAGGCTGGAAAGCATGGATGTAAATAGTTAGGACAGCTGAAGGGGATGGATGGACTTGAACAAGGAGAAGACATGACAGCTGAAGAGCAGTGGAGGACAAGGACAGGTGGTTGAGCATGGACTATCAATGAAGATAAAGAGGATTTTGTCAATTGTGCACATTGACTCCTGGGGCTCGTTTTCTCACCAGATCACCTCCAGACACTAACAATAAAATTACTCCGGTATACTGATGTTGGCTACATTGCTTACTTACCTCCTGGGAACTTCGCGATGAAATATCTTCCAGATCAGAAGACTAAAAAAAGCAGAGAACGGTCTGTTAGTTTGGTTAAACTGATCGTCCGTGGTGACCAATGAGAGAACTTACAAGGACACTGCTGGAAGTGGGACAAAAGGTTGCATTTTCTTTTTATTAGATTTTCAGTTTCTTTAAAGGCCAACATTGGTGGGATTAAAATTATTTCACTGAAAAATGAAGCTAAACCTGTCCCAGAATTCATGTCAGCCTTTTTTCGTTTACAAAAACCGAAAAACAGGTCCTCCTAACATACTGACCCTACTAATGAACTTACCCAACAGACCCCCCTATTCACCACCTGACCCCTACTGACCAATTGGCCCAACATGCCAAATTACCCTAATGACCAACTGACCCTGAGAACCAAATGACCCTTAATAACTAAATTAAATTAGCAGACAAACTGTACGTACAGATAAAATAACCCAACAAACAAGCTGTCCCTACTGAGCAAATGACAAGTGACCAACTAACCCTACTGAATAAATACAATGAACAGACAGACTGTACATATACATAACATTACCTTACCGAAAACTGACCCAACAGACAATCTGAACTTACAGACCAGCTCACCATACTGACCAAATGACCACACTGGCCCAGCAGAAAAACTATAGGTACAGATCAGATGATCAACTGACCCTACTGACTAAATTAAATTAAACTGCACATACAGACAAAATTACAAAACAGAAAACTGATCCAACATGCCAACTGAACCTACAGATCAAATTGCCAAACAGACAAAATGTTCGCACAGACAAACTGATGAACTAACACTACCTGAACCAATTGACGCCATAACCTATGACTCCATGACAGTAATGTTCCCGTTTGTAGTTTGAATGTTACTGTAACTTGTGTGATTTACCAGTACTGGAGTCTCTAGTCTTTTCAGCTTAGTCTCCAGAGCTAGAAGCTGTCCTTCCCTTCTAATAAGTTGTATCTGCAGGTCGTCACACTTCTCTCCCAGTTCTCTCAGCTGTTTTCGGTACGTGTCCTTCTCCAGGAGACCCTTGGAATATTGCATGTGAAACTGTTCCCTTGTGGCTATGGCCTGGAACACAGAAAGTGAGGACAGAATGCTGAAACACCTCAGCTGCTTTTAACAGTACTGTTTTTAAACCGTGGCTCTCAGAGCAGTATAATAAACGTTTTCTCAAAAAAAAAAGTGTGCCTGTTTTTACCTGATTTCGCTCGAGGCACACTTCCTCCATTTGCTGGAGAATAGACTCGATACGTTGTTTATACATCTCGGAGTCTTTTCTCAGCGTGGTGCACTGCAGTTCCAATACTTCCTTTGTCTCCAAGTGCTACAGACAAAAACAAATTGATATCAAATGCTCAAAGGAATTAATGAGGCACATACACAGGATCTGACATGGGCTCGATTTAATATTTTTGCTTAAGTTTATTCAAGTGATTTAATATTTTTTATAATCTTTTTTTTAAAAAATGCTTTTTTTAAAAAATTCAAATATCAAATTATATGGCATATTTTACAATAATATATATCAAAACATAGAAAAATCTAAAAGTATTGTTCATAATATAAAAAAATTGAAAATTGTATCAAAAAATAGTAAATCATTGGAAACATCTTATCCTAAAATATTAAGTTAAGGCCATAGTTAGAGGGGTTAATATGCCGTTAACAGTCCTGTTTAAAAATGTACAGCGCCGCACGCAGTTTCATATGGGGCTGCAAGGACATCTGGGTTAGTTATTTCTCTTCTAGGGTACATTCTATCTCAAACAGAACTCGTAGCAGAACTCGTAGCAGAGAAATTTGTTTCTCTGCTAGTTGAGGAACGGCACTGGAGCAAAGGAGAATTGAAGTGGTGCTTTATAGGCTTTGGAAAAAAAAAATTCTCTGCTTTGCAATACAAAACAATTAGCCCATGTATAAATGGAATTAGGAGGAAATATCGGTAGGTTAGTTTTACTTGATTTAAAAAGTTAGGATAAGTGGGAAGAGTTGATTTCGTGATGGTGTGCATATTTTTTACCTTCCTGAAGGGTTAGAACCCTGAGAGGGGATTAACGAAACTATCAGAAAACAGTGCACCTACTTTGTCTCGCAGGTCTTCGGCCCGTCGGAGCGACATTTTGAGGGTATACATGTTATTCACCATGTCCTGGTACTGTTCCATTGCCTGCCTGCGTTCGTCCTCCAGAGTCTGGACGTACAGTTTGATTTTCTCCGACATCCCTTCCTTGTTTACCCTCTAATAGATACATATAGGCATCGCGAATTATTGTCATCTACAGAACAAACCTCCATTCTCAATACATTGTACATTCTGTGAGCAGTTTAAGGCTTAAACATGGAAAATGGAAGAAAAAAAAAAAGAAATAATTGTGAAAAAGAGTCACACAAGAGGGGCTGGGAGGGTACAAAGACACACAAGAGGATCTAAGGGGGAGAAAGACATACAATACCGGCTGAGGGAGAGTAAGACAAACAAGAGGGACTGAGGGGGAGAAAGACGCAAGAGGATCTAAGGGGGAGAAAGACATACAATACCGGATGAGGGAGAGTAAGACAAACAAGAGGGACTGAGGGGGAGAAAGACACAATAGGGGCTGAGGGGGAGAAAGACACACAATAGGGACTATGAGGGAGAAAGACACACAATAGGGACTATGAGGGAGAAAGACACACAAGAAGAGTTGAGGGGGGAAAAAACATACAAGAGGAAGTGAGGGGGAAAAAGAAACACGAGGGGCGGAGGGGAAGAAAGAAACACGAGGGGTTGGGGGAGAAACAGACACATAGATGGGCGGAAGGAGTAATGACACACAAAAAGGGCTGGGGGAAAGACACACTAAGGGGACAATGGGGGATTAGATACACTAAAGGGAGTAAGACATTCAAAATAGGGGTTAACACACAGCTGAAGATGCATTTTATTTGGGGGGAGGCAGCAACAAAATCCTTGCACCGTGCCTGTCCATGGACCCAGATAATGGGGCAACAGTTTTCTCTGCCAAGGGCAGACTGTACTCCAGTGGCAAGTGACGACATCTGGATTCTGCAGACATGTTAATTGGAAGAGAGCCTCAGCTGCCCACACTTAACCAATCAATGCAATTCTGTGCACAGGAATATTCACAGAATTGACACTAGCCAGCCTGGACGTCTTGTTCTCTTGGTATTGGCCACCGCCATGGCCGTAGGTGGAGTTAAAACTCTGGCAGCAGAGGGGTTAAATGCCACATGTGCCGCATTTCAAAGTGAGACACGGCACATACAGACTCCAGGCAACATGACCACTTCAGAACACTGAAATGCTCATGGTGCTTCAAGTTACCCTTTAACCTGCTTACATACTGACAGCACCCAATGAATGTGGCCTTTACATAGTTAAGATATGGAAGTAGGGGTTGGTGCCTGGATTTGATAACTTACTTGCAGTGGGACATCCAACTCCTGGATTTTTGATTTGAGAAGCTCATTCTCTCTTTGCAGTTCATAGATGACATCTTGGCTGGGTCGTTTCTCTATGGCATGCTTTAGCTTCGAGGTTTGTTTTCTCTCCAGTTTACAGTCATCCTCGGCCTTCATCAGACTGTGTTTCAGCATATCAATCTGCGGAAAAGAGAGCGCGTCTTGTCAGCTATGAGACAAACACATTTTGTATCGTGCAAGTCACAGACACACCCTGCTCGAAAAAATGACGGTTTTATATTTCTCTCTTTGAACATTTCTTTAAAATGTCAAATATCAGGACAGGCTGACCATTTACAAAGTGATTTTTTTTTTTCAAACAGAGAGAAATATGGATGACCGTATAGAGGCATCCAGTTGCAGGAGAAAGTGGTGTGGATTTCTACTTTTTTCCAGTTTTTTAAAAATACATATTTGTTTAAAAATAGGGATAAATAAACAGAATATTACAAATCCTAAGAAGTGATTATTCCCTTTTACGAGGTTGATAATTAAAAAAAAAACAAAAAAACAGTATTGGGGGCAGTATTGAAGTTTAGAAGATCAGGTAACGCTAATCAACTAAAATTCTCTCTCTGAACAGAATTTGCAATGTGTGTCAGCAAACATTAGTTTGCGTTTTTTCCAGTACTGGAAATTAACTCGTCCCACGTATTATTGTGGGGAGGGCGGGGGCTTTTAACCCCTTAAGGACCAAACTTCTGGAAAAAAAGGGAATCATGACATGTCACACATGGCAAGAGTCCTTAAGGGGTTAATGTACATTTTAATATACAAGAACACTTAGTATCATGTGTCAATCGTGTAAATTCTGGAGAAATTAGAGAGAGTCGCTGAATATTTACTGCTTATTTTTTCTGCATTTGACATGTGAGATGCCCTTACCCATTCTCAGAGAAAGTTACCTCGAGTTGTAAATCTCTGTTCTTCATCAGAGCAGAATTCTTCTCTTCACTCTGGCTGGCAAAGCGCATCGCCAGGTCGTAGTTTTCATCCTTGCACTTTTTTAGCTCTTTGTTGAAGTTATCCCTCTCTTCTTTCATCTTCTGGACCCTCTCCTGGTGCTTCTTCAGCTCGCTGTCTTTGACTTGCATCTGCCGGATTTTGTCCTCCTTCTCACAAAGCAACGCATGTAGCTGCTTGTAATTCTGCCTCTCCTCCTGGATGACCTGCTGAAGTTTCAACATCTCATTCATGAGAAGTTGGGTCAGGCTGGATTCACCGGCTGTATCTACAGAGCAAACACTAGTTTCAGGAAAAGGAAAGGATGTGTGACAAAGATAGAACATCATGTGTCTCCATAAACTGATTGGAAATCTCGCTTCAGTGGGAAGGATTGCGGAGGAATCTGGTGGGAACACTTGATTACATTCTAAGAAAGAAGTAGACACATTGTCTATCTGACCAGATCACAGGGAATATATATCGGTTTTGGCCAAGCCAGTTCCCATTGTCTATCAACGGACCACATCTCTCCACTGGAGACAATGAATAATCTCGAAATGTAGGAATGTTCTGTCATATCGAAATTTAAATAATTTATTTTTAATGACCTTGTGGTATCCTTGCACACATCCTGGTAAATACACGTTACATTTACCACACGTAATGGGACTTATTTTGTTTTGTTTTTTGACGGTTTGGGTATTGATCTTCATTCCTGAGGTATGAACAGGTATTGCAGACAGATCATTTTTACCAAATTAACTATCTATATTTCCATCACATCAATAAACAACCAAGGGTTTTATTTGCACATACTGTACAGAATTCAATGTCAGAGAGCTACATAAAGTGAGTTTCTCAGTCACTACCCTGCATATCGTACTTGGCACCACAAGGGGGCAGTGAGGAGATAACTAGTTACCAGACCACCAGTGTTATCGAATAATCAGAAATAGAATGGAAAAATTGGTGGACTAAGTCCATAGTATAGTAAATAAACAACTAATAGTAAATGGGGGGGATCGGTTTAGAATTTAGGGTGGGTTAAACCAGAAATTAGAGGAGACAAATAATATTTTAATTTTACAGGGGACATTACAGTATTGCGCATTCACAAAGGGCATTGAATGGGCTAAGGAGTAAGAGATTGTGGGAGATTTGTTAACGTATTCCAAACAGAACAGTGGAATATATCAGACAATGAATTAAAGGGAACATCATTTGGTTTCTATGGTGATTGCTCCAAATGTTAGCACTTTGATTTAGTTAGCAATGTTTTTCAATATTAGCATACTAGCAATATTAGAATACTCCTCCAAATTGATATGACTCCCTTCCAGTAAGCACCTCGTTTGATAGGCAACTCATCGATTCCCGGCAGACGCTCTGTAGGAGTGAATCACAAAAACAAACGCAGAGATACAGGAACAAAGTGAAACATGTACAGACAGCTACCAGGCGCTAGGCTTTACCAATGATCATTGAGAAGACACGCGTAGGTTCGCTCCCAGTAATTTTCTTGAACAGATGTGGGTAGTACAATTCCAGACTTTCGAGAAATGCTACGTATCCCTTACACCCAGTCCTCTGCAGAATATCCAGAAGCACACCTGTATCAATACAATAAAGAATGTTTGCAGGATAAGCAGGAGGGGTGAAGGGGGGCGGGTGCCAATCAGACATTAGACATCCTAAAACACTAACTCAGAGACAATTCCACAATGTAGCAACCCATCAACAAAACTCTCTGTAATGCCTCTCTCAGTGAGGTATTAAAAAGGTCCGGATATCAGACCTCACAGAATTTATTACGGCTGGGCTTTTTAATTAAGTCTCCTGCATTTAAGTGAGATTTCACCTATATTTAGGACAAAATAATTTTACAAGAACAATTCCCCCAAACAGCTGTCCTGGTTTAAAATCTTTAAATCCTTCATCAATTCTCCGCATTTCCTTGCTTACCGAAGCGACACCTGCATGTTTTAGGGGACACAGATTTTACATTTCTACTTTTTCACGAAAAGCCCAGACACGGCGATGTGGTGATTTCGTGATGGTGTATGTGGTGATTACGTGATGGTGTATGCGGTGATTTCGTGGTGGTGTGTGTGGTGATTACGTGATGGTGTATGTGGTGATTTCGTGATGGTGTATGCGGTGATTTCGTGGTGGTGTATGTGGTGATTTCGTGATGGTGTATGCGGTGATTTCGTGATGGTGTATGCGGTGATTTCGTGATGGTGTATGCGGTGATTTTGTGGTGGTGTATGCGGTGATTTCGTGGTGGTGTGTGTGGTGATTACGTGATGGTGTATGCGGTGATTACGTGGTGGTGTGTGTGGTGATTACGTGATGTGTATGCGGTGATTACGTGATGGTGTATGCGGTGATTTCGTGGTGGTGTGTGTGGTGATTACGTGATGTGTATGCGGTGATTTCGTGATGGTGTATGCAGTGATTTCGTGATGGTGTGTGTGGTGATTACGTGATGGTGTATGTGGTGATTTCGTGATGGTGTATGCGGTGATTACGTGATGGTGTATGCTGTGATTTCGTGATGGTGTATGCTGTGATTTCGTGATGGTGTATGCGGTGATTTCGTGATGGTGTATGTGGTGATTACGTGATGGTGTATGCGGTGATTTCGTGATGGTGTATGCTGTGATTTCATGGTGATGTGTGTGGTGATTTCGTGGTGGTGTATGCGGTGATTTCGTGGTGGTGTATGCAGTGATTTCGTGGTGGTGTATGCAGTGATTTCGTGATGGTGTATGCTGTGATTTCGTGATGGTGTATGCGGTGATTTCGTGATGGTGTATGCGGTGATTTCGTGATGGTGTATGCGGTGATTTCGTGGTGGTGTGTGCGGTGATTACGTGATGGTGTATGTGGTGATTTCGTGATGGTGTATGCAGTGATTTCGTGGTGGTGTGTGCGGTGATTACGTGATGGTGTATGCGGTGATTTCGTGATGGTGTATGCAGTGATTTCGTGATGGTGTGTGCGGTGATTTCGTGATGGTGTATGCGGTGATTTCGTGATGGTGTATGCGGTGATTTCGTGATGGTGTATGCGGTGATTTCGTGATGGTGTATGCGGTGATTTCGTGGTGGTGTGTGCGGTGATTACGTGATGGTGTATGTGGTGATTTCGTGATGGTGTATGCAGTGATTTCGTGGTGGTGTGTGCGGTGATTACGTGATGGTGTATGCGGTGATTACGTGATGGTGTATGCAGTGATTTCGTGGTGGTGTGTGCGGTGATTACGTGATGGTGTATGCGGTGATTTCGTGGTGGTGTGTGCGGTGATTACGTGATGGTGTATGTGGTGATATATCTATTGATGCAGGTTGTTATTTAGGCAGGACTCACCGACTTTCCTTTTTCGGATGACAAGATTGGGGTCATTAAAAACTTGCTCTTCATCATCGCTGCTGAGGACGCGACACTGCCTTAGGTACGGCGTGATCCTGTTTGGGTCTATGATGGAGATTAGCTTTACACGATGACGCTCCAGTTTGTTCCAACACCCTTCATCCTCATCTTCCGACATGATTAAGGACGTCAATCTCGATTTCTGAAAAAACATGATTTTTTTTTACACTGTTTGTTCCAAAATATGAGGTATACTGCTTTTTTCAGATTAATCCAACAAAGTAATTATTTTTATTTTTAACATTTTATGTCACTTTTGTAAAGAAATATGCGGCGCTAACGACCCTTTAAGTTGCATTTTTTTAAATGATAGCACAGGAAAATAAAAAGCATGGGATATCAGTGTACCTTGGTTATTGCATACACTATCCATATCAGTCTTCAAATACTCAACGCACGACTAAAGGAGCACTCGGAGAAATCAAACCTCTTCAGCTCACTGTAATCAGTTAGGCGGACTGTGGGAATGCCTGTCTGTGTTTTGCAGTTAGTTAGTTAGTTTGTTGTTGTTTTTTTCCAGCATTTTATAAATGGTGCTAGATTTTGCACCTCTAAGCAGGAAGCAGGCCTATGTAGCTATGTATGTATGGCATTTAATTCTGAATTTGATTTATTTTTATAAGTATTAGGTAAGCATTATTAAAGTCATGGTGAAATCAAGAAGAGTGATCAAATCAACTGATTTAAGTTAATTCTACATTGTACTGTTTTACATTTACATATCCAAAAAGCAAGACACAAAGTCTTCCTCAGACCCAGCAGCTTTAAAAGTTTGTGTGTCTATACCTCTCCCAGAATGCTCTGTTCAATATGCAAATAAGTAGACACCTATTTAAAATAAATATCCACACCACATTTTTGTTCGCTCCAATGGAATGAACAGTGGAACTTTATTTTCTATTGCCACTTTTTATTCCAATGTATCGGTTATGATCATATTGGCCACCGTGTCAGTCATATTGACACACACTTACTGCACCATTCAATGACACAGTAGCAGACGTGTAAAGCTTTCTGTTATTCAGAATCCCATGCTCACACACTCATACATAGAGCCGCACTCAAACACTTTTTTTTTTTATTCTTTATTTTTGTCGTGCACGGTATAACAACAGGCTTGTTCAGCCACAATAGCAGTCACAAGCAGCAAGGTAACGAACAGTTAAAATATAACGTGGCATATGAGTATACAGCACAAGTTTAGTTTTGTAAGAGAAAAGAGAAAAACATAGACATTTATTTACATATGTTTCAAGCCTAGCTAAAACAATAATCAATGAAGAGATGTACATCCTGCTGTCTAGAATTTTCAAAAGATAAATTAACTAGCTGGGTAAGCTCAGCGGGAGGTACATAGTGCTTGGTATGTTATGATTCGTTTACGCGCTAATATGCACTGCAGAGTAATATTAAATAAAAATAAAATGATAACACAAACGATTAAGTATATGTAGATTAATATTAATGGTATATCTTAGATGCTTGACATAGAAAGGACACATCCAATTTATTAAATTTTGGTGTTGACAGCACCTGCCAAAGGGTACAAGCTAACTTAGCAGAGACCTGCAGGCAAATGGACAAGTATGAAAGTACTCAAGGTGTTGCAGCTTAAAACAGAAAGGCATATGGCTGTGATTGTAGGGGCTTAGTGTGTTGCAGCTGGTATCCAGCATGTCCCCATAGTAAATAGAACCGGACAGCAGGTAAACAGTTAAGGGACCTAGTTGGGCTCAGAGTGCAAGGAAGACAGGGGGTAACAAGAGTTAGTGTGACAGTCTTTCCACATCTAGCAGAGTAAGGCTGATGGGACCCCCTGTGGCACCTGTATCGCAGTTCACAGTCACCCTATACCTTGTAATGGTACAGCAAAGTCCCTGCCCGCCCTGGGGCATGCCAAGTTTTGAAAGTCTGATGCTAGGCAGCGTGGTTCACCGCTCAGGGTTTGATCTCTCCGAGGTTTGTTTGGCTTGAGCTTGCTCCATGTCGGTTCCCACCTCTCTGCGGCTGCTGGTGGGTCTTTGCTGGGTCGGCGTGTAGTAGAGCCTCTCTGAGGTGGGTAGGCGGGTTTGCGTTGGCGCTGGACTATAGTAGTTGCTGGGAGTACCGGAGGTCTTCGGTGCTGTGCAGAGGTAGGGCACTTATGGGTCCGACTTTGCGTTTTCTTTTGCTTGTGCAGGGATGATGCGTGGAGCCCAATCCGCCCTTTCCAAGGGATGTTCACCCATGCGGGAGGTTTCTTTACACTTTGGTGTGTGTGGTGATGCAGGCGAGTCTCGGTGCTTGTGTGGGCTAGAGGCCGGGAGGGTTTTTGCTTCTCTGAGGCGCCATTTGCTACTGGTTGCACCTGGCGAAGTCTGCCCGGCGGGAGGGGGGGGTCTGTGTTTGCGACGCCATTTCTGTGCTCTCTTTCCCGCTTGGTTTGTGCCCTGAGGGCGTGGGCTCGTGAGTGCCGTTACTCGTGAGTGTGCCGCTGGGCCTTGTGTCGTGGCTTGTCGGTCCTCTATTTTGCGCCAGAAAGCCTCGAATATGGCGTTGAGCCGTGCCAGTGTATCTAGTCCATCTGGAAGGTTAGGTGGACCGGTTACTGTCGGCTTCAGTTTGGTGTTGGTGGGTCTCATTTGGAGGCGCTGCTCCGTTGCTTGGGCTAATCCTCTTGGGGCCGGGATGACCCCCGCCGGCCCATAGGGGGGGGAACAGGAGCCCTTGTACGTGTTTGCTTCTGTGGCAGGTCGCGGGAAAGCGCTCGTCTTCCCCGCGTCCGCCATGCTTGTAGGCTGCAGGCCTCGTTTTGCCGGGTTATGTCCCATGGGCTTTTTGTCTTGCGTCAGCTTGTGCCCCACCATGTCACCTCTCTGGTGGTGGCACTTCTGCCTCGATTTGGTGCCTTTTTGTGCCTGGTTTTGGCTTTATTTCAGTTGCCGATGCAGGAGCTCCCCTATCTCGCATCCACTCGGCTCTGCGGTCAGGCCCCGCCCCCCGCACTTGAACACTTTTTAAAAAATAAAATAAAAGTGAACGGTCTGATCCTACGGCTCACTCACACGCAGGTCCCTGGGACCGTCAGTTCTGTTCACTACAAGTGCATAACACTGGATGCAAGCATGTACCTCTAATTCACTCACTCCACTAGGCTGACACAGTCAATGACCACCTGCACATTTTATCATTTATGGCTAGCGGGGTTATTGCAAAATACAGGCATATTTAAGACCGCTTCAGATTGTACTAGAGCAGCCATATAGAAACATAGAAACATAGAATGTGACGGCAGATAAGAACCATTCGGCCCATCTAGTCTGCCCAGTTTTCTAAATACTTTCATTAGTCCCTGGCCTTATCTTATAGTTAGGATAGCCTTATGCCTATCCCACGCATGCTTAAACTCCTTTACTGTGTTAACCTCTACCACTTCAGCTGGAAGGCTATTCCATGCATCCACAACCCTCTCAGTAAAGTAATACTTCCTGATATTATTTTTAAACCTTTGTCCCTCTAATTTAAGACTATGTCCTCTTGTTGTGGTAGTTTCTCTTCTTTTAAATATAGTCTCCTCCTTTACTGTGTTGATTCCCTTTATGTATTTAAATGTTTCTATCATATCCCCCCTGTCTCGTCTTTCCTCCAAGCTATACATGTTAAGATCCTTTAACCTTTCCTGGTAAGTTTTATCCTGCAATCCATGAACCAGTTTAGTAGCCCTTCTTTGAACTCTCTCTAAGGTATCAATATCCTTCTGAAGATAGGGTCTCCAGTACTGTGTACAGTACTCCAAGTGAGGTCTCACCAGTGTTCTGTACAATGGCATGAGCACTTCCCTCTTTCTACTGCTAATACCTCTCCCTATACAACCAAGCATTCTGCTAGCATTTCCTGCTGCTCTATTACATTGTCTGCCTACCTTTAAGTCATCAGAAATAATCACCCCTAAATCCCTTTCCTCAGATGTTGAGGTTAGGACTCTATCAAATATTTTGTACTCTACCCTTGGGTTTTTACGTCCAAGATGCATTATCTTGCACTTATCCACATTAAATGTCAGTTGCCACAACTCTGACCATTTTTCTAGTTTACCTAAATCATTTTCCATTTGGCTTATCCCTCCTGGAACATCAACCCTGTTACATATCTTAGTATCATCCGCAAAAAGACACACCTTACCATCAAGACCTTCTGCAATATCACTAATAAAAATATTAAAGAGAATGGGTCCAAGTACAGATCCCTGAGGTACCCCACTGGTGACAAGCCCAAGCTTCGAATATACTCCATTGACTACAACCCTCTGTTGCCTGTCACTCAGCCACTGCCTTACCCATTCAACAATATTGGAATCCAAACTCAAAGATTGTAGTTTATTGATAAGCCTTCTATGTGCAACAGTGTCAAAAGCCTTACTGAAATCTAGGTAAGCAATGTCTACTGCACCACCCTGATCTATAATTTTAGTTACCCAATCAAAAAAATCAATAAGATTAGTTTGGCATGATCTCCCTGAAGTAAACCCATGTTGTCTCTGGTCTTGAAATCCATGTGTTTTTAGATGTTCAACAATCCTATCCTTTAACATGGTTTCCATCACTTTCCCCACTACTGAAGTAAGGCTTACTGGCCTATAGTTGCCCGACTCCTCCCTATTACCTTTCTTGTGAATGGGCACAACATTTGCTAACTTCCAATCTTCTGGGACTACTCCTGTTATCAATGATTGGTTAAATAAATCTGTTAATGGTTTTGCTAGTACACCACTAAGCTCTTTTAATAGCTTTGGGTGTATTCCATCAGGTCCCATTGACTTATTTGTCTTTACTTTTGACAGTTGAAATAGAACCTCTTCCTCTGTAAACTCACGTGTAATAAATGACTCATTTATCCTTTTTCTTAACTGAGGTCCCTTTCCTTCATTTTCATTTGTAAATACCGAACAAAAATATTCATTGAGGCAGTCAGCTAGACCTTTATCCTCATCTACATACCTTCCTTCTTTTGTTTTTAATCTAACTAATCCTTGTTTTACTTTTCTTTTCTCATTTATGTATCTAAAAAAAGTTTTGTCCCCCTTTTTTACTGACTGTGCTATTTTCTCTTCTGTGTGGGATTTGGAAGCTCTTATAACTTGCTTAGCCTCTTTCTGCCTAATCTTATAGGTCATTCTGTCTTCCTCACTCTGGGTTTTTTTATAATTACTAAATGCTAACTTTTTGTTTTTTACTATTTTGGCCACATCTGCGGAGTACCACAGTGGTTTCTTGAATTTTTTGCTTTTACTGACAAGCCTAATGCAATTTTCTGTTGCCTTCAGTAGTGCAACTTTTAAATAATCCCATTTCTTTTGGACTCCATTTAAGTTGCTCCAGTCTGATAATGACTCCTTTACACATATTCTAATTTTAGAAAAGTCTGTTTTTCTAAAGTCTAAAACTTTTGTTTTTGTGTGGTGTGACTCAGTCACTGTTCTTATATTAAACCACACTGACTGATGATCACTGGATCCTAAACTTTCACCTACAGTAATATCTGATACCAAATCTCCATTTGTTAACACTAAATCTAGTATGGCCTCTTTACGAGTTGGCTCCTCAACGACTTGTTTTAGAGACAATCCCAGTAGGGAGTTTAGAATATGTGTGCTCCTGGCACAAGTAGCTATTTTTGTTTTCCAATTCACATCAGGAAGATTAAAGTCACCCATGATGATAACTTCCCCCTTCATTGTCATTTTAGCTATTTCTTCAACTAGTAGATTATCTAACTCTTCAATTTGTCCTGGGGGCCTATAAATCACACCTACACGAGTTACTGTGTGATTACCAAATTCTAACGTAACCCAAACGGACTCTATGTTCGCCTCACTAACCTTTATTAGGCTAGATTTTATGCTATCCTTTACATACAGGGCCACCCCTCCCCCTTTCTTGCCTTCCCTGTCTTTTCTATATAAAGAGTACCCTGGTATTGCTATGTCCCAGTCATTTTTCTCATTATACCATGTCTCAGTAACAGCGACTAAATCTACACTATCAGTTGCCATTATTGCCACAAGTTCATGGATCTTATTCCCTAAACTGCGAGCATTTGTAGACATGACTCTATGTTTGAACAATTTGGATAAAACTGTCCTCCACCCATATAGCCCAGCCCCAGACTGGTTAACATTGCCTAACAAGACCTTCTAACCCGGCCTTACCTTAACCTACCACACGTCACAGAGAACTCAACGTCTACCCCTCAACGACTGCTTAACCTGTAGAAATCTTACCACATGCTACACTCGACATTAGAATGTTCCCTCATAATTTACAGTTACTGTAAATATTAACATGACTCAGCAATATTTCCAGCCCTAAGGAGCCCTACAGCCCATGTAAATACAGCAGAACAAACTTACCTCTAGCCCAACAGGTCCTATGCAAGAGACACTCACAATCTCTAGTCCCAGAACACCAGGCAGGCATGAGTCTCACAATGCCTTGCACATATTGTAAGCACGTGAAACGAATCCAGTTTATTCCTATAGTACTCAACACCAGACCTGGTGCGATCTCGTACAAGTTTCAGGGAACTGCTGTTTGCTCAACCTATATACAGGACTTTATTTTAATTTTTGTTTGTTTTCACGTAGTCGAACTACATACTAGCCATTCGCACTAGAACCGACCTCACTCATTATTATAAATTGTGCAAAAGTTACCATGTACCCCATTGTAATAATTGTCATTGAAGCGTACTTGGATTGCCGTTGGGGCACTACAAAAATAAAGAATTCCAAAAAAACTAAAAAAAAAAACTGTCCTCCATTCAACCTGAAGGGTATAGCCAGGGGACCGGCCCTCTATGCATATAATGTATTTTCACTAAGCAATATCTCTCTCTTGGGAGGAGGCCCTGTTATACACATCCCCGGTGACCACACTAAGGCAGCTGAGGATTCTCTCACCAAGAATCCCTGCTAAACTATTCTAAAACGTTCTCCTGCCCTGCATTATGCCACCTCCTAGAAGGCTCTTTTGTTGTCCTTGTTATAAAAACAAAAAATGAGGTGTGTTGAAAGTGAATGTTTTATCATGAACCTACTGATGTATTTAATTCTGCTCAAGCATTCCCTGCATTTTTGTAATTTGTTACCTGTACCTTAAAGGGACACTATAGTCACCAAAACAACTTTATCTTAATGAAACAGTTTTAGTGTATAAATCATGTCCCTGCAGTCTCACTGCTCAATTCTCTGCCATTTAGGAGTTAAATCACTTTGTTTATGCAGCCCTAGTCACACCTCCCTTCATGTGACTTGCACAGCCTCCCTAAACACTTCCTGTAAAGAGTGATCTAATGTTTACACGTTCTTTATTGCAAATTCTCTGTAAGTTAGAATTGCCTGCTCTGCTTGCTAGACACTGAAGGAGCCTCCTGTGTGTGATTAAAGTTAAATTTACAGAGCAGGAGATAAAAAATTCTAAATTAAGTTACATCTGATTGAAAATGAAGCCATTTTTTTATGCAGGCTGTGTCAATCAGAGTCAGGGGAGGTGTGGCTAGTATAAAGAGAAACAAAAGTGACTTAAAGGGATTGCGAAAGAGAAAAAGAGAGGAGGATCTGTCCTTCAAAGTATAAATAAATATACGTAGATATTGAGAAAAAGCAGTTAAAAATATATATACTTTATTAAACAAAAAAATAAACTTACAAATATGGTAAATGCAAACCCTAACCTACGCTACCTAACTAAATATAACAAGTTGGTAGCTGGAGTTAGCGTGAGAGACGTACACGGAGGTAAAAGGAAGTGAGATATGACACAAATAAGTGAACAACATTATATAATAAAGACAGTAAATTGTGCTGGCTAAAGGGTACCTAAATAGCAGCACACAGAGTTGAAAAATCACCTAAAAAGGTGAGTACTTTACACAATGATTACAGATGCAACAATATGTCAAAGGTATATCGGAGACTCTATAATGCAACTATTTGTTTGTTACACAAGATTTCAGATAATAATTTGCAACGGGATATCAAATGTGCATAAAAGAAATGCAACAATATGATCAAAACATCAGATTAAACGGTTTGCCTAAGAAATGTATGCAGCGATAAAGTGAGATCATACGATCACAGCAGTGTATCTTTAGGTGATCAGCCACAGGATTAGTCTTGCCAGGAAACTCAGTGTATATCATGCAATATCTCACTTCCCCTTACCTCCGTGTACGTCTCTCACGCTAACTACGGCTACCAACTTGTTATATTTAGTTAGGTAGCGTAGGCTAGGGTTTGCGTTTACCATATTTGTAAGTTTATTTTTTTGTTTAATAAAGTATATATTTTTGAACTGCTTTTTCTCAATATCTACGTATATTTATTTATACTTTGAAGGACAGATCCTCCTCTCTTTTTCTCTTTTGCGATTAATTTCATTAGGGTCCCCCCCTGGTCTGTCCTTTTGGACTGTTTTTGGCCAACTATTCTTTACTTGACTTAAAGGGACACTCCAGGCACCCAGATCACTTCTGCCCATTGGAGTGGTCTGGGTGCCAACTCCCACTACCCTTAACCCTGCAAGTGTAATTATTGCAGTTTTCATAAACTGCAATAATTACATTGCAGGGTTAACTCCTCCTCTAGTGGCTGTCTACTAGACAGCCACTAGAGGAGACTTCCGTGTTTATAGAACACAAAAAAAAGTGGTTTAAAACGACGTTGGACATCCTCACGCTATATGAGGACCTCCAGCGTCGCCGAAATCCCCATAGGAAAGCATTGAAAGCATTATTCAATTCTTTCCTATGGGGAGGTCTAATGCGCGTGCGCAGGCATTGCCACGTATGCGCATTAGGTCTCCCCCGCCGATGGCTGCGCATGCGCAATAGGTCTCCCCCGCTGATGGCCGCGCATGCGCAGTAGGTCTCCCCTGCTGGCTGACGCCAGCATGGGAGGAGCGTAGGCGGACCCTGACCCAGCGCAGAGGGACATTGGCGCTGGACTCCGGTAAGTCACTGAAGGGGTTTTAACCCCTTCAGCAATTTGGGTTGGGGGGGTGGGAGGTAGAGGGGCACTAGAGGGTCCTGCAGTGCCAGGAAAACAAATATGTTTTCCTGGCACTGGAGAATCCCTTTAACTCCTAAATGGAAGAGAATTGAGCAGTGAAACTTCAGAGGCATGATCTGTACACCAAAACTGCTTCACTAAGCTAATGTTGTTTTGGTGACTATAGTGTCCCTTTAATAAAACAGAGAATTATACAAAAGGTGTGCAGACTGAACTTAGAGAAAGAGAATGCAAATGTTTGTATAAAACTATATCAATTTGCATTTGCAGTTTCAGGGACTCAGAAGAATGAAATTCAACATATAGTGTTATCAGGCAGTACTTTAACCCCTTAAGGACCAAACTTCTGGAATAAAAGGGAATCATGACATGTCACACATGTCATGTGTCCTTAAGGGGTTAAAGACATAGCACATGTGTCTGCCTCTGCTATAATTACAACATTCAAGGTTTATCAAATTCGAGATATTTTAAAAAAATCAGATAAGAAAACACAGAGCATTTCATCGCTCGGCAAAATGAATTTTTCCCCCCTCTCTCCAGATCCATCTTTTTAGCAAGAAGAATTTGCGCTTTAAGACTAGTCCAGTAGACTTTATAATCACCTAATTATTAACTAAACTGAAATCTGTGCAGAAAGGATAATAAACTGCTAAACCAAAACAATCGCAATTAAAAAAAATATTAGAGAGCTTCAGATGATTTTTTTTCTGTTAGTTTAGATATTATGTCCTAAAAATAGACGTGTTATACATTGGAAGTGTTATAAATGATATTATATCGGAGATTCCAAAGACTTTAACCTGAAAGGTAATAAAATTCTCCTATTTTAGTGAGAATTATCTTTATGGACGTCAGAAGTAAGGGGTCTGGTGTTAACGCAAGCTATTTTAATCCTCCGTACTTCCTTCTTATGGTCTCAGACTAGTAAGCACATATTGGGTAGTTCTGTCATTTCTAGCCAATAAGAAGGTTTATGATGGCCCCATCGTTTAGGTAAATGTGTGACGTCATCTTAAGACCATATAGAACCAAAAACATTTCAGACATATTTACAGGCACTTTCACAGTCTGTTTGTGTGGCCTTGAAAGTGTAGTATATATTGGTCTGGTGGAATTCTGGGAGAAAATAAAAAATTTGGAGAAAATGTGTCCATGGCATTTAATTTTGTTTTCGTTTTTCCAGCATACACACAGCGTAACTGTTTTTATTGGTTGTTTTATCATATCCAATTTTTTTTTTTTAAATCTTTATTTTTATTGTGCTTAGAGTAACAAAACACGCTTATATTGCCACGACAGCAAATACAAGCCGATGGAATGAAACAAGAGTATTGACAACATGGCAATCATTATCAGCACATTTTTGTTTTTTAAAACAAGAGAAGTCAGGCTAGGTAAAACAATCTGTGGCTTTAGGTTCATTCAGGCTGGTAGCTAAGTGAAGCAAAATAGATATTTCGAGTAGTGTCTACAAACGCCACAACAGCGTACAGGTATATATAAACGTGGGTACAATAAACAGTGGCTCGGTAAAAGTGCACATTTCAGTTATAAAAACACTTATGTATCTTGTCTGATATGTCTGATGCTGGAGTATCCTATGTAGCAGGACTCGTGAGACCTGTGTTTGGTGTACTAGCGAAATGCTGCAAGTAATGCAAGTTAAGTGGATCAGGCTTGTAACACATGGAGTCTATCTGTGGTGTCCTAGTAGCATCCTGTATAATAGCTTTAAAGGGTTGTAGGGTTGGATGTATGTGCATGGGTGTATAACACATGCTAGGCTCGTTGTGTTAGTGTAATATACATAAAAGTGTAACAGTAGGCTTAGTAAACATGCTAGATAGGCTCTACACAAGCTTAACGTTAATGAAGTTATGCTGCAATATAGTTAAGTTTACGAGTAGAGTGGGTTCGCTCTGCTATATACTGCTGCAGTGGATTGCGTGGTAAGACTTACAGGCCCGTTGGGGAGACCCAGGCAGGTGCGTCGGTTTTAGGAAGCAGCAGACACGCGGATTGATTAAGCAGATTAGCTAACTAGGCTGTATGATTATTGCCTTAGGTTGCTGCATATTTGTAAATAGTTAAGCACACATGTCAACTGGACAGGATAAGCAGTATGTCAAAATAAGATTCATAATTTTAAACTAAAAGTCATAATAGTAGGTAACGTAACTGAGGCTAAGGCATAGATTAATATTTCTTCCTTTTTCCCTTAAAAAAAAAGGTTATCAATCACTTATGGTCTAAGCTAACATACAGCTGAGATATTGGAAAAAACATATACGCTTTCATGCTGTTATATTTTTATGCCGCTGAGCCAGCAGTCTTGCTTCGGTGTCCCTGTTCAGTGGCTTGTCTTGTCCTGCAGCCATGTCTCAGAGTCAAAAATGTAGCCGATGCCCTTGCTAGGCTTCTGTATGACATACGTGTAGTGTCCATTGCGTTGAGCCATGTCCCGAGTGTTGCCTTTCTGAGCCCATCTTACGGTGCCTCGAGGCCTGTTGCCCTCACGCTGGAAGTCGGCTCTGATTGTACCTCGTGGGGTGAGCAGCCGCACAGACCCTCTTGCTGCCGCAATGACGGTGTTGAGTTGGGTTCTGTTACACTGGTTCTGATTGCCCGCACATGGGGCTTGTGTGGTAATCCCAGGTTTGCGTGTTAGCAGGTAGGGACGTACGTCGGGTGGACATGGCGCCCTTTCTCGCCGGGAGGACTGCTGGAGTCTGCGTTGCCGGATCGCCGCTTTGGAGGCTCGGGGTATGCACCTGTAGTGGCTGCGTCGTGCCGCCGGTCTGATCCATGAGGCCACTAGTGTTTCTGCCTGGCGGTAGGTTGATCCCCGGCTGTTCGGTCTGATCGATTGGTCCAGCGGGGACCGGGATATCCCCCACCGGTCCAAAGGGGGGGGGGTAGTCCGCTGTGCTGTCGCTTAATTGCCCCGGCGCCGAGGGGAGCGGCCGTCTTCCCCCAGGCCCAGTAGGCCGCAGACTCATCTTTGCTTTCCCAGCTCCGGCGGGCCCCGGGGTGGTGTCTTTCTGGTTTGCGATTCCCCCCAAATATGAGAGGTGCACCTTCGAGGTTCCTTGGGCCATATAGCCGCTGTTATTTTCCCTTTTTCAGCCCGTCGAGCAGGAGCACACTTCAGACGCGTCTGCTCGTCTCGGTGTCCAGGCTCCGCCCCTCATCATATCCAATTTTAATTCACTCAACCTTTACAGAAGAATTAAGGAGGTAAATAAATAAGAGAGGATGTGGTATAAATGTCCTTGCGTCATTAGGATGGATGGAGAGATAAAGTTATTAAGAGATAATGGAAACTGGCCTTTTGGCAGTAAGGAGGGTAAATCTGGTGCTGTTTATATTTCATGGTCTCCTTAGATTAGTGTCTTCCATAACTACTTTATTTTTTTTTTTTAATTCTTTATTTTTTTCGTGCATGAGTAACAATCGAATGACAGCAATGCCACAACAGCATACTTATACAATGTGAACATACAAGAGTGTAAACTGTTATGTAGCATTCAGAAGGTACGCACATATTTTTATATATAGTGATAATAGCAAAATCAAGCTGGGTACATGCTGGTTAGCAATAGTGATTTTTTTCTGTGGTTTGGTAACAGTAACATAGGGTAAGTATGTGTATTGAATGTCATCGCTTTAAGTTAGTTATATAATTATGATGCTGGTAAACAGGCGAGGTAACTTTAGCTAAAGTATAGAGTTGCAAAGTTAAGTTAAATCAGTAGTTAAGTCATGCAGGCAGCAGCATCAATAGTTAGATCGTTTAGGCATTAACATTGACATTGCGTTGAGACTAGAAACGGGCTTGGTGATGGGAAATGCTGTGTCTGCTGGTGTGGCATACATTGGTTTTCAATATGTTAAAACAAAACTGAAGCAAAATAATACAGTAAAAACCTCTTGCCCTCCCCTGCGGTAGCAGTCTGATAATGTGGTGATAGAGTCCATGTTGCCGAGGAGAGACAGTCCTTGACCATGTTTGCTCATCCGATTCCTGCAGCGGGGGCCGCGGTGACATCCATATGTAGCGTTATGATGAGGCTCCGAGTTTGCTGGAAAAGTGGGTACCTTGATGAGACTCCGGCTTGTAGGAGAGCTCTCCTTCCCTGACTGCACCCGCTGGGCGGCTCCGCCGTGTAAATTATTTTGCTGTCAGCGCTGCTTGTTTCTCTGTGTCGGTTTGCTCTTTGCGGGACGGCTGTAGGTGAGACCGCTTGTCGGTAGGCAGGTCGGGTGCTCTTGCGGGCTCCATGCTTTATTTGAAGGGTGCGTGTGTTGTCCCGTCGGAAGATTATGCTGGGGCCACGTGGGGGGTTCCACTGCAGGCAGCGGCGTGTCGCCGGACGGATCCACGCCGCCATCGCTAGGGTTGCGGCCCCTTCTTATGTTCCGGGTGATAGGGTATGGTTGTCCTCCAGGAACCTACGTCTCAAGGTTCCCTCGATGAAATTTGCTCCCAGATTTCTGGGTCCCTACAAGGTGTTACGTAGGGTTAACCCCATTTCCTACTCCCTTGACCTGTCTCCTTCCATGCGTATTCCGAACACGTTTCATGTCTCGCTTTTGAAACCCTTGCTGTGTAACTGGTTCTCTCGTCCACTCGGGCGGCCCGTTTCCCCTCGCGCGGTCCCCAGTGACGTGTACGAGGTGGCTGCCCTTCTCGACTCTCGTGTTTCTAGGGGTCGGCTGCAATATCTGGTGGATTGGAAGGGGTACGGTCCTGAGGAGCGGTCTTGGGTTTCGAGCTCTGATTTGCACGCTCCCTCTTTGGTCCGCTCCTTTCATGCCCGGTTTCCTTTGAAGCCTTCTGCTTCCCGCCCTCCGGGCGGTCTTCGAGGGGGGGGTAATGTCAGGATCCCGCGGGCGGCTGCGAGGGGAGGCTGCAGTCCGCTCGCGGCACTCACCCTCCAGCCGTCCGCGGTCCCCTTCCTGCCATGTGTTCGGCGGGCGGCATCCTCCCAGCCACGGATGCCGCCCACGTCTTCCTCCAAGTCCCCCAGCGGCAGCATGCATGACGCTGCACGCTGGGAAACCGCCCAATTTGTTACACGCCGGGGTCAGTCACCTGACCCGGCGTTAAAGGCACAGTGCCTCAATCACAGTGGGAGATTTAGATATCTCCCACGTGTGATTGTTAATTCTGATTGGAAATCATCCAATCAGAATTAATCTTCTGGTTTAAATACTTACCTTTCCTGTTCCTCCCTGCCCTGTTGTGGTCTTTGCTTTATAGTATTGATTCTGAACGTGTGCTTTCTGGTTACGTACTCTCTGGCTTGTTATACTGACTTTGTGACTTTCGCCTACCCTTTGACCTCGGCTTGTTTCTCGTTATTCTGTTTTCTGGTTCCCCTTACTCGGCTTGTCTCCTGACTATTCTGTGTGTGCTTAGCCCGGCCACTCTAAGGACCGGTACTGCACACTTTCTGTGTGTGTGTCTGCGTGTGTGTTAGCGTGTTGGGTTCCCCGAATCGTGACATTGGTGGTCCATGAGGACTGGGTTGGGGAGCACTGGCCTAGATGACGCAGTCCCTTTAATTATTTTATTTCCAAATTTATTTAAGGGCCTGCTGGTTTGGCCCATGAACCAGCAGAAAGATTTGCACGCCGGACCGAAGAGTACTTTTCCTATTCAGGCTGCGTGGCTGCGTGGCTGCATGACTGCGTGGCCGCGTGGTGTGTTCTGCCTGTGTGGCCCGAGCAGGGGAGCAGCACGGGCACTAGGTAAGTATGACAAGCGGCAGTTTATTGGCTTTTGACAATACTTTTTTAGGTTTGGATCAATATTCCCTTAGATCCCCTGATTCCCCTAATTACCGTGTTGGCCCACAACCACTGCATTTATTCGGCATGCCCCATGGCCGACTGATTTTATGACATATTTATAATAAAAACATTTATCACAATCTGAATTCCTCATGATTTATTTATTTATTTTAGTGAAACATGTTCAGTCTTAATTTATTGGTGCATAAATCTAGGAAATATTTAAACTTGTATTATTTTTATGGGTATATCTTCCTGGTTTTCCATATCAGAATGTTAATTTGCTGCTTCTAGTGAGTTATTTGCCAAAGTCAGCACGAAGTCAGCCAAAGGTCAAGATGTTCATAGAAAGCAATATAAAAAGGGAACAGGAAATAAATACGAGATCCAAACAGAAACAAACATTTCTGAAGATCCACAGAACAAAAGCAAGCAAATATGTCCTCTTTAATAACATTTACAATTCATGATTAGTGCCTCACGTCTGTTCCTGCGTACATAGTTCAGAGGGATATATGTGGATCACGGAGTTCAATCTCTCTAGTCAATGCCCATTTCCTCTGCCAAATCTGTTAACCTGGGAATCAGCCAACATAAACGACATATTGAGCCGCAGTCAGATTTGTAGTGAACTGCCCATTGCCCATGCCCAATGAATTTCAAACTTATGGCTTAAATACCCAGATGTAACCTTTGGTTGGTGGGTAATAGGGGAGTGACTTTCGCAACTTTGATGCCCATAATGGGTGGGTCACCTGGGAAAAGAGTGGTCCCGGCCACAGTAGTGGCATGTCAGCCTGCTTCCAAGCTCACTAACAGTCTGTCTGGCCTGCCCCAACATACCGGACCCTGAGGAGATGCTGCCGCAGTGTTCCGCGTAGTCCTAGTACAGACTTCCTCAATCTCCGTCCCTCCAGATGTTGCTGAACTACAACTCCCATGATTCTCCGCCTATCTATTTCATTTATAGAATCATGGGAGTTGTAGTTCAGCAACATCTGGAGGGCCGGGGTTTGAGGAAGCCTGTCCTAGTATGTCTAATGAAATGATGGTCTCACTCTGTGCTCTCTGAGGACAGTTACCTGGTGACCCCAGGTTCAGGACACCAGGGAACTCAATCAGGACGGCAGGTAAGGACATCTAAATCAAGACTGTTGGTAGGCCTATATACTTCAAGGGCAGCTATTTTAGTCCCCCAAAAATTTTATCTGGTTAATTTCAGGACTATTTAGCATCTCTGTTAGACTTGATACTTGGTTTTGTCAATTTGTTTTAAGTTGGTTTTTGATGGGTGGTAATTTTTATTATATTTTGTAATTTTTTTTGTAGCCACTCAGGGAATCAAAGCAACTTTAAAGCACGTTATAGATTTTGGCCTTATTTTTTTGTATTCTCAAATCTTTTTGGTTTTTGCACAGAAAAAAAAGAAATGTTTTGCAAATGTTTTAAAGCCTGCCTCCTTAGCCACGCCCCCTCACTCCAGAAAAATACTTCCTTATTTACTGTATGTACACAGTGAGTTGCTTTTAATTCACAACCTGGCTGCAGACAGTCAGAGAAACTACAAACAAGTAGTGATATCCTTACTATATGTCTCTCTGGGTAGAAAAAAGGAAAGGTGTATCCCGCGCCTAGTATATTATATGTGCAAAAAATACATACATATATTCTCAAATATATCAGGAAGGAGCCGAACCTCAGGATAAAAACAGAGAATAAAACACAATAGTGCAATACAGTAATAAAAATATATTTTATGGTGGTGAGTATGGCTATATATAATCCACTCACATTTATATGAGCTATAACAGAGCTCAGCTGTGCAGCGCTTGGACGGTACAATCCCCGTCTTGGGATATGTTGTAGTATATGCAGGTGCTTCCAAAGTGCAGTATGCGTGGTATATGCAGACAAAAGGAAAAAAATAGCAGCCAATAGTGAAGTACGTCCCAATAATGGTGTAAATAACGAATAGTATTGTACTTACAATTACTAGAGCATGAAACCTGCTCTAGTGTGGTCAGCTTAGGTGGTATAATCCCCACCAAGGATATACTGGATCCAGGAGGTAAAAGAATGAGTATAAAAAGTAACTTAAAAAGTATACTTTAATATTAATACAATATAAACAAAAACCATAAAAGGTATAAAAAGTAATGTCCCACTTAACGCGTTTCGCCTCACAGGGCTTCTTCAGAAGTGTGGTGCAACCTCCTCTCAGATCAGGTTTCATGCTCTAGTAATTGTAAGTACAATACTATTCGTTATTTACACCATTATTGGGACGTACTTCACTATTGGCTGCTATTTTTTTCCTTTTGTCTGCATATACCACGCATACTGCACTTTGGAAGCACCTGCATATACTACAACATATCCCAAGACGGGGATTGTACCGTCCAAGCGCTGCACAGCTGAGCTCTGTTATAGCTCATATAAATGTGAGTGGATTATATATAGCCATACTCACCACCATAAAATATATTTTTATTACTGTATTGCACTATTGTGTTTTATTCTCTGTTTTTATCCTGAGGTTCGGCTCCTTCCTGATATATTTGAGAATATATGTATGTATTTTTTGCACATATAATATACTAGGCGCGGGATACACCTTTCCTTTTTTCTGCATATTGTTCACACGGTTTGGGAATCCTTGTTTGTATACTGCTGCCTGCACGTTAGTTACTATAGAGAGCGCCTATTACTCCATTTTTTTCTTTCCATGTCTCTCTGGGTGTCCTCTCGTTCTTTTTTTTTTTTTTTTCAATCTTTCTTTTATTGAGGCATGAGTCATGGGTACAGAATAAAGAAAGGGAAACGTATGGTTGATAATACAGGGATTATATAGCATTGATATTGTTGTTGTACCTTTCCAGGAAAGTGATGCCTCATTTTTTTTTTCTCATGAAGTAAACAAAAACTTATTATAAACAGGCCTAAGTTCCCTAACATGTCATGTATGTATTCAGTTTCGAATAAGGAGACTTAATTTGCATATCATATACAAGCTTAAAATATATTATAAACAGGTTTAAGTTCCCTAACATGTCACAGATATAAAAAGCTGGGTGACAAGGTGAGGAGGGCATGCGTGCGTGCAAGTTTACATATGTGATCCTTGTGTGCAAATTATTAACAGGCCTAAACTCCCAACTTGTCACAGAAATAAAGGGTTAATTGACAAGATGATCCGGACATGTATGTATTTAGTTTCGATTATGGAGGCTTAATTTGGATATCATACACAGGCTTAAATCACTGAACATGTATCTGCATTAAAAAGTTTATTTGGTGCCAAGAGTGCCCCTTTAAGGCAGCCGAGATATGTGTAAAATATTTGATTGTTTAAAATGCAACGTTTCATTTATTTTAACAGAAAAAAAAATAATTTACAAGACACTATGTAGGTAACCATCAACAAAGTTCCCCTCCCTATTCCCCGAAGATGTTTGCCTACTTGCATATTTGGTTTATTTATCCATTGTTTGCACACGTTATCTCTATAAATAAAATATAAAATTCTGTAGCAAATAAATTTTTTGTGTGTTTTCTTGTATGGACGTAGCGGGGAATGTGATGCAAATAAGAATAACGGAGCCTACCCAAATACCCCTCAATAACGAAAGTCACCGAATTTGGATGGAACAGGCTGTGACGGACCACCTGGCACCCCGACCGGCCAATCGATGCTCCTAGTGCTCACCGAGGACTCCAAACACTCCACTAGACACCATCAGCACCGCAGACCCCACAAACTGCCCCAGCTTGGTTGGGGTCTTGCCGTCCTTTATATGAATATCCCCATGCAAGGGGTATGCCCACATGGGGAACTGAGTTACAATATTCACAGACCAATAAGAACAGTATTCGACTGCACAACACTTCCACACATAGCATACAATCCCTCCTCTCTGCCTGGGAGATAATTGAGTCAGATACTGTATTAGCTCAATTATATCCAGAAAAAAACACATATTTAAAAAAAAAAAAAAAAGTACCCCCAAAAACACATAAAATCACAACGAATGTCACATCACCTGATAACCCTGATCTGGGTGACCAACATATCCAAAAATCACCCAGATCGGTTCAGGAATTCTATAGAAGTCACATTTTGACCGACCGCACGCATGGTCCCATGCCCAAAACAGTTCCAGAGAATCAGGCTGTGTGGTCGGTCTATTTCGGAAATTCAAAATAAAGTTCAAAATACCGAACGTAGCCGTTCATGAGTAAAGTCAATGTATGTCTCTTGTTTGGGAGTTTATTCTTACCGAACGCCGTTCGAATAGCTGAACATCCGTGAAAGTTAAATAGTTAGCGGTGTTTGTGCCGTTGCGTGTCCAATTTGAGTTCCATGAACTCGACGACCACACAGTGCTCATTGTACCCGCGGCTAAAGATGGCTGCTGCCACGTGTTCGAATGCCACTTCAAACTACTTCGACTGTTCGGGAGTTTGAAGTGCCGCTTTGAGAGTTCGAAGTCTTCCTGTTATAAGTCCAAAAGGCACAAAACAGTGGTTTCAACCAACGTTTAACACAGGGGCCATAATCACAGGGTAGGAGGCTGGCAAACAGGCCCTTCCAAAAACTAGTGGCCCGGTTACTTTCGCCACAGAAGCCACAGCATCCAACATTTATTAAACTTTATCATTTAATTATAACCAGAGATAAATACATAAATATTCTATAACTTAACATATAATTATTAACACCTAGTGCCCTAAAGACTTTGCTTACATAAACGTCCTTGCCAATGAAAGAGACCATGTGCCTATGCACCAACTTGCCCACAGGGTTCTCACCTCCTCCCTCACCTAAACTAAATTCCCTTTTCTTTCAATGCTTACCAGCAGCCGGCTTTTAGCTCGGTGGGCACGTCCAAGTCGGTAACTTAAAAGTTTACCCTCCAGAGCAGGGGAGGTTGAGACCCGACCTTGTCCATATCCTGATACTCCATGTGATAGCCCCCAAAACCTATTGGCAAGGACACATCCCCCGCCACAACCCTGCTGTTTTAAGCCTTAAATCAGCAGGGGGCACCACCCAAACCAACCAAGGCCTGTTTTACTGCTTCCTGTATGGCAAGATTAAAAAGGTCAAGCCCGTTCTCCATGTGGTGAACTCCATCACCCAGAAACACATTAGCTGCCTCCCGTGCAAAACACCCCGTGGCGAACCTGAATCCCTTTACCCCCAAACAAACCTAGAGACCCACCAATTTAGCTTCATATGGCACCGTTCCATGGCTCTCTGATTATGGGCCCGCTGCCAGAAGATATGGGAAATGACCTCCGACCAAATGAGTCACACGTCAGGAAACAGAAGTAAAATGCACACCAAGTCCCTCTTAAGGGCAGATGCCAAAACCCACATTGGCATTGTCCCAAGATCATTGCCCCCTCCCTCCCCCCAGGTTTATAACCCGAACACTTGGGACGCCCGATGGCGGGACAGCTGAACCTGCTCTGTGAGGAGTCAAACCCATTTCATACCAACTAACCAACGAACCTCCGCTTCAGAAGGCGTAAAAACCCAATAGCTCACCTCCCGGACAGCTGCATGCCTGCTGGCCCAGAATACAGAAGAGTGCACGATCACCCAAACCCTGGGGGGAGTCAAAGCAGCGGAGAGAAACCTCAATTCAGGAGACCGTCAGGACGAACATATGAGACAAAACACCCTGATTCCCACCTCTAAAATGCGTGTGCCGGCATACCCATCCTAGAAGCCTTCTTATGTTCATAAAAAATATAATTGAAAACCAGATTACTGTACTATTTACACTAGCTATATAAATAACACTTTGAGTGCAGTTAAAACACACTTTACGGTCACTGTTATTGTTTCCTGAGTACATTTAGACATCTGTAAACAGCTACAATTCTGAATTCAAAGAAAAGAGGAACACAAGACCAGAAAACATGGAGAGGGGAAACTGGGCCCACAGAGGAAGTAACCGCGATAATGAGGAACAATTGGGAGACATGAACATGGTCTATAAAATGACACAAGCTTAGAATTCAAAGTCAACTTCACATTTCAGGCCAGAGTAGCCGAACTGAGAGCGTAGCTGACTTAGATAAGGTTTCCACCTCGGCTACTTTTACCTTACATTTGAAATTCACTTTGAATTCTGACTTTAGTAAATAATGCTGACTGTGCCCCCCTCTCCCCCCCACCCTGTGTAATGTCAGTCGAGAAGCTGCCATTGGCACACTGACACATATTCCACTGACACAGACGCACGACACACTTGCAAAGCACACAACATTCTGATAACGCAGAGAACGTAAAAAAAAAAGCTGGATGTTCAACTCTCCAAATTACTGTGAGTATTATTGCTGTGGAGCTCTGTTATACACTCAGACACATTACTGGGAGTATTATTGATGTGGAGCTCTGTGATACACTCAGACACATTACTGGGAGTATTATTGCTGTGGAGCTCTGTTATACACTCAGACACATTACTGGGAGTATTATTGCAGTGGAGCTCTGTTATACACTCAGACACATTACTGGGAGTATTATTGATGTGGAGCCCTGTTATACACTCAGACACATTACTGGGAGTATTATTGCTGGGGAGCTCTGTTATACACTCAGACACATTACTGGGAGTATTATTGCTGTGGGGCTCTGTTATACATTCAGACACATTACTGGGAGTGTTATTGCTGTGGAGCTCTGTTATACACTCAGACACATTACTGGGAGTATTATTGCTGTGGAGCTCTGTTATACACTCAGACACATTACTGGGAGTATTATGGCTGTGGAGCTCTGTTATACACTCAGACACATTACTGGTAGTATTATTGCTGGGGAGCTCTGTTATACACTCAGACACATTACTGGGAGTATTATTGCTGTGGGGCTCTGTTATACATTCAGACACATTACTGGGAGTGTTATTGCTGTGGAGCTCTGTTATACACTCAGACACATTACTGGGAGTATTATTGCTGTGGAGCTCTGTTATACACTCAGACACATTACTGGGAGTATAATTGCTGGGGAGACCTGTTATACACTCAGGCACATTACTGGGACTATTATTAATGTGGAGCTCTGTTATACACTCAGACACATTACTGGGAGTATTATTGCTGGGAGCTCTGTTATACACTCAGGCACATTACTGGGACTATTATTAATGTGGAGCTCTGTTATACACTCAGACACATTACTGGGAGTATTATAGCCGTGGAGCTCTGTTATACACTCAGACACATTACTGGGAGTATTATTGCTGGGGAGCCCTGTTATACACTCAGGCACATTACTGGGACTATTATTAATGTGGAGCTCTGTTATACACTCAGACACATTACTGGGAGTATTATAGCCGTGGAGCTCTGTTATACACTCAGACACATTACTGGGAGTATTATTGCTGGGGAGCCCTGTTATACACTCAGGCACATTACTGGGACTATTATTAATGTGGAGCTCTGTTATACACTCAGACACATTACTGGGAGTATTATAGCCGTGGAGCTCTGTTATACACTCAGACACATTACTGGGAGTATTATTGCTGGGAGCTCTGTTATACACTCAGGCACATTACTGGGACTATTATTAATGTGGAGCTCTGTTATACACTCAGACACATTACTGGGAGTATTATTGCTGGGGAGCTTTGTTATACACTCAGGCACATTACTGGGAGTATTATTACTGTGGAGCTCTGTTATACACTCAGACACATTACTGGGATTATTATAGCCGTGGAGCTCTGTTATACACTCAGACACATTACTGGGAGTATTATTGATGTGGAGCTCTGTTATACACTCAGACACATTACTGGGAGTATTGTTGATGTGGAGCTCTGTTATACACTCAGACACATTACTTGGAGCATTATTGCTGTGGAGCTCTGTTATACACTCAGACACATTACTGGGAGTATTATTGCTGTGGAGCTCTGTTATACACTCAGACACATTACTGGGAGTATTATTGCTGGGGAGCCCTGTTATACACTCAGGCACATTACTGGGAGTATTATTGCTGTGGGGCTCTGTTATACACTCAGATACATTGTTGGGAGTATTATTGCTGGGGAGCTCTGTTATACACTCAGGCACATTACTGGGAGTATTATTAATGTGGAGCTCTGTTATACACTCAGACACATTGCTGGGAGTATTATCACTGTGGAGCTCTGTTATACACTCAGACACATTTCTGGGAGTATTATTGCTGGGGACCTCTGTTATACACCCAGACACATTGCTGGGAGTATTATTGCTGTGGAGCTCTGTTATACACTCAGACACATTACTGGGAGTATTATTGCTGTGGAGCTCTGTTATACACTCAGGCACATTACTGGGAGTATTATTGCTGTGGAGCTCTGTTATACACTCAGGCACATTACTGGGAGTATTATTGCTGGGGAGCTCTGTTATACACTCAGGCACATTACTGGGACTCTTATTAATGTGGAGCTCTGTTATACACACAGACACATTACTGGGAGTATTATTGCTGTTAAACATACTGTGTTTGTCGGGAAGTTTCAATAACCAACCATCTAAACTACTCCAAATTGGAACATGGACACAGCATAAAACTTCAAAGTTAGAAAAAAACTGAATGGCTGCGTCTCAAATGTGCCCCTTCAACATCCACATATACCTGGCAAAGGTACATACGGGAGTATTGCTGTACTCAGACCACATAGCTGAGCAACAAATGAAGTATTATACAGTGGTAGCACACATAAGGTTTGCAAAATATACTGTGCAAACTCACTTTGTGTGTCAAAAAGGCAGAAAAAACGCTTATTATCACTACACCTGGTACAAGCTAGCGGAAAAATGATCCCACGCTAAGGTTGAAAATATGCCATTTGAAATACCCTGGGGTGAATATGCCATTTGAAATACCCTGGGGTGTCTACTTTAAGAAATGGTATGGCTTTATGGGGTATTTGGATTATATAGCCTGGTAAAATACTCTAAAATGGGACATGGGCATAGCGTAAAAATTGAAAGTTTGAAGAAAAAAATGGAATGGCTGTGTCCCAAATGTGCCCCTCCGATGTCCACATATACCTGGCAAATGTACATACTGGGGTATTTTTGTACTCAGCCGACATAGCTGAGCAACAAATGAAGTAGTATACAGTCGTAGTACACATAAGGTTTGCAAAATATACTGTGCAAACTCACTTTTTGTGTCAAAAAGACAGAAAAAACGCTTATTACCACTACACTTGGTACAAGCTAGCGGAAAAATGATCCCACGCTAAGGTTCAAAATATGCCTTTTGAAATACCCTGGGGTGTCTACTTTAAGAAATGGTAGGCCTTTGTGGGGTAGTTTGAATTTAAAACCTGCGAAGATGCTTGGAAATTGCACATAGGCCCAGCGTCAAATTCAAAGTTCGGCAAAAACTGATATGGCTTGGTCTCCTATATGGCACTGTAGCTTCACAAAATAGTGCCAAAGACATTCATTGGGGGTGTCTTTTTACTCAGAAGACTTAGCTGAGCATAATTTGGGGGTTTTGAACTTCGTGGCACATATGAAATATACAAAATGCCCAGCAAAAATGCAATCCGTATGTAAAAAAATGCCCCAAATTATTTTTTACCACATACTTTGGCATATATTGGTGGAAAAATGGGGGCATGCTAAGGCACAATATGCACCTTATGAGATACCCTGGAGTGTCTACTTTTACAAATGGTAGGCTCTTGTGGGTTTCTTTTTAACAGTCAAACTGTTATAATACCCCAAATGGAAGCATAGGCTCATTAAATCCGTCTCTCAAAATTCTACTGTGAATACTGACAAGGACAGGTCTCCTGTATGGCACTGTAGCTTCACGAAATAGTGCCAAAGACATACAATGGGGGTGTCCTTTTACTCAGAAGACTTAGCTGAGCATAATGTGGGGGGTTTGAACTTAGTGGTACATATGAAATATACAAAATGCCCAGCAAAAATGCAATCCGTATGTAAAAAATGCCCCAAATTATTTTTTACCACATACTTTGACATATATTGGTGAAAAAATGGGGGCATGTTAAGGCACAATATGCACCTTATGAGATACCCTGGAGTGTCTACTTTTACAAATGGTAGGCCTTTGTGGGGTTTTTTTGAACAGTCAAACTGTTATAATACCCCAAATGGAAGCATAGGCTCATTAAATCCGTCTCTCAAAATTCGACTGTGAATACTGAAAAGGACAGGTCTCCTATATGGCACTGTAGCTTCACAAAATATTGCCAAAGACATACAATGGGGTGTCATTTTACTCAGCAGATGAAACTGAACACAAAATAAAACTTTGTACAGGAATACCACACACCAACTTTACAAAATACACATGAGAAGTTCTTTGTTATAAGTTTGTGTGCCAAAACCCCCAAAAAACACAATTTTACTCCAATATTTAGCAGAGGTTGGCGGTGAAATGGCTACGTAGAAAGTGTCAAAACAACCTTGGGTAAATAGCCTGTGGTGTCTACTTTATATAAATATATACTTTTGTGTGGCAATTTTGTTTTCTTTTATGGCTATTAAGCTTACAAGACAAACATACCAAATTCTAAAATCGCTCCACATTAAAAGTTTATTTTACTCCTTGTGCTTTGTGACCTGTAACTACAAAAAAAAACTTAAAATCCCAGACACATTATATATTCTGTAAATCAGAACAACTAAATGAATTTATTTTTAATTACTTTCCTTAACCTGCACTAATTGTACACACATTATTATTGCAAAAACTGTAAAAAAAAACTCGAAATTTTTCTTTTTGCATTTTTCTGTATTTTTTTATAATAAATAAGCATATATATATATATATATATATATATATATATATATGTTACATCAAATTAAAGCCCTTTCTGTTCTTTAAAAAAACGGTATATAATATGCGTCGGTGCAATAAATTATAAAAAAAAATGCAAATTGCAGTTGAATGCAAACAGCAAAAAATGCCGTTGTCATTAAGTGAAAGACAAGCTTCTGAAGCTCTGTCCTTAAGGGGATGATGGATTATTATTTTTGTTTTTTTAAGTGTGAGAAAAAAAAAAGAATTTAGAAGAAAGTTGAATTCTAAAAAGGATTTTTTTTACAACCGTAAAATGAAAGTGTCCCTCTTTTTTCATTTGAAATGTTAGGACGTAGGAAATAATAATTTTGGTTCCTTAATTGATAGACAAGATCTGTGCGGGATATTTAAGGACATCGGACAATGGATCCAAACACAAAACCAAACCCTCTCTCTAGTATCTTAGGTATGGAACTCTTTTATTGTACCTTATAGAGAGTGTGAGTCATTACTGAAACCAAAAATCTCAGCTTCTTTCAATCATCCCACACGAAACACCATCTCTGTGCAAAATCTCGGATCATTGGAATGCATATTGTTAAAATCAATGTAGTCGCAAAGTCCTATAAATAACTAAAATATAATAAGTATGAACATTTTGAAAAGAATGTAAGATTTTCTCTGCGTCTTTGGAAGTGACAGTTACAGATACAAAGATAAGGAAAGTTCTAAAAAAAGTTTGCTTGCGATGGAAACATCCGCTTTCAGTTCCCGCTTCTGCCTGTACTACGCTGTAATTTCTAATCGACAGTCAAAGCAAAGTGGATGTTTTTATTTTATTTTTTTTTTTTTTTATATTTACATTTTTGCGTTGCACATGAAGTTTACCAGCAGGTCTGAGGTGCCCCGAGAGCAGTCCTCAGGCATTTTCCTCGCTGAACATGCGCGACAAATGAAATACAGGCACCATTTTTATATTATTGGTATGCTTAGTTAGACGGGTCATTCTTCAAACAATGCTGTCTAGTCTAGTATCTATCGATGGAGACAGAGGCTGTGTACAGTACGTTTCATAGCTTGTAGTCTTAGCTAACTATGAGTAAGGTTGCGCTATCGCGGTTATGCTTTATGTAACAAAAACATTTAAACCTCAACTGCAAATACAAGGAGGTACCTTTTATGATAATTAGTACATATAATCTCAGATGCAGCGTGAGTGAGAAGAGAACTAAGCAATTATCTAATAGCAGGCTTATATACCGTATATACTCGAGTATAAGCCGACCCGAATATAAGCCGAGGCCCCTAATTTTACCCCAAAAAACTGAGAAAACGTATTGACTCGAGTATAAGACTAGGGTGGGAAATGCAGCAGCTGCTGGTAAATTTCTAAATAAAATTAGATCCTAAAAAAATTATATTAATTGAATATTTATTTACAGTGTGTGTATATAATGAATGCAGTGTGTGTATGAGAATACAGTGTGTGTATGAGAATGCAGTGTGTGTATGAGTGCAGTGTGTGTATATGAGTGCAGTGTGTATATGAGTGCAGTGTGTGTGTATGAGAATGCTGTGTGTATGAGTGCAGTGTGTGTGTATGAGTGCAGTGTGTATGAGGGCAGTGTGTGTGTGTATGAGTGCAGTGTGTGTGTATGAGGGCAGTGTGTGTGTATGTGTGCAGTGTGTGTGTATGAATGCAGTGTGTATGAGTGCAGTGTGTGTATGAGAATGCTGTGTGTGTATGAGTGCAGTGTGTGTATGAGTGCAGTGTGTGTGTATGAGTGCAGTGTGTGTGTATGAGGGCAGTGTGTGTGTATGAATGCAGTGTGTGTATGAATGCTGTGTGTATGAATGCTGTGCGTATGAGTGCAGTGTGTGTGTATGAATGCAGTGTGTGTGTGTATGAGTGCAGTGTGTGTGTATGAATGCTGTGTGTGTGTGTATGAATGCTGTGTGTATGAGTGCAGTGTGTGTGTGTATGAGTGCAGTGTGTGTGTGTATGAATGCAGTGTGTGTGTGTATGAATGCAGTGTGTGTGTGTATGAATGCAGTGTGTGTGTGTATGAGTGCAGTGTGTATGAGGGCAGTGTGTGTGTATGAATGCTGTGTGTATGAGTGCAGTGTGTGTGTATGAGAATGCTGTGTGTATGAGTGCAGTGTGTGTGTATGAGTGCAGTGTGTGTGTGTATGAGAATGCTGTGTGTATGAGTGCAGTGTGTGTGTGTATGAGTGCAGTGTGTGTGTGTATGAGTGCAGTGTGTGTGTGTATGAGTGCAGTGTGTGTGTGTATGAGTGCAGTGTGTGTGTAATGCAGAGTGTGATGCAGAGCCTTGGTGGGGGGTGGGCATTTTTATTTTTTAATTATTATTTTACTATTTTTTTTGTTTCATTACATTTTTTTTTATTATTATTTTTTATTTTATTATTTTTATTTTATTATTTTTTTATTTTTATTTTTTATTATTATTAATATATATACATTTTTTTCGTCCCCCCTCCCTGCTTGCTAGCTGGCCAGGGAGGGGGGCTCTCCTTCCCTGGTGGTCCAGTGGATGGGCACTGTGTAGGAGGGGGCTGTGGGGGGCTGCAGAGAGATGTTACTTACCTTTCCTGCAGCTCCTGTCAGCTCCCTCCTCCTCCGCCGGTCCGTTCAGCACCTCGGTCAGCTCCCAGTGTAAATCTCGCGAGACCCGCACTATGACCCCGCGGCTCTCGCGAGATTTACACTGTGAGCTGACAGAAGAGCTGAACGGACCGGCGGAGGAGGAGAGAGCTGACAGGAGCTGCAGGAAAGGTAAGTAACGCTCTCTGCAGCCCCCACAGTCTGTATTATGGCAATGCAAATTGCCATAATACAGACTATTGACTCGAGTATAAGCAAAAAATGTGCTGAAAAACTCGGCTTATACTCGAGTATAATTAGCTTGGCATGGTTAAGCTGCGCATTTTCTATAAATGACATACGAGTAGCCAGGCACGGTCATGAACTTGGCTCGCATGTCATGGACTTTGTTCTCATGGAGACTTATTAAAGGGGAGCAGGGTAGTATTTTAGGGCTCTGGCTTTTCTATATCATGGATATCATCGCGATACCAGGGTAGCTATGACTATATGGTGATTATAGCGTGAGGCACAGGAGACTAAACAAGAATAACACACTAACAAACATAGATAAACGATAATTGAATGCGGAAAGTCCACTGTACCACCTAACAAGGATCCCCAACAGGATTTCAAGTACTGGTCCGCGGTCTGTCCATTATTCGCCCCCTATGTTGTGCATGGTTCTCTGCTGAGCGTCCATAGCTATAGGGGTCTTTCATGTTTGCATATTGCAGTCAGCCGACTCCCATCATGGGAACCTTGATTTCCTGTAGTGCCGTTATGCGGAGCTCCTGGTTTCTGCTCGGGGACAGTCCCTGGAGGTGGGTGGACTTTTTAGGGCAGTGTATGGCGGCAGTCTTGCTCCTGTTTTGCTGTGCGCCCTGTGACATGTTGGTATGTTCCAGGTGACCTCTGGAGGCCGTTTTCATTTCAGGCTGGCGCCTCTTGCCGGACTTCTGCTGTATTAGAGGGGTTGCTTGGCGTCGTGAGAGCAGGAAGTCTCCTCTGCCCCGGGCTTGTAGTGGAGCCTGTGCCTTCTTGCCACGAGCCTAGGTGCCAGTGTGGTCCAGGGTCTTCCCTTTCGGGATAGTGCGATAAGCATTGCTGGCATGAGTGATTCGTTGCCTCGCGGCTCTCCGCCTGTGTGGCTGGCACTTATAGGGTGCACCCCTTGTTGCTCCCAGCCCGGGAGGGCCCGTATCGTGGGGGTTCGTAGTGTGGGTTTGCTTTGCGCCCTCAGGTGGGGTCTCGGTTCTCCTCACGCTGTTACCCCTTTCCCGTGCGAGCGTCGAGGGGGCGCTGGTTGTATTTGCTGCAAACATTTGGCCCAGAAACGGTCAAAGAGTTCATCTATTGGGTCTGTAGCACGTTCGTTGGCGTTTGGGATGTATTGGGGCTCTCGTCTGTCTCGCGTAGTTGAGTCATTCATCACCGCCATCTTGGCGGCCCCGCCGCCACGTTGCTTGGGAGGACTGCGGGAGCCATCGATTGGTGTGGCGTGCGGGGTCCCCCCGCTGACGGAGACCGGGATGTCCCCCACTGGTCCAAAGGGAGAGCATTTTCTTGTAGCATGTGGGTCGCTGAGTCAGGCGGAAGGCGGCCGTCCTTCCCCCTCACCGTCTCTGGTAGGCCCAAGTCGGCCATTGCGGTTCCCAGACAGGCTGTGTGTCGAGTGTGGTATCACTGGGTGCACAGAAGCTTCTTCCTTCTCATGGGCTTTGTTGTGGGTTTGTCGCCTCTCTGCACCCCGAGTGAGTGGCTTTATTGGGCCCTTATCGCTGGAGTTCAAGGTGAGTGCGTCCTGTCGGTTCGCTTGCTCGGCTCCGCCCCCCAACAAAGTGGATGTTTTAAACATGCACGGTATCAGTGTTATTTACTACATTTCTAATTCAGTAAATAATTTTGAAGTTCAGAGTTTCCAAGATGAAATCGCAGAGGATACCTGACATCGATTACTCCTGTGACCACAACCACTAATTTGAAATGCTGCACATACCGAGTTTATCCCCTCTCCTTACGCAGGTGTAACTCCACCTACGTCGGCATCATTGGGTTGTCAGTCAGAGTTCTGGGCTGGCTATTGTCAATTCTGTGCTAATTTTGATCCAAGAAGACAAACTGTTGGAAAATGTTTTTCCCTATTACTGGGGATCGATGCCAGAGTACTCCTCGCACCATAACCACTACAGCAGGCTGTAGTGGTTATAATGGTTGGTGTAAACATTTAGATTTGAAATTCACATTGAATTCTCAGTTTTTTTAGTAAATTGACCTGAATGACTTGGCAGATTCACTTTACATGTAATTCCAAGCTGCGGAATAGAGGGCTGATGGACTTGCAGTGACCTTGACTTCCTTCCACAGTGGATGACTTACTAAACTTTAGTCATTTTAGCAACACCCCTTTTTAAGATTTACTCTACGTACACCCCACCCAAAAAAATAACCAAAATGAAACCACACTTGTACATTGGACTTCCTGTAGGTCAGAATCGAATTAGTCATTACCACCTGATTACTAATCGCTGATTTGGAGAATTTTTCCCCATTTGCCTATTTTGTTGTGAATAAAAGAGTAGAATAGGTCAATATAAAATAATATAAAGTAAGGGTTTTTTTTGCAATGTTGATTAGAGTGCGTTTACATAGATGGTTAAAACGCTTGCTTGTGACCATTTGTAAAATCTGGAATAGTAGCACTAACGTGGAGGAAACTGTATCCTGCGGACAAGACCAACTTTAACATATTTATTTAAATGTGTTTACTGATAACAGCTAGACGGTAATTGATGGATATTGGATGATAATAGAACACTACCTTAAATAAAAAAAAATCTGAGCACCATAACCACTGCAGATTGCTACAGTGGTTATTGTGCCATAAGTGCCCCGGCAATCCTAGTATAATATTTTAAACAGATTTTGAATGGTTTGATCTCGTACTTGGGGCTCGCTGGGCACTGCTTCCTGCGACTACTTCTAATGCTGTAGAGCCAGTAGTTCCAAAGTGATCGGCGGACGCCCTTAGCCAATGAGCTAAGCCCTGCATTGTACGGCTTAGCTCATAAGAGCTAACAGAAGTTTCTGCTTAGCAACATCCAGTTCGCCAGCATTAGTAGTGGAGGTGGCGCCCATCACACCCCAGGTAAGAAGTCAGTCTGTTCACCTGTAGTGGTTACGTTGCTTTAAGCAGATATTTTTCACCTGTCCCTGTAGGAAATGCCCAATGAAAAAGATCCGTTTAAAGTTAAACTCAGAGACAGATGGAATTCAAATATGTTTATTTAGGCAGATTCGTTTAGCAACAAACAGCTTGTGCATTTTTAAACAAGAAGGTCCAATATGGCCAAGTGTCTCGCCTGGCTTGCCGCCATGGTTTGATATTAAAGCAGAAGTTGAGACAGGATTCTAAGATAATATAAAGAAACAGATTGTGGCGTCTGTAAAATAAACATTCAGTTTTTCTATATGATTGTACAGTGCCGGTGTGATATAATCCCTTTTATATAGATAATATAAGCCCGGCACACATGGTTAATATTTAGCAAAATAGCAACTGGTAAAAATGTTCCAATTTTCAGACTGGCTCAGCTAGTTTGTTACATCCCTTGGCAATTCTCCACAATCTCTAGTTTAATGAATGGACCTTACTGTGCAAAATATTATAATCCAAATAATATTCACGACAGCCGCCATTGGAGTTTTTACATTAGAAAATAGAAACAGTCCCTGTCTTTGGTTTCAATACCTGTGACTCTTAGAACAATTAACGAGCAAACTGGAAAAAATATTTGCCCATTCCAATGGCTTAGATTAGTAAATCCTATCACCCTCAGCCATTGTGTTTCAGTAAAGTAAAAACCAAGTATCTGGATTAACATTATCTCAGATATCTATTATTATTATTATTTCTGTGTGTATTGGCTAGACAGGTTTATGCAGTTTTTATTGAATCGAGCATAAAACAGCTCTATATGAATGTGAATCTCACACCTTAACAGCCCTGACTGAAAACACAAATTTTATGTGATCATCATGATCTCTCTTTCTTTATTTTTCTTTCATGACGGGTTACTGCACTGGCCATGCTGCCAAAATTCATGTCAGTTTTATCATTTTTATCTTCATCCCATTGACTCCACCCCTCAACCTACTGACATTATACGAGGAAGTCTAGCTGCCCAAGTTGTTGTACTGTGAGAGTAAACACAGCTGCTGCAAGGAAAGAAGACTGACAGCTCAGTTTTACTCCACTCTCTTTAGCATCACAGGGGCCTTGGGCGGTTTAATCACAAGAGATTAGACCTTTTCACTGGCTCAGTGTGCATGCGTGCGCTCTGGGCCGGCAAAGGGAAGAGAACAGGAGGTAAGGGGATGTTTTAAAAAAAAAAATATATATAGATAAATGTCTGCAGTGCGCGCTGCCGACAGATGCAAAATATGCACTAAATTAACATTGGCATCCCGGCACACAATTAACAATAACACTGCACATACATACTCCTAACACCATAACCACTTCAAATCACTGAAGTGGTCATGGTAGTTGGAATGCACCTTTAATATTAAAGTGTTACAGTTACAAAATTTACAGCAGGAATATTTTAGCCTGAATTTTGAAATACAGTTTCGAATTCACTACAGTTCGGTGCTAAGCTAATAAACCCCAGACACTATAATAACAGCGTGTACTCTAATCCCCAATCCGGAGAATTATTTTTTTAACGTTTTTCTCTCACTCATTCACTTGATTAAATAACTCATCTGTGTGACCTGAAAACTACACGAGCTAGTTATGTAATTTCTCCAGCCAAAAAAACTTGAATGTGGTGAGGTAATCAATTGTTCCTCCCACGAGATACAAACAAAATGATTAAAATGCAAACGATGGTAACCAGTCTACTTCAGTACACCCCTGATGGGATAGTTTTTTTTACAAAGCACCAACATGCGATGCAGCGCTGTTCAAAGGGAGGCGTGTAACAGGCACACATGTAAATGCCGAAAGGTTTGACATACAGGAAAAAGGGATGGGGAGAACCTTGCTCAAATTATCTTACAGCCTTAGGGATGTGATGACAAAGATCTATACTGCGTCAACCCCCCATTTTTAACCTGCACAGCTTTAAGTTTTTCTGTAAAATGTAATTTCTTTCTGCCCCCCCCAAATACAGTTTTTTTTTCTCACGCAACCCCTATAGAGACGCAGATTCACACTCTACGCATTTCTATTACTCACTATGAATTTATGGCCAAATTTTTACCACTTCCTATTGAGACACAACAGTCACACAGGTCAGCCAGCCAGAATTCTGGATCCGATTGCCAGCTTTAAACGTGAAATGCTGGCTTTCCTACATTCTAAAATGCGCAATTTGTTTGCAAATGTCTCTGATCTGGCGTGCTTTACTTTGCTTCAGCTGCTCAATGAAAAAAATAAGTTTCTATAGCCAATAAAATAATTTCAAATACAAACGATAGCCCGCTATTTAATTCTAGATTATGACCCCCCCCCCACACATATTTCTGTCTCACTGCAGTTCACAGCGGCAAGAAAAACAGTCATGAAAACCACCAATTCTGTTTAGAGTTTAGGGGGTGACCAAAAAAGTTAGATTCACCCCCAGGCTGGTATGGGACTACATCTCCCATGATGCTTTGTCAGTAATATTGAAGGTGTTCTCTCTCTTTCTGGTCATCTCTGTACTGGACTAGCTAAACATAATAAAATAATGTTCAATACAAGTCTCTCTCTGCAAAATGTGAGGACGCAGAATCTGACAAGTTTTAACAGCATGCAAGCCAACCGTATTGTGCGCAGTACGCACAGATCAAACTGACCTTAATATGGGTGCTTAATCAGGAAGGCAAATCCAGATGTGTTCTCCCCTGTCCCCATCTGAGTCTGAGCGAGTGATTCACTAGCAGAGGCAAACAGTCCTGCAAAGTCGAAATGTTGGGAGGAGCGAGGAAACCATATAATAAATCACTTCCTCGTCTGTACAGAGCCTATTCCATAGTGCAACACTATCACCGGGGCTGATCATTTCATTTTCTTTAGGAACACCCTTGTGACTGTAACCATTTAACTACCACTGACATGTCAGACGACTGTCTTCGACGAGGCGTTCCCAACTCGTCACTTCCAAGGAAAAAAAAAAACGGAACATGTTTTGTTTTTTTTGTGTTTGTTTTTTTTAAGTGTTGAAACAAGTTGTTCGTAATAATAAAAAAAATATATATAGATATCAAATATGTACTCAGTAGCTAGTAAGTTATATAAGCACTGAGCAACGCAAAGTCGTGTAATTTTTCATTTTGGGCAGAAATAAAAGTCAAAGTTCTCTCCTTCTGCAATCTCTCTACATTAGGGTGTGCACCGAGGGAAGAATAAAAAAAAAAGGAACTTAAAAATAATCAATTTGCGCACTAGTGACCAGGTTTAACCCCTTAAGGATCAAACTTCTGGAATAAAAGGGAATCATGACATGTCACACATGTCATGTGTCCTTAAGGGGTTAAATGGATAAAGTGGATTTTATTTCTTCAAATCTCAGCCAATCAGTAGCTCCCCGTTCATAAAAACGACTTGAAAAAAATTACGTGCGATTCTCAAGCTGTTTGCATCAGCTGACTGCTTTAAGCCAATCAGCGGTATCCCTGCCTGCGGCAGTCCTAAGCATCAATTTGGAAAGCCTTTTCAGCAAACGGATGTTGGAGGGGCTGGGCAATCCGGCACTGGAGAAGAGACTACAGGTTTAAACAGTTTGTTTAACCCCAAAAGGTAAGCGAGCGCCAGTGACCTCTTGGCACCATAACAACTTCATTTTATGAAGTTGTTATGGTGCCTGCAGGGTCCCTTTAATCTTAATTTTTATATAATAGCAGAAGACACCATGTTCCACGGAAATGCTCAGTATTGGAGGGTTTATTTACATGCGTATGGTGCAGATACACTCCCCATACAAACATTTTTTATGATGCGTTATTTACCTTTCTATACATACAAAAAGAGTTAAAAGGTAAACTGTCTTATAAAACTACTGAACTATTAACCCTCCCTGCAGTGCTTTTCAAATACGTAGATTGGCGTAAAATCCATTGTGCCAAGAGATGGCAGATGGATTTTATTTCTGTCGTTACAAACGAGCACCTGTTTTATGATTTCAATTGATATTGTGAAGGTGATAAGAGCAATAAACTATGTAGTAGGTAACAAAGGATTTGACTTTTTCAATGTGCAATTGAAAGGGACACTATATTCACCATAACAACTTTAGCTTCACGAAGCAGTTTTAGTGTATAGATCATGCCCCTGCAGTCTTACTCCTCAATTCTCTGCCATTTGGGAGTTAAAGGGACACTATAGTCACCAAACCAACTTTAGTTTAATGAAGTGGTTTTGGTGTATAGATCATGCCCCTGCAGTCTCACTGCTCAATCCTCTGCCATTTAGGAGTTAAATCCCTTTGTTCACTTTCCCATTTAGTCATCGATTCAAACATTTGTGTCACCAATCCAGCCAACAAACCACAGCATATGGAAATTGTCTGTTTCCGAGCAAGGATCGAGAAATAGAATCTTTCAATGAGAGACATGTTTAGTTTATAATCACTTGGGCCGTGTCCGGTAAGGCCACACCTCTCAATCATTCTCTCATGCATTAATTCTTCCGAACTGTCCAAATCATATTTCGTTTTCAGTTGAGAAAAGGAGAGAATTAAATAAATGTTCAATATGCGTGATTGAATGAGATGACCAGTAATCTGTGTTAAAATTGGGAATATCTATTTTCAGTACTGATATGGGAGATGCTCTGGACCACAACGAAGAGGGTCCAAGTTTCCTGTACAAAACATCCCAAGCTTTAATCGTAGTTTTCGTGGAGGGAAACATATTTGCTAAACGCGGTCTTTGAGGTGAGGGTGTCAGGGTTCTTACCTGAGATGGGAGTCTGTAAAGCAGATATGTTTGCTCACCCTTGCAGATAGACACAGTCCAAGGTGACCAGATAAGAAGCCACGGGCACGGGGGCTGTGCAGGAAAGGAGATTCCAATGCAGTACCGACAAGGACACAAACAGCAGGATAGTCAAGGGATAGCCAAAGTCAAAGGATGCCAGAAATCAGGATTAACTAAGTGTAGCCACAGTCAAAAGATGCCAGAGGTAAGAATTAACGAAGTCAGAAGCCGGGGTCAGTATGAAGTAAAAGTTCAAGAGACAGGAACTGAACACACACAACAGGATCAAAGACTCGATAAGGCAAGGCTGTGTTTATATACCCTGCTGATGACTGATCAGAGTCAGGTGAAGCACAGCAATACTTGAAGTCCAGCCCCCAGTGCTGCAGACAAGCCATGAACAGGACTAGAATAATTTCAAAGATGAGGAACTGCTGTGGGTCAATGATAGATAACAGGGCCAGGACTGCAAAGTTCCCAAGTTCAAATCCCCTGTTGGGCACTTCTGGGGTGACCACATCTGGATGTAATGGTGAGAACCGTGACAGAGGGCAGGAAGATGTGGAAGAATCTTGGCCGCCTCCATCTCAAGCCAGTGCGGGCGTTCAGAATCTAGAAGAAATTTGATGGCAGCTGTGGCATTGGTAGCGTGGAAATAATGAATGAAATCTAGCAAACCCATACCTCCACTAGCCCTTGGCTTTTGCAATATAGCCAGCTTGATTCTACTTGGTTTCTTATTACATAAAAACATCAAAAGGGGCAAAATGAACCTTTCTAAAAAAAAAAAAGATAAAGGAATACTGAAGGGGATAGCTCTGATAAATAAAATTACAAAATATTCGAAAGTACATTCATTTTAACAGAATTTAGTCTTCCTATCCAGGAGATTTCAGATCACACCACCACTCCAAGTCCTTCCTAAAAGCAGACCAGAACTCACCCAGGTTATAATCATGCATCTTAGACAGATTCTTGCATAAGTTGATACCTAAGTAAGAGATGTAAGAGTCCCTCCAGTCAAACTTGAAATTATTTTTTAGAGTGTCCAATTCAAACCAAACAAAAAAAACAAGTGCTTGAGTTTTACTTGTATTTAATTTATACTAAGAAATTTCACTGAATTCGTACAGGATTGACAGAGGCGAAATCGAGGACATGGGATTTTTCAAAGACAGCATAATGTCATCCGCAAAAAGACCAATCTTATGTTCTTTGCCCCCAACTGCAATGCCTTCTATCTCCATACATTTGCAAATCATTTCAGGAAAGTGTTCCATTGCCAGCACAAAGAGTAGTGGCGACAATGGGCACCCCTGTCTGGTCCAGTTAAACGGTGCAAAACTATCCGATCTAAATCCTATAGCTGAGACCTTTGCTGTTGGAGAGCAATTAAAAAGCAAACACTGCTCTGATGTAGGGTTCTGGTAAGCCAAATTGTGACATAACTCCTTTTATAAAGTCCCAAGGATTCTATCAAATGCCCTCTCCCCATCCAAAGAGAGGAGCAGGGAAGGCATTCTATAAAGCTTAATTTGGTGGATCAAATTAATGTATCGTCTCGTACTGTTCGGGGCCTTATGGTTCAGGATAAAACCCACCTGGTCTTTGACTATTAAGAAAGGGAGAATTTGTGCAGGTCTTAAGGCCAATATTTTTGAATACATTTTTGTGTCATTATTAATTAGGGATATGGGGCGAAAGTTTTGACAAACATTTTGTTCTTTACCAGGCTTGGGCAGCGTTACAATCTGTGCGCACAAGGTCTCTCCAGGCATTCCACCAGATTTCCAGTAATGATTAAATAGCTCAGTTAAATGTGGGGTTAAAATGCTTGAGAAGGACCCATAGTAAGACATTGTGTAACCATCAGGTCCTGGATCTTTACCAGTTGGTATTACATTAATGGCATTCAGTACTTCTTCTGACGAAATAGGTAAGTCAAGAGTGTTTAATTTGTCGGCCAATAAAATTTATCTTTACGATAAGATATATATTCATTGCTTAAGGAGGTGTTGGCTTTAGAATTATGCAATGGACACATTCATCTAAACTACCAGGAAGGTATTGCAAACCACAATCTCAAATAACTAATTATGATTCAGGCATTAGAGCTGGTAAAAGATTAACCATGGTTATTTATAGAACTCATTATAGGATTCAATTCTGCAACTTGGGGCTAGCTGTAGAATTTAATGGGGTTCGACCTAAATATATTTGGAAAAAAAGGACTAGAACTGGTTATTGGAGTGAAATGAAACAAATATCACTTTAAATGAACAATAAGTATTTGAGCGGCTACGGCTTAATGACACCAATCAATTTGGTGTTTGTAAAATTTGTGAAATCCTGTTTGTTTGTTTTTAAATTCAGACACTGGATGAGACCAACAGGGTTATATTCACTAAATTGTGAATTCCTAGTGAATTTCAAACTTAAGAACAAAAAAGCTGAACTGGGAAAAATCTCTACTTCCGGTTTCCCTACTCTGGCCTTAAATTTGAAATAAATTTCAAATTCTCACCAGGGGCGTACCTAGAGCATTTGGACCCCGTGGCTAATCCTGTGTTTGGCAGCCCCCACTTTAAAATGTAAAAAACACCAAAACTGCACAAATGTGTAAATTTAAATTTCGGCAATTCGGACATTTGGATGCTTCTGAATTACTGAAGTGCCAATTTACGGTAGTGCCAAACCGAACCAAATTGCCGAATTCCTGAAGTGCCGAAGGTGTATGGTTAGGTGTAGTGTTAGGGCTAGGGGTTAGGGAGCCCTACAGATGTGTAAGTGGTTGTGGTGGCAAGAGAGGGATGCAAATGAATGTCGAATTGCCGAAGTCCCGAATTGCTGAAGTGCCGAAACGAAGTCCCGAAATGCCAAAGTCCCGAATTTCGGGAAGTGCTGAACCGAAACGATGACTTCGAGAATTTTTCCTGTAGGCTAATTTTACTTTGAATTTCTACTTTAGTAATAGCCATATTTGAGTTCCCAACATTTCACTATTGGTGACCACCAACCAACCTCGGTAAATTGTAACAGTTTGACTATTTAACCTGAAAAACTGCAATCCCTGGTCAGGTTTCCACAATATTCGGAGGTAATGAATGAATCTCTAATTATTCCGAATTCAGACAGGAAGTGAGAAAGCACACACTTCGTGGAATTCCTGCCTTGCATGAAATCAAACGTAGAGCAAATAGACCGACTTGTGGATGTAGGAAGAAAAGAATTTAATGCTTTGTTTAGACATGTCTGCAGAGGTGATGTTACAGTGAAACCATTTGAAAAAACAGATGTTGAAAGATTCTGGAGTCCTGCTGCTCTATTCAGTCTGCATTTAGAAATTGTATGGGAAAAATATCTGTAAATTGTAACTTTGTAAACCTGTCAATATAATACAGGGCTCAATATTTCCACATGTCCACAAGCCATGGGCTAGTGAAATTCACCCTGGTGATTGAAGGCTTGCCAACGCCTGGTGGCAAATTTCTTAGAGGACAACTGCCACCTACATTTTTTTTCATATAATAATTATTTCATTAAGTTTTGACTAAGTTTTTATATTTTATAAATGTTATGACAAAAAAACAAAAAACGAATCCCTGCTTTTAGCCTATGACAGGATCCTTCAGCCATACACATGCACCTTGGACCAGACAGTCTCTATGGTCTTCCCTGCTTCACTCCCTGCACCTGAAGCAGGGAAGACCATAGAGGTTAACAGTCAGATGTCCAATGTGCACAGAACTGCTTTAGCCAGCCAGGGACATTCATTTTGTTCTGGCTAACAATGTGTTTTAACTCTGTGCAGTTGCACTAGGGCCCACCAGCCACCCCGGATCCCTCTGAGATGAGAAGGTCCACCGCAGCTCTGAACTCTACACTTTAAGGCTATCCAGGATGAGAATTAGCCTCAAATACACAGAACAAAAGAAAGATATTATCTGCACACTATCCCAGGTTCTTAGCACATTTAAATGCCAGTAGATTTTTAGTAGACTACGCTGATAAAATAATATGCCTGTTATTAACTGATCAATTAGTTCATGATTTCCCAAACAAATTGATTCATTTAAAAGGCATTTAATTCATTCAGCACGGCTGAACAGGATTCGTGCACAAGTCTAGTTTTTAGTATTACTCCAATGGCCATTAGAGTGTAAGCTCACCTGCACCATCAATGCAGACATCCTAGGTAACTCTTACACTCACAATCCACCTTGCTGCCTTCAGATAAAAGGCACACTACTACCACTAAAGGGTTATTGAAAATACCACTTTCTATCTCATTAGAGATTTAGATTTTGTTAGCGGACAGTAGCGAGGTGTGAATTGTTGTGTAGGATTCATCTAAGCAGTCTGCCTTGACGTGGCAGGTGAACTTACACTTTAACAGCAATTGGAGCGGCACTAAAAACTTGTTTAAATGTGCGTAGGGATTTGGGATATTCTTGTATTTATTTGGGCTAATCAAAGCTACAGCCATTACCGTCTCCCACGAGTAGTGAGAGTTTGAGCGCAGGGATTCATTTTGTGAGTTTGTATTTGAGAAATTTAAGCCAAATTTCTGATGACTGGTTTACTCCCTGAGTCCACGATGACTTGCTTTGCAATGCGTCATCAAGGAAAAAAACTAAGTTTCACTAAGCATGTACACACACCTATGATACCCTGCAAGGCGTGGAGTTCAAAGAAATGTAACCTGGGCGGGTAATTCTGAGAAATACCCACCCACTGACTACCTATCCTGATGGGTTTGGTAGGTGTTCTTCCAGGTTGGTATAGTAAAGATCTCTCTACAGGTTTGCCAAATAGATCATGTTTTTTGGGCACATGTCACATCTTCATGTGGATGGGATGGGCATGAAAAGTGCTGGCCTGGTGTATGAGGAAATCATATGCTGCAGTAGGGAAATAAATGAACTAATCAAGGCAGCTCCTTTTGGATCCCTCCTTTATCAGTAAACCCATTTCCTTAGTGCAGCTTATGAATTTGTCACATAGTAGGGCAGCACTTTTCATGCATTATCCATCAATACAAAGACTTATAACTGCATGAAATGTACATCAAAAATCTGTGTAAACACTATAAACCGTTTGCTAGGGTCAGTGATTGTTAACCTTCTGAAGTTGTGGACTACAACCCCCATGTAGCTTTGCCAGCTTTCTCACTGCAGATGTTGTAAAGCCTTTTGCAATTTTTTAAAAACTAATTTTGTATGTAACTCATTTAAAATGAGGATCATTTTTAGCCTGGAGCATCTCTTTAACCCCTTAAGGACAGAGCTTCGGAAGCTTGTCTTTCACTTAATGACAACGGCATTTTTTGCATATTTTGCTGTTTGCGTTTAACTGCAATTTGCATTTGACTAATGTATTGCACCAACGCATATTATATACCGTTTTTTAAAGGACAGAAAGGGCTTTAATTTGATGTAATATATATATATATATAAATGCTTATTTATTATAAAAAAAATACAGAAAAATGCTAAAAAAATGAAAAATGTTGTGTTTTGTTTTACAGTTTTTGCAATAATAATGTGTGCACAATTAGTGCAGGTTAAGGAAAGTAATTAAAAATAAATTCATTTAGTTGTTCTGATTTACAGAATATATAATGTGTCTGGGATTTTACGTTTTTTTTGGTAGTTACAGGTCACAAAGCACAAGGAGTAAAATAAACTTTTTATGTGGAGCGATTTTAGAATTTGGTATGTTTGTCTTGTAAGCTTAATAGCCATAAAAGAAAACAAAATTGCCACACAAAAGTATATATTTATATAAAGTAGACACCACAGGCTATTTACCTAAGGTTGTTTTGACACTTTCTACGTAGCCATTTTACCGCCAACCTCTGCTAAATATTGGAGTAAAATTGTGTTTTTTGGGGGTTTTCACACACAAACTTATAACAAAGAACTTCTCATGTGTATTTTGTAAAGTTGGTGTGTGCTATTCCTGTACAAAGTTTTATTATGTGTTCAGTTACTTCTGCTGAGTACAACGGTATCCCCATTGTATGTCTTTGGCACTATTTCGTGAAGCAACAGTGCCATACAGGAGACCTGTCCTTGTCAGTATTCACAGTAGAATTTTGAGAGACGGATTTAATGAGCCTATGCTTCCATTTGGGGTATTATAACAGTTTGACTGTTCAAAAAAACCCCACAAAGGCCTACCATTTGTAAAAGTAGACACTCCAGGGTATCTCATAAGGTGCATATTGTGCCTTAACATGCCCCCATTTTTTTACCATTACATGCCAAAGTATGTGGTAAAAAATAATTTGGGGCATTTTTTTTACATACGGATTGCATTTTTGCTGGGCATTTTGTATATTTCATATGTGCCACTAAGTTCAAAACCCTCAAATTATGCTCAGCTAAGTCTTCTGAGTAAAAAGACATCCCCAATGAATGTCTTTGGCACTATTTTGTGAAGCTTCAGTGCCATATTGGAGACCAAGCCATATCAGTTTTTACAGAACTTTGAATTTTGACGCTGGGCCTATGTGCAATTTCCAAGCATCTTCGCAGGTTTTAAATTCAAACTACCCCACAAAGGCCTACCATTTCTTAAAGTAGACACCCCAGGGTATTTCAAAAGGCATATTTTGAACCTTCGCGTGGGATAATTTTTCCGCTAGCTTGTACCAGGTGTAGTGGTAATAAGCGTTTTTTCTGCCTTTTTGACACACAATATGAGTTTGCACAGTATATTTAGCAAACCTTATGTGTGCTACGACTGTATAACACTTCATATGTTGCTCAGCTATGTCAGCTGAGTACAAAAATACCCCCGTATGTACCTTTGCCAGGTATATGTGGACATCGGAGGGGCACATTTGGGACACAGCCATTCCAGTTTTTTTTCAAACTTTAAATTTTTACGCTGTGCCCATGTCCCATTCTAGAGTATTTTACCAGGCTATATGATCCAAATACCCCATAAAGCCATACCATTTCTTAAAGAAGATATCGCAGGGTATTTCAAAAGGCATATTTTGAACCTTAGCGTGGGATAATTTTTCCGCTAGCTTGTACAAGGTGTAGTGGTAATAAGCGTTTTTTCTGCCTTTTTGACACACTAAGTTAGTTTGCACAGTATATTTTGCAAACCTTATGTGTGCTACGACTGTATAATACTTCATATGTTGCTCAGCTATGTGGTCTGAGTACAGCAATACCCCCGTATGTACCTTTGCCAGGTATATGTGGATGTTGAAGGGGCACATTTGAGACGCAGCCATTCAGTTTTTTTCTAACTTTGAAGTGTTACGCTGTGTCCATGTTCCAATTTGGAGTAGTTTAGATGGTTGGTTATTGAAACTTCCCCACAAACACATACTATTTATTAAAGAATACACCCTGGGGTAATTCAAAAGGCATATTTTTTTTTATTTTTATTTTTTTAATTCTTTATTTTTGTCGTGCAAATGAGATAACAACACGCATGAGGTACCCCAAAGGCAATCCTCACGCTTTTTTATAAACATTTGAAAACAGAATGGGGTATGGTAATGCATGCACAGATTTTTTTTAAATTCAGTGTGTATAATGATGTAGCTTGTTACTGCCAGATGCCTGTCTCCAGTAGTCGTAGTAGTAGGGGAAAATGTCTAAGGCATGTATCTCCGTGTGTTAGCAAAAAATAAGAGAGAGAGAGAGGTAATGTGTCTCTAAAGCGGATTAGACGCTATAAGAGCACAGCTCCACATAGTTAAGTGGGTGTTCGTGGATACTAGCATGGAGCTGGGGGGGGGGGTGTTCTTTGGGGAGCCTGTGTTCCCAGGTTAATCCCGGTCGTGGCACATATAGGATTGCAAGGTGGGACAGAAGGTTACTGTCCTTCCCTGCTAGCGTCGTGTATAATGTGTGGCCTTTGGGTGTTGTCAGAGGAAAGGGAGATTCAGTGATAACGTATAACATATAACTTGTGCTGTGCTAACTGTGCATCTGTAAGATGCTGGCCCCTTGATCGTAATAGGTGAGAAGGTAGGATTTAAATGAAAATAAATACAGGAGATAGTCTCCAGAGTCAAGTATTTGCCCAGCCAGGTAGACTCCTATTCGCCGGGATGAACGGGACAGCGTTAGCCGGATCCCAGGTTGTCGGTGCAGACGATGCGGCGTGGTTCATTCCCAGTGTGGCCAGTGTTGCCTCTATTTCCGATGCCTCCATCACCCTGATCTCTGCGTTCTGATGCTGGATGAGTAGCGCTCGTGTTGGGCCCCAGCGGTATTTGAGTCCCTTTGACGCTAATATGGATGTGAGGGGACGTAGAGTTTTTCGCCACTGTAGGGTCTGGCGGGAGAGGTCCGAGTAGAAGGTGATATCCATCTCCTCGAACCGAAATGGGGGTTTGCCTCGCACTGCACCCATAACAGCTGCCTTGTCCTGGCCATTTCGAAATTTGACCAGTACGTCGCTGGTGTTGGAAGCTGTGGCTGAGGGAGGCTTGGGGAGCCGAAACATCCCATCTAATGTAATGCCCCTAGCTTGTTTAGGGGAGAGAAGGGCTGTGAAGAGCCTGCGCAGGCAGTGTGGTAGTTCTGCCAGGGTGATGTTGTCCATGAGACCCCTGATTTTCAGGTGTTTCCACCTTCTTCTATCCTCCATAGCTGCTAGCTGGTGGTTTAGAGTGTTGTGAGCTGTGGTGAGGGTGCTGACCTGGGTCTGTAGCTCCAGTATGTGGGCTGCATGTGTTACAGTGGTCTGTTCGACTGCATTTAGGCGCCCATTGAATCCCTTAAGGTCCTCTCTAACCTGTGATATTTCAGACGACAGGCTTTGACGGAGGTCCGCCAGGAGGCCGGTAAGTATTTCTGTAGTGAGCGGTGCTGACCCTTTGGCTGCTGCCTGGGCAGGTTTTGGAGGCTGTATTCCCTGCTCCCCCAGTGTGTGAAGGGAGTAGTCGTCCGAGTCATCGGAGAAATCATCTAGGTCCGCCGCCATGTCAGCTCGTCCTGCTCCCTGCTGCCCTCTCAGGAGATCGCCGATATCGGCGCAGAATCTGGGCCTCTCCGGTCGGGGTTTTTTAGTCTTCCTCCCCATCGTGTATGGTACCGTCTGGTGCTTATTGGGGGGTATGCACCCCGTATTTCAGCCGGTTTCAGTCGCTTTTTGCTCCGTTTAGTCGGAGCTCCGGGAGATTGCGACCGTTGCTGTTAGGCGCTAGCTCCGCCCCCTCCAAAAGGCATATTTTGAACCTTAGCGTGGGATCATTTTTTCTCTAGTTTGTTCTAGGTGGAGTGGTAATGAGCGTTTTTAAATGTATTTAACTTTTTTTTTTAACCATTTTTACTTTTTAAAACAATTTTTTTTTTTTTTTTTTTTTATTCTTTATTTTCATTGTGCATGAAGTGACAATAGGCGTGCAGGGCCACAACAGCAGCTGCAGGCTTTTTCATAACATTTTAACATATTAAAGCGTGGCAGAGTAAACAGCACATTTTTTTTTATAGAAAACACATAAAAACATTCTGCTGTATAACATTAGTATATTAGTTTAAACATGTTAAGCTAGGCAATCATAAGATTAGTTTGGTCTTGTCTAAGGTTAATAATCCGTTGTTTGTTTGTGTTTGTAGGATTACCTGTCATTAAGACAGTGTGCGATGTGGTACCGAATGTCAAAGAGTAAAAGAATTAGTGCGTGTGGCAAAACTCTAAACACATAGGTGATAGTGATAAGTATACTATTGGATAACCCGTCTCATTTTTACGCTTAGTGAACAGGCCCGTCAAATTAACAACTACAGGCTAAACTGTAAAGTAATGTAGGACAATTAAGAGGCAATTCAATGCAGTTTATAATGTAAAATAGAAGAGTAACGTTTACATAGTACATATTAAGCTGAAGATTACACCATGTGATATGCCGTCTCTATGTACTGTGAGTGGAGAACTCTATAGTGAGTTGTAACATATTAAACATGTTCTATATTATAGGCTAAAGCGTGAAGTAATTACTGAGAGAGCACACTTGCAGGGAATGCTAGGGGCAGCTGGTTTTATGCTGTGCGGTTTCGGCGCTTAATTGTTTAGAGAAGACCGCCACTTGACAGGCCGGGTTGCTAGGGTTAATAGACGAGTAAGTTAAGTAAAGTCTTGCATCCAGCCTGTCAAACAGCGGGTCCCCAAGACCTGTTAAGATTGGTAACTGTGCTTTTTTTAAGTGGTTTGGGTATTACTAAAGTTAACTGTTGAGGTGTATGATGCTAACAAAGCATGCTAAGAGGAGACCGGCAAAATAAAATTAAAATTAACTGGCAGGCTATACATGTTACCTAACACGTGCTTAAGGAGACAACAGGAAAGCCAGTGCATAAGTATTAATATGAAACATAAGTAAAGTCTCATGTGTAGTCAGGTGCGGTTCACCTCATCCAGTATGCTGTGGTAGGTACGTTTTGGTTTGATCCGCCCTCATAGACAAGAGGCCAACATCAGTCACTGATAGGGACAGTATGAGGGATGGGGAGGCTTTCCCATCTGCAGTGGTAAGTGTCCCGGTTAACCAACACCCTTTAGAGGTATATCACGGGCCTTGTTAGATGCCCAGGTGTGTCCCTGTCGCCGCTTGTGCTCGGGGGGTGTCCCCTTTTGTGGTTGGGTGCTTTCGTTGGTCTGGCTTAACATTGCCGCCATTTTGGGTCTCATTTCTCGCCTTCTCCCTTGCCGGTCGAGTGTCGCTGTGTTCCTGCCAGGTCTATTGCTGGCTGCCGCTTGTCGGTGCTCAGGGCTTGGGTGTGTCGTCTTGGGCACTCTCTTGGCCCTGTGTTCAGTGTCAGGCTGCCCCTGTTGGTAATAGGTCTCCCTGAGTGCTTTTTCAAGATGGCGCTCCTGCGGCGCCGGCCTTTCGGACGCCTGGAACCTGTGAGAGCTTTGGTCTTCCGCCGTGCGGTCACCTGGATTGGGCTTGGTGGTTTGCCCTTTGTCTGGGTCGTCAGGTGGGGTGTTCGCATGTAGGCCTCCAGTTTCTCCCAAAAGGAGTTGAAAATTGCGGCCAGTCGGAGCTCCGTGTCCGCTGCGATGTGGGAGGCCTCCCGGGTCGCCGCCATCTTGGAGGCATCGTGTGCCGAGTTGCCTCTCTTTGTTACAGGCTCGGTTGTGCGGTGAGGCTGTGCTGGGCTGCCCCTGTTGTCCAGGGGGGACCGGGATATCCCCCGCCGGTCCATAGGGGGGGGGGATTGGAGGCAAGTGTGTCGAGGGGTCCGCGTGTGTCGTTGCTGTCGGGGTGAGCGGCCGCCTCACCTCGGTCTCGAGTAGGCCCCAGTGGCTTTGGAAGGTTCCCGAGGGATGTTCGTCTCTTGTTTGGGGTCTTTGGATACCCCCGGGTTTCTCCTGCCTGCATTGTATTTTGCCGGTATTTGCTCAGATTGTCGGGGTATTTGTGCCCAGATAAGTCGCTTTTAGTCAGGAGCCCCTTCGTTGTGCGGCTTTCCTGCTCGGCAGTTAGGCTCCGCCCCCTAAAACTATTTTTTAAACTTTTGTTTTGCTTATTAATTTTTTTAAACTTTTCTAAACTTTCTTAAAACTTTTTTTTTTACAGATTTAACATTTTTCTAAGCCTTTTTTTTTACCGTTAACCCCTAACTAGCAGTAAGCAGCACTCACCGTAAATTCCCCATTTTCCCATAACTCCCACCCACCCCACCTAGAAAAAAAATATTTAATTATACAATATTTAAATTAGTTAATTAAATAAATTGAACCCCTGAGGATTCAAAAATAAATAAAAGTTTATCGTCAGGGGTTAAAAAATTTTTTTATTTGGACTGGGTAAAGGGGGGTGTGTTTTTTTTTTTTTACTTAATGTTTAACTTTTTAAAGCTTATTTTAAAACCTCAGGGGTTAAAAAAAAAAAAATCAGATCATAGTAAAATGTAATCCCTGCCAATTGATCACTGTAGTCAGTGATAAATTGGCAGGGAAGGGGTTAATTTTTTTAATTAAAATGGGTAAAGGGGGGTGGGATTTTAATTTTACTTTATTTTTTTTTCACCAGGGGGCAGGATCAGCCCTGATCCGTCTCCCTGCACTTCACACTGAACCCGGAAGTGCAGGGAGGCGGAGGTGAGTATACTGAGCACATGTGCTCGCTCTAACATGCTGTCAGAGCGGGCACATGTACTGGGACAGCCCGATCCGGTGCTCCCGGTCTGCCTCTAATACAGAGGCAGACCGGAGCACCATTAACCCCGCGATCGCGGGTTAATTTTACCGCGTGACGGACGAGGTCCGTCACTCGTCCTTAAGGGGTTAAATAATCAAGGCTTTGAGATTCCTCAGTGATTAATGAGTCGATTCCCTGCCTAAAGCATCAAAATCTCACACACGGAGAGGTTTATTTACTAAGCTCCAAATTGTAGCCAAGCTGGGACTATACTTCGTGATTCTACTCTTTTTTTGTCTTCATAGTTTGCATAAATTTGCATAAAACCCCATTATCTTGAACGTGTGTTCTCTTCCACCTGTATAAAGTAATACAACTGTGTCCGTGCAGTAAAATTGCTGATATAATCTAACAGCGTCACACCAGTTACCAGCTAAAGTACACAAATTCAGACTAACATTAGTCACTACCTCTAGCAGTATCCGCTTGTAATAACCGGGCCTGTTTATAAAAGTGGATGTACAATGGGCCTTTACACTAGTGTTTAATAACAACTACAAAATGATTTAGGAAAGTGTGAATTTTGGGGAAATTGAAGAAAATTTTATATATTGGTTACGAAACTGATAACATAGCTGACATGGGATACTTATTCTAAATCAGCTATTCTGGCCTGAGGTGTGTCCTATTAGCCGACTACATTATGATAGCGGGGAATAATAAATTCATCTGTGAGAATACCAAGCAGGGCAGGTACAAGTAAATTTACTGCCCTACAAGAAACCAGTCTGCCACCCCATTGAATGACCACATCTCTATTCGTTTCCCCCTTTTATTCGGTTATTCTTTTTATTTGATGCCAACATATTCCACAGTGCGGTACAATGGGTGAAATAACAGACAGGGGCTGACAATGCTATATATAATTAGAAGAAAGAAAAGGGACATGACTAACGACATCAATGAGGCCTGGATAAAATATAAATGCAGCCAAATATATCAATAGCAATGTCATACTTCCTAAATGTGGGGGATTTAAAAAAAGTGGATTGGTGGGGGAGATAGGCTGCGGGGAAATCTAATTTAATATGATCTTATAAGACATACAGATTTAGTAATTTTATCCTCAGACCTAATGAAGATATTACGCTAGTGGTTTTAAAGGGAGATTTTTTGTTTGTTTTATTACCCTGGTTATTTGAATTACAAGCAAATGGTTAATCGAATATCCAATGCTGGTTTAATATATTTATACACCAATGGTAAATCAGGGCCAGGTCATTATTTCGGTTTGTGAATACAAGAATCGTTTTTTCAACTGTGAATCAAGAAATTGTCATAGATCTAGAATTAATTGGGATTGATCGGTCTAAAATCACGCAGTTGGTACATAATGCCAGTCAGCATCACGTGAAATTTAAACAGGAACAGTATCAAAGAAGAGATGACAGCCTCAAAGTGAACCACTGGCAATGAAGATTCTTAGATAGACGTACTTGTAGTCATTTTGTAGGAATTCGTAGAACTCACGGACTTCTCTCTTATCTAGTATTTTCGATGATTTTCTTAAAACCAGAAAACTATAAATTTTGAGTATTGTCTAGTTTTACTGAATACCAGCTTCCTGTTCCTCTGAGAAGCCATTACATTGCACACGTACTGAAACGAGAAATGAGAAGAGGAACATGCAAAACACACCAGGGAGATGTTGTAACTGAGAAAATATATCCACTATTTTAATCAAACAGCAATCCAAATCTCAGGTAGAAAATAACAGATCAACTCTTTCTCTGGCAGGTCTGTGTTGTAAACGGGACGGGTTAATATACAAAGTTCGAAAGCGATATAAGAACACTGGCAAAGAGTCAGCATTACAGCACATGGACCATAGCAAAAATAAAATAGCCGTGTTTGGTATACATAGGAAAAAATACACAGATTGAAATAACATACACAGACTGGGCTTTATAAAGAAATGGCCACAGGAATGTAGAATATTCACATTGTATATAAACATATTATATAACTGAAGCACTCAACGGGTTTTGGAAATGTAAGGTACCAAAATAAACCCAAAAACAACAACTTGAGTCTTTTACAAAGTTATGACGCACACAAGTCGCGAGAAAAATAGAATTCTTCTTTCTTCATTTTGTACGTATAAACTGAAGATAGAAGCACTTTCATCTTGTCTGTAACCTTAGCTGCACACACCTGGCTATATGAAGATGTTGAGCACGCAAGATAAATAATGTCCTCTCTGCTTTTAAGAAATATATAAAATTATACAAGTCAAATGCGTCCGAAGCACTCGTGTAGCGTTTAGAAAAAGCTCTCATGTGACTTAAGAAAAAACAAACATAACACTATTGCCATTCATTCCTTTGTAGCAATCTGCCGTAAATTCCGTGTGTAGTTTTACCTTTTTTCAAGAGTACAGAGATATACACAGTAACAACGAGCATTCTGCCAGAGTGTGCAAATATTGGTGTATATTACGCTGACACAGGCAGCTATGTACCCAGAGCTCTACAATAAACTCACACAGCATGAAGAGCTCATCTCCTGAAATCAGTTAGTACTCTCGCTCTGCTTTGCTGATTGTCTATTTACCAGGTGATGTATTAAACATCAATAATGATAAGTGCTCTTGAAGCCAATGTCATTGATGGCCAACCCTTCCACCGCCAGATAAGCCTGGGACTGGCCACGTGATCTCCTGGTGAGGAGAGGCCAGATGTCAGGGTACAGTTTGAGCCACAACGGCCCGTTTAGCTTTTTGCAGAATTCTTCATCATTTCTATCGAGCTATGGATAGGATGAAATGTTGCCACTGGAATGGATGTTATAATCATCGATCCATATAACTTCCCTCGAAGATAATACTCTGAGAAGAGATCTCTGGCAAAATAAATTAAAGACATTGATGGGTTAGACAATTATTTATAAACAGAGTAAAACACTATAAACAATACTAATTCCTCCCATCAGAGATAAAAAAAAAAAGGAAAACAAATTTAAAAAAATTAAAATGAAATTGTGGGAAACTGGGACGTGTTTAGCTATTTTTGATGTAGCTACTACAGACCATGTCTGTCAGGTCTATGTTCTTACTATATACCAGTTTCTACTTGAAGAAGCCCTTGAGGCGAAGCGCGTCTGGAAACTTTTTTATTCTGTTCTAATAAAGGAATTTTTTGGCTTTATATTCCAGTTGCCATATTCCTTTTATTTACCTGACCGGACACCATCGTTTTTATTACTTTTTACTGTTCTTAAGAATCAAAGAATCTCTAGGTGGGGATTATACCACCCATACGCCATCCACCGAGCAGTGAGCCTGCTCGGTATATTGTAAGTACATTTCATATTTTTGTTTATTTTCGCATTTACAGTGAGCACTATATTTTATTATCCCTTTCCTTTTGGGTATACTACTCTACCACATTGGGTAACCTGAAAGACCCTGCACTCCTGGAGACCAGAGAAAACCCTGCATATCCTTAAGGTGGGGATTGTTCCACTTCACGTTATCCACACCAGAGCTAGATTTAAGCTCTGTAACTTGTGAGTAGTTCATAATTACTTTAAAGTACTCAATTTCCTTACATACTGTACCATTGGAGTTGTCTTTCTTCTGTTTTCTAGCCATATATTCCATCGGACTACAAGCCTCCACTTGCGACCATCAATTCCATATGCTGGCCCAATAAGAACTTTCTCCATTGTTGGCGGATAACCCTGTATGGATCAGTGCTAAGTCACCTGGACTATTATTTATTTATTACTATATTTTTATTGCATATTTTATATATACAATTATCACGATAATACCATCTCTTGAAGGCGCACCCTTTCTTTCTTGCTATTCTCTTATCTACAGGCAGACTTGGCTACTGACATATTGACTTGGTTATAGAATACGTATTAATACACAGCTGTGTTAAGCTGACAACTTAGTTCCAAACTCTAAGCAAAATATTTAAACTGGAAAATGGATCGCGTGACATCCGTACAACATGCACTCTGTAAGGAAAAACCAGGAGTGTTACACACCGGAATTCCACACCCGTCACGTCCACTTCTGTGGATAGGCTCTTTTCCGCGTTCGTCTTACGTTACAGTCTGGTGAGGCGACGTTGTCGACAGATGAAGCTGGGCCGTGCGACTGTGCACTGAACTCTCCCTAAAGAGAAGACACGATTCTTTAAACACCATGAAAAGAAATGGTAAAGACACAGAAACTGGATTTGATTGTTAATCTAGAAAAAGAGCAGACGGGCACCTGTACTCTGGAAGTTGAAATTAGCATAATTTGCTCAGCCACAGTCAACTATTCTTCCTAGCAATAAGGGCTGATAAGGCCAAATTGGAAAACATTAGATGCTCCATTTATACTTAAATTTATATTAAATATTTAGAGAATGACATAATGTTTCACTTCAGACAAGACAAAACCAAGACAAAGCCATGACAAATGAAGAGGAGAAATAGAAACATTGTTTCATTTCTCCACTTCTCCGCATGATTTCAAGATTCAAGATTTGAAGGACAGATGATTGATAGGAAGCGGAGACAGAAAGGTCCATTTACAGGAAATGTGAATTTCTACATTTCATTTTTCACACTTCAAAAATACATATTTTTAAAAGGACATTCTAAGCACCAAAACACCTTTAAAATTAATGAAGCAGTTTTGGTGTCTAGATCATGCCCCTGCTATCTCACTGCTCAATTATCTGCCATTTAGAAATGTAATCACTTTGTTAAGCTACAGCTGTCTTAGTTCTCCATGTGTCCCTTTAAATATAAATATAATTGCTTATAGAATTAAAACTCCTAGGTGACAGTTCCCCTTTAATGTCTTGTTAAAGCCATCACTTACCTGTCCTTCTGACGGGCTATGCTGAGGAATATCTTTCACGTCCTCTGTTCTGTCTTCTTCTTCGTCTTCAACGTCCGAATCAGTGGAATCATCTATGTCATCGTTCCTGCTCCCAGATTTCACTTGTGGGTCGTCCGTGGTTTTCTTGCCTTGACAGGGAGGAAGAGTCGCTAGGAAACCTGATAAAGTGAAGGCTGATAGGAAACGCTGTTTGAGCAAGAGGAATGCTGGGTTATCCTTTAGTTTATCATTGACCAATTCTTGGACCATGTCAATCTGCCTGTGTGTACTTTTCTCCTTATTACCCTCCACTGGAGGCAACAGTTTACAGGCAGTCTCTTCCAAAGTCCTCTTCTCTACCAGAAGTCGAGATAAGGTCTTAAGCGTGCAGACAGAAGGTGGTAAATGGGCCATGTTACTTTTTGCGTTTGGTATTTCCACGCCTTTGGTACCCTTAATCCATTCTTTCACTGCGGCTGTATCTTCCAAGGCTACAAGGGTAAAATCCAAAACATTTTTTTCAGAGCTGCTAAGAGGTGTTTTTGGGGTGGTGTTAGAACTGGCAGGCTGACTAACTTTTGTAAGATTTGACGCACTCACGATCTTGACTTTCAGATCTGTTGGAAGAATCCTCCCACCTTGAACTCCAGGGCTCGTTGTTGGTGCCAGACCTGGTAGGTTCTTTGAATCAATAGAATGGACCTTTAGGTTGTCAGATGCAGGAGTTGAGGAAGGAGCTAACATTGTATTAGGACTTGTACTTGATACCAAAGCTGGCAGATTGCTTGTTTCAACAGAATGGACCTTTAGGTTGTTGGATACAGGACTAAGGGAAGGAGCCATGGTTAAATGAGGACCAGCTACTGGTGGAGAAGGTGTAAATGTAGAAGAGTTGGGGGTTGGGACTATTGTAAACGTTGGAGAAAATGAGCACGGCACAACTTTAGCTGCACCTGAAACGCTCTTGTTTGAAGACGCTTGAGCAGCCAAGGGAAGAACACTCCCTGAACTGTTGGATTCTCCCGATTTTAAAGTAGAGGAACCCAGGTCATCATTTTTTTCTGCTTTTGTCTCTGCAGTCATAGAAGGTGCCAGGTTAGCTACAGGTGCTTTAGTTATACATCCTGTTGCTAAAATAGGGGTACATTCTGGACTCACAGTTCGAATGGTTGGGTTTAAGCGCGTCAAGCCTAAAGTTTGCACTTGCAATGGCACCAGGCCTTGTGGTGTAACAATCCAAGTAATGGGCATTGCTGTGTTATTTACATTGGTGTTTCCTACCACTGTAGGCATCAGTGCTATTGGTGGCCGAGGAAGATGTGCTGGTGAAGTTGGCATTACTGGCCATACTCCTCTCAGTGCTGGGGATGAACTTAGTGGCAATGGCACAGTTTGACCTGCTGTGTTGGTGTTTGGTTGAATTGCATTAGGTTGGGGAAGGATTACGTTTTGCAGTTGGCCTGGAATGTTCTGAGGCTGGGCTGGCGTGTTCGGAGGCTGGGCTGGCGTGTTCGGAGGCTGGGCTGGCGCATTTTGAGCTTTCTTACTCATAGACTCTCGCATTCTTTTCTCCTTCAGCAATTCAAAAACAGTTTTGGGTTTTTGTACAGGGCCCAAAGCCTTTACAGAAGAACTGCTTGACCTTCCCCGGCGAGAACTCGGAGTCCTGGGAGAATGGTTGAGACCATTCAATGTCTGTGCTGTAACCGAATGATAAGATGAAGTGTATGATTAACACGTCCTGTACTAAATCCAACATAATAATAATAATAATAATAATTCAAACACTTTATGTTAAGCAGTAATATAAAGATAACACATATTTGTATACAACAGGAGAGATCCGGAGAATGTGTCAACTCACATTATACATAATAAATGCAAGAAAAAGATTTCTCTGACACGTATCTAAGGAATGTGAATGTATTAATAAATGAATCCTTCCTGTGCACACCCTGCATACAACGTCTGTACCACAACATGTACATACCTAACAAGCTGTGCGGGGACATTGGATCCTAAAGAAGACGACAAAAATAAAAACGAGTTAATAAACCAGAGATTTATGTCACTGTGGTTTATACGGACACCGTCCAGAAAAAAAAAAAAAAAACTACATTTTAATTATTAATTTTTACACTCTAATGCTAAAATTCAACTGGAGAATGGATTTAGGAAAAACCACAAATAATTATTATTTATATAGCACCAGCAAATTCTGTAGTGCAGTACTATGGAATGACAATTTACTATCAACCCCCCTCCCCGAGAGATAGTCATATAGTGACTCTGGCACAAGACAGATAAAATACTGCTAAATGAGCCCAACAGCTGCTAACTGTAAGGGATACAGTCTCTATCCAGTACGGACATAAATAAAATAGACACTATAAGCAACAAACATCACAGCTCTGTGTAGTTTGTTACCTAGAGTCTCTATGAGTCTCTACGTACTGCCCCCAGTTTTATATATTAAAAAACATATGGGAGCTGTTTGACAAAAATAAGGGTTCTGCTCAACAAACAGAGACCAAAATATTAAATTTTTAATGCACTGCTAATAGAATACACTGAAAAGACGGTCACACATGTGTGGGGGGAGTTTTCAAGCTGTCTGAAACATTTATGTCTAATTTCTGGCATGGATTTCATGCAATTAATTAAATCTAAAACTACAACGTTTGAAATTAAGTGATTTGGGTGTCTATAGTGTCCCTTTAACCAGGACTTTTCAGTTCTGTCTAAATTCTGTTTTTGAGTGCATGGAGGCTCCTGCAGTCTACTAGCATCATAACCAATACAAAAGCATACAGTGGTTATGGTCCATAGAGTGCCCCTTTAAATTTAGATTTTTGATTATGCTTACATTCTGTCCCGCTCCTTGTGGAGTATTAGGTGATCTTTTGCGAAGATAATAGGCCTGTTGTGATTTTCTGGCTCGGATTATTTCAAGACAGCCTTCGGCATCTATTTGAAAGAACTTGAAAACCATAAATAGGAAGAGAGAGGAAATAAAAACCTTTAAAATGAGTACAACACAACACGCTATTACAATGTGTTTACACACACAAACTAAATTAGACATGGCTGGAAATATGGTCAGTTTTGGAGAGGTCATAAATCAGATCCTGGTATAATGAAATTTGTACAAGTGCACAGGTTTTTGTTTTTTTGTAGAGATGGTTGATCTAATTTTATCGAGGAGGGCTAAAACGTACTCCATGAACGTTATGGTATATTTGCATGGAATGCATCTTTTTGCACTTAAAGGGACACCAAAACAACTTCAGCTTAATGATGCAGTTTTAGTGTATTGATTAAGCCTCTGAAGTCTCACTGCTCAATTCTATGCCATTGTGGAATTTATGCAGCTCTATTCACGCCTTCCCTGGTTGTGACTGACACAGTTTGCATGAAAAAGAAAAGCAAACTGGCTTTCAATCAGATAGTAGCTTACTTTAAAAGATTGTATCTCCTGCCCTCTAAATTGAACTTTAATCACATACTTAAGGCTCCTGCAGGGACCAGCAAGCTATTAAACGTAGGGATCGACCGATATTGATTTTTTAGAGCCGATACCGATACTCTGTGAACTTTCAGGCCGATAGCTGATATAATTTGCCGATATTCTGTACATTTACCATTTTGGAAAATAAAAACTATTTCTAAAGGTAAATGCACAAAATATACATGCCACGTGTAGTGGATGCAGTGTATTTAGACAGGGGAGCTGTTTGTGTAGTGTGTGTGTGTGTGTGTGTGTGTGTGTAGTGGATGCAGTGTGTGTTTGTGTAGTGTGTGTGTGTAGTGTGTGTGTGTAATGGATGCAGTGTGTGTTTGTGTAGTGTGCGTGTTGTGGATGCAGTGTGTATTTGTCTAGTGGATGCGGTGTGTATTTGTCTAGTGTGTATATAATGAAAGCAGAGTGTTTGTGTAGTGTGTGGGTAGTGTGCGTAAAGTTAATGCAGTGTGTGTGTAAAGTGAATTCTGTATATACTAAATGCAAAGTGTGTGTGTGTGTGTTTGTGTAGTGTGTGTATATAAGGAATGCAGAGTGTGTGTATTTGTGTAGTGTGTGTATATAATGCAGTGTGGTTGTGTAGTGTGCATTATATAAACACTACACAAACACACACTGAATTATATAAACACACTACACAAACACACTGTGTATATCATGCAGTGTTTATATCATGCAGTGTGTTTATATCATGCAGTGTGTATATCATGCAGTGTGTATATCATGCAGTGTGTATATCATGCAGTGTGTTTGTATAGTGTTTATATAATGCAGTGTGTTTGTATAGTGTGTGTGTATATAATGCAGTGTGTGTTTGTATAGTGTGTGTGTGTGTGTATATATAATGCAGTGTGTGTTACACACACACACACTGCATTATATACACACACTATATTATATACACACACACTATACAAACACACACTGCATTATATACACACACACTATACAAACACACACTGCATTATATACACACACACTATACAAACACACTGCATTATATAAACACTGCATTATATACACAGTGTGTTTGTGTAGTGTATGTGTATAATAATGGAGTGTGTGAGGGGTCATTTTTTTATATTAAATTATTATTATTTTTTATATTTAATCATTATTATTTATTTTTTGTTGTCCCCCCTCCTTGCTTGTTGCTTGGCCAGGGAGGGGGGCTATAGCAATCCCTGGTGGTCCAGTGGCATTGGCTGAGCTGTGGGGGGAGAGGGGGCGGCAAGCGTTTACTTACCTCTCTGCAGCTCCTTCAGCTCCCAAGTGTAAGTCTTGCGGGGAGCTGGAGGAGCTGCAGGGAGGTGAGTAAACGCTTGCTACCCGCCCCCCCCCAGGACCGCCGGGCTTGTAATGAGCCTGGTGGTCCTGGGAGGTATTATCGGCAATATCGGTATCTCTATTGGCCGATACTGATATTGCCGAAAATACCGAATATCGGACGATTATATCGGTAAAACCGATAATCGGTTGATCCCTAATTACCAGTTTTGGATAGAAGAATCTAAATTAAACAGAACTAGCAATAAAGGAAGTATAAACATTAGATCTCTCTTTACAGGAAGTGTTTAGGAAGGCTGTGTAAGTCACATGTAGGGAGGTGTGTCTGGGGCTGTTTAAACATAGTTGTTTAACTCCTCAATGGAAGAGAATTAAGCAGAATTAAGCAATTAAGCAGAGACAGCAGGGGCATGATCTATACACCAAAACTGCTTCATTAGGCTAAAGTTGTTTTGGTGACTACAGTGTCCCTTTGAGGAAGACAGTCTGTTATAAAACAATGAATGGCCAAAAACAGCTGGGTTTTAAGATCCAAAATTATAAAAACTGCCAGCAGCAGTGAGCAATATACAATAATATCCTCACCTGGATGAAGAAAGTAAAAATTGGAGTACTTGTAAGAGTTATAGTGTGGAGTCTTTTGCTCAACATATCTGCTGAAAGAAAGAAAGATCACATTAAAACATGCAAACACAAAATAAAACCAAAATATATATAGAATTTGGTATATCAGGAATGATGCACCGCGGATTCTCTCTGCCAACTTACAGCTCAATATTTTGTATTTATAGTGTACCTGTCTGTTACGGTACTCACAACTTAAATTAAAGAACAATACATTTCAATTATACATTGCTCAAGCAGAAATGCTGGCAAATGTATAGATTTTGACTTAATGTCCTTTAATGCATGGAGCCTACCTCACCTGTCAATCAAATCCTTGGCATTAGATCCTGTCTGCTGGTGGCATGCAGGATGTAATACTGAGCAGTGAGCGACAGGGGGTGCAAGTCAACCCTGTGCTGTGGCTCTCTTTCTGCTTCCCTGTGTTACTTCCCGATCAGACGTTTCTCACGCTTGCTGGGGGAGTGTGGGGCGCACGGACCATGTACTGGCAACGATGCTAGCAATCGGCATCAGCATGGAGGATAGCTCGGCTTGGGCAGCAGGCAGCAACGGAGAGTGGGTGTTACAGCACTGCAACCCTCGCGGACCACTGAGAACTATGCTGGAGAGAGGGACTGCTGTAAGTAATGCTATAAGAGCTCTATATATCACATATCAATTAAATATATAATTCACCTTTACGATAAATTATACATGTGGGCCTTTTGGAGCTGTTACAGCATTAGATGAATCTGGAATACCAGGTTTACGTGAAATGGAAAACCGTACATTTTTTTTTACTCTTATCTAAAATATTCTATTATATAAAAATAAAAGACTTTTCAATGCATCTCAATGTACTGGTGAAATTATAATTTGCAGGGTTATTTACGAAAGTGAGAATTTGAAGCCAGTTTCACATTTAAGGCCAGAGCAGTAGACCTAAAAGCCATACCTGACTAAGAGAATTATTCCAGTTCACCTATTTTGACCTTAAATTTGAAATTCCCTTTAAATTCGCTTTGATTTCTCACTTTAGCGAATAAAGCGGATGATCTTCGGGTGGAAATTAAAGAGTAAATCAGTAGTTGCAGACATAGTGGTAGATACTCATTTCCAGTGCCTTGTAGAATGATGGCACTGCTTGCTCTGTATTTTTAAACTTTGACCCAGAAATGCAATCAATAAAGAAGTCTTTGTTTAATCACAGTCAGCGTTTATCTTGTTTTATTACTTCCTGATTCTAATGTGTTTATGCTCAATCTGAAAATAAGAAAATGATGGCCAGACTAAACAAGGATTGCCGTGTAAAATACTTCATTATCCTGTAACTGCTAGCCGTGGCATATCAAAGACTTCCAGTGTAAGCAGTAAATCGGTAAATGCTAAGAGTAAAATAGAAAGGGTAGTAGATGCATGGAATAGCTTCCCAGTGGAAGCAGTAAAGGCTAACAGTTATATAGAAATTGTAGTTGATGCATGGAATAGCTTCCCAGTGGAAGCAGTAAAGGCTGACAGTGATACATAAAGGGTGGTAGATGCCTCAAATGGCCTTCCAGTGGAAGCAGTAAAGGCTGACAGTGATATAGAAAGGGTAGTTGATGCATGGAATGACCTTCCAGTGGAAGCAGACACTGTAAAGAAAGAATGATTGTGTGATGCACAAGTTGATATCTCTTATAATAAGTTTACCTTTTGTTGGCTTTTTACATGGCCTTCCAAGGCTTGTTGAGAGTGGAAGGAAGACGTTACCCACCCATGGAGTGACTGCCATAAGCAACCTTCTGTCTATGGTATCCTTGTCTAATCTCCGGTGTGGGGATGAATCTTGTTTCTTAGATCCCTCTTCGGTCTCCAGTTCAATGCACAGTGCCTCCGAAGAATCAGACAGTTTTAATTCAGCCCTGTGGACCTGGGTGACGGAGGAGTGGGGTGGAAGATTCAGATATCAACCGGCATCTGGCCCTTATTCTCTATTTGTACATACAGTATTCAGAGTTTTATAGAATTTAATATAAACACCTGGTATTCAAACCCTCTGATTTACCTGCTTTTCATGTCGCAGTTTTGTGTTTCTTCTCAAAATCCTTCTGATTTCCTCCTCTCCGATCTGCAGAATATTTCGACCACTTTCAGCCGCCTGGTGAGATAGGAGAAAAAGAATAATCAGAATCAAAATGTTAAAAATAATGTTAAGTAGCAAGGGGAAAATAAATTGCAGAGTTGTCTCTGCGGCTCGGGAACCTGGTACGTTAAATGAAGAGTATTACTAGGTGATAAGTGAAGCCGAACTAGGCAGAAAATGAACCCCAATAGGTATTGCTGTGTCTACCAAAGTCAGAAGCCAAGCTAAGGCCATATTGAATTAAATGGGGATGAAAGCTTGGCAACGTTCTTTAGAACGTGGGCACTCCACTGCCCAAATACTAATAAAATAATAACCACTGTTTAGTAGGTATACACCAAATGAAAATATGCATGTATTTAATTTACCATTTTTTCATTCGGGGTATATCTGAAACCAGCTGGGAAAAAATGCAGATCTCGTTTGAAACTTGGCAGATTTGCCGCGCAAGCCCAATAACGCAATTGGTAAAAAGCAAATTCAGTTATTTTAGCAGTATTAGCACTTCCATTCGCTGGTTAAAGTCATGTGAATCTCTAAATAAATGTACTAATTCAGAAATTCACAAACAGCCAAATTACATGAAAATGCCACTAATTCTTTAGTATCTCCCCTGCTCTTTCCTTAGCACTGTATCTGTGCTATTAAAATTCAATTGCAGTATTTAAACAATTCTCACTGCAGCAACGTGATCCCTTTGAAAATGCAAGGGACCCATACAACATAATGTGGTTTCAATTCGGCTGATCATGAATGAAGATCTGAATTCTAGTGAGTAGATCACATGCTACATATATTAAAAATATTAGGGGAATACAACACATGCAGACACAGTTTTCTGCTTGACCAAGTCAAATTGCAGTAATTCATTTTTACTCCTCGATAATATTTGTTACAGGCTTATATCTTGGAGCAAGTCATCTGTTTGAGCAGTCACCTGTTAGAAAGTGTCGTACACTCAAATATAAATTCCCTCTCCATCGTATACAATTACAGAACGTTATAAACCCAGCATGGAATTGATAACATTCAGACTGAAGATCAACCAGATTCTCTTTTATTTTAAACAGAGAAATGAAAAAAAAAAAAAAAATAGATAAAAGTAAGGGCATTGGATACCTGTCAGGGCAAATTTTAAATGACAAAAGTATTCTGACTTTTCAGTATTTATAGGATGGACTCTGACTTTGCAACCTTAACCCCTAAAAGGGATACTCTAAGCACCAGAACTACTACCAGCTTAATGTAGTAAATTTAGGGCAAATAGTCTGTATGCTACGTTCACATTGCTGCCTTATGCCACCTTCCTCTCCAAGTGACGGGGACATCCTGGTTGTGGTCCTGCACCTTCACGCTCTGCATGGAGACACCAATCACTCCCTATACAGATTCATTGGATTAGCTGAGATCATTAATATTGAAATCAGCCAGGGGAGTAGTGGTGGCTGCACTGAGATCAGTGTGCCAGGGGACTAGAGGCAAATTAATTTGGGGGGAGGGGGTGAACTCATAATATAAATACTCCCTATTCCATTCTAACGTGAGGAATGCATGTTTGTGTGCCAAATGTAAGAGGGTTCCTTTAAGGACCATTGATAGATTGTGCCGTCATAGCAACCTGCTTTCAAAGATTCTATTCCAAAATGGAATAATGTTATACGAGGAAATACAGTATTGTATAGTGTAGTACATTGGTTCCCAAGTTCTGAGTAGACAGTTAAAACTGTGTATCTATGCTATTGTAGTACATCCACAATGGCTGTGACAGGTACATAATATTCAAGTCACAGAAAACTTAATAATAACCCGTTTGCTCTTCAGTTTGACAACTCCTCGGCCACTGGGAATGGTCTGAGAAAGGTGCTTTATATAATGTAATTATCTATTACAGTTGGATAAAAAGATCACTGAACTAAATTCTCAATGAAAAAACGTTCTTGCAATGCGGAGGTCTTCTGCTGAGCCAACCGTCAGGTTTGCCGACATGGTGGCAGAGAGGGGTGGAAGTCAAAATAAATATTCCTACCTATGACCCTCTGACCCTCCCTCCTTGCTGCCTGTACAAAATGGGGATCTAAGACATACTGCAAGATCGCCATTTCCCATCAATCTAAGCAAGCAATGGCTGACAGGAAATAACAGAACGAGGACAGTGGGAACTCGTATTTGAAACAAAGTAGTCCTAGTCCCTTTGTCCCATGTGTATCTTACAAATGTGGTTTTCCAATGAACTGCACTGCAGTCCAGTTGTTCATAAATTATTTGTTTTTGAACAAAAAAGAAAGAAACAAAACCTCAATGGTGGAGGGCCCCAGTGAATATAAAGTTGATTTATGGTCCCTTTAAATTGTAGCACATATAATTATTTCAGTCTAGATAGATCATCAGACACATAGGAAGAAACATTGCAATTTAATCTCCAATTCAGGGATGTGAAGCACACATACCTCATTCAGGAACTCGGTAGCATCTTCGATCACGTTGTCCGTGGAGTGGGGGTAAGCAATGCCTTTCAGTATAGTGTTGAACTGAAAAGACCCATCTTTGCCTTTCCTATGTACTATCAATCTGGAAGCTTTGGCATCGCCTATGAAGGACCCAGACTGCTTCATGTGGGTTTTCTTGGGCTCATCCAGGTTTTTCTGACTTGGAACCCATTCATCTAAGCTGGATATTCTGTAGACAACTGGTTTCTTGACCTTTACATCTACCTTCTTCTTCTTCTCCTCCTCATCCTCCACCTCCTCCGCATACATGTCGATATCTGACTCGCTTTCCTCGCTGCAGCTGCCACTGCTGCTGGTATCAGAGTCACGGGCATCGATCACGGCTTTCTTCTTTCTCTGCCTCCCGGGAGACTGAAAAAGCAAAATGAGATCCACAAAGTCAAAACATGAAGCTCGTCATGGTACTGCTCTACTTTGTTGGAGATGTGGACCATGCTTATGGTTCCAGTCTTGTTTAACCAAGAGCTGGATTTACATTCCTGTCGATGCAGCGTGTAGGGGCAACAAGCTGGACATTGCATTGAGGACCAGGCAGTCATGTAACTGTACAAAAGGGGTGCCCAAAAGGCAAACCCTCAGATGTAATATAACTACAACTTCCATGATGCTTTGCATGCCTTTAGAATAACAAGGCATCTTGGAAGCTGTAGTTTTAAAACATCTGGGGATCTACCTCTTTGCCGACTGCTGTAAATTATTTTTGCTCAAGGCAGATGGAAAAACAAAATAAAACGTGTCACATTAGCCAAAGTATCCACTAAAATCTATTAATTATCAATCTGATCAACATTGCTTCAAGCGGTCTTTATTAATCCCTTTCACTACTGATTACTTGTATAAAGAGGGGGGGGAGGTTACTTTATTTTCACATTTCCAAATGGTTCCTAAGACTTTAACATAATGTAAGGATAGTTCCTTTCAATCCTTACTGATAAGTATGTTGATAAGCCGTGGTCTGTTTTTAGCAAGCACAACCAGGCGTTATTTACAATGACGTACTCTTTTAAAGAAACCCATCAGAGATTTCCATTTGCTCAGACACTGAGAGCCAGTCCGGTGAGTAAGTTCCGAGGAGACTTTTGACCAGTGGCCTACATAGAAAAAAAAAAAATAGAAAAAAGAAAGAAAAATGTTAATATAAGCCCATGAAATAAGAAAGTTATGCATGTAGCTTTAACAGGTGACCTCTCTTTGTAATATACAAGCCTTGATAACCTCTGCGGAGGTATCCCATTTTTGCACTCCTCTCTTTAGCTGCCTGGTATTTTCTTTTTATAGTGTTAGTATACAGATGATACCTGAAAAATTAGAATATCGTGCAAAAGTTCATTTATTTCAGTTATTCAACGTAAAAGGGGAAACTAATATATGAGATAGACGCATTACATGCAAAGCAAGATAGTTCAAGCCGTGATTTGTCATAAGTGCGATAATTATGGCTTACAGCTCATGAAAACCCCAAATCCACAATCTCAGTAAATTAGAATATTACATGCAATCAATAAAACAAGGAGTGTACATAGAACAATATCGGACCTCTGAAAAGTATAAGCATGCATATGGACTCAGTACTTGGTTTGGGCCCCTTTTGCAGCAATTACTGCCTCAATGTGGCGTGGCATGGAAGCTATTAGCCTGTGGCACTGCTGAGGTGTTCTGGAAGACCAGGAAGCTTCAATAGCGGCCTTCAGCTCTTCTGCATTGTTCGGTCTCATGTCTCTCATCTTTCTCTTGGCAATGCTCCATAGATTCTCTATGGGGTTCAGGTCAGGCGAGTTTGCTGGCAAGTACAGTAATCCCACGGTCATTGAACCAGACTTTGGTGCTTTTGGCAGTGTGGGCAGGTGCCAAGTCCTGCTGGAAATGAAGTCAGCATCCCCATTAAGCTTGTCTGCGGAAGGAAGCATGAAGTGCTCCAAAATCTCCTGGTAGACTGCTGCGTTTACCCTGGACTTAATGAAGCACAGTGGACCAACACCAACAGATGACATGGCTCCCCAAATCAACAGACTGTGGAAACTTCACACTGGACTTCAAGCATCTTGCAGTGTGTGCCTCTCCATTCTTCCTCCAGACTCTGGGTCCTTGGTTTCTAAATGAGAGGCAAAAGTTGCTCTCATCAGAAAAGAGGACTTTGGACCACTGAGCAACAGACCAGGTCTGTTTTTCTTTAGCCCAGGTAAGACGCTTCTGACGTTGTTTGTTGTTCAGGAGCGGCTTGACAAGAGGAATACAACATCTGAAGCCCATGTCCAGGATCCGCCTGTGTGTGGTGGCTCTTAATGCACTGACTCCAGCCTCAGTCCACTCCTTGTGAAAGTCCCCAACACATTTAAATGGCCTTTTCCTGACAATCCTCTCCAGGCTGAGGTCATCCCTGCTACTTGTGCACCTTTTTCTTCCACACTTTCCCCTTCCACATAACTTTCTATTAATGTGCTTTGATACAGCACTTTGGGAACATCCAACTTCCTTCGCAATTACCTTTTGAGGCTTTCCCTCCTTATGGAGGGTGTCAATGATGGTTTTCTGCACAACTGTCAGGCCAGCAGTCTTCCCCATGATTGTGATTCCTACTGAACCAGACTGAGAGACCATTTAAAGGCTCAGAAACCCTTTGCGGGTGTTATGGCTTACTTAGCTGATTAGAGTGAGACACCGTGAGCCTAGAATATTGCACCTTTTCACCATATTCTAATTTACTGAGATGGTGGATTTGGGGTTTTCATGAGCTATAAGCCATAATCATCGCACATATGACAAATCACGGCTTGAGCTATTTTACTTTGCATGTAATGCGTCTATCTTATATATTAGTTTCCCCTTTTATGTTGCATTACTGAAATAAATGAACTTTTGCACAATATTCTAATTTTTCGAGTATCACCTGTATACACTGTGACAACTTTGTATGTTTGGAAACGTAATGTTGCAAGAGTACCCTGCACCCAGTCACCCTTCTGAGAATGGAATAGGAGGTGATTTTATATAAATTTCCCAACCGAGATCTGTTAAACTTGCATGACTAGAAAGGACATCTCTTATTGCCCACGGAGAGTGCCTAACCCTCCTATATACACGGTGATCAGCTTCGATTCACAAAACTGTGAACTAAGCCACGAATAGGCCAATATTATCATTAACCCCTTAAGGACACATGACATGTGTGACATGTCATGATTCCCTTTTATTCCAGAAGTTTGGTCCTTAAGGGGTTAAGGGTCCCTTCATGCTCTTTGACCACTTCAGTGATCTCTTTGCTGGCTAATGTTAATGTTGTGCATAGTCGGTGTCTGCTGTCAACAAGCATAGCATGCTGGAAACAGACCGCCAATGGCAACGACTCCCCTCTATTTCGCCGAAGTCCTCCCTTAAATCCCTCCACCTCCAGTGCTTCATGCAGACAGGTATACGATTGAATTGATACAATTTCACTAAAACAACATATATATTAAAGATTATCTTTTACCTAGAAAAACATTTTCTTTCCTACAATTTTGTTGATTACAAACTCACTCTAAATTGTACAGGCCAGTGTCAAATCTCACACTTTAAGCCACACTAAACTTAGAATTTTAGGGAACTGAAAGTGGAATATTGCGTACAATAACCAAGTGGTGACTATAGCAAGGCCTGCAAATTATTCCAGCTCAACCCTTTTTGCCTAAACTTTATCATTCTAGTTTTAGTTTGGAACAATCTGGAGTTTAGAGAAAAAATCTCATATAGTTTTTACTTTAATTGTGGTATTTGCCTTGGCCACTGTCAAAAAATAAAATAAAAAATAAGGGATCAACCAGTAAGACTTGGAGAGCATTGGGTTCTGCATATAGAATATTTTTAATTCTTTATATTCGGTATGTGCTCTCAAAAGCCACAATGGTGCAAGGAATATGCTGGCCACGACTACTATACCGCAAGCCACCACAAGTACAATTCACTCACCCACTCCATGTTTTTCAATCAGCTCCAAAAGCTTATTCTTCTCTTCCACACTCCACTTGCCTTTCTTTAAATCCGCATGGAGCCCTTTCATGTATCTGAAAGGAAAGGACGGTTTCTGAGATTAACACGGCCTCTGACTGCTATGGAGAAATAGTTCCGCTCAATTTATACGTAATCATCTCTGGGTCCAGGGGGAAAAAGAAGGCATTCTCTAAATATGTCTGTCTGGTTCCTAATATCAACAAACATTGTCCTGATATTTCTGGTTTGCTTTTGTAAAGATCTGGTAATCTATATTTAAAGCTAATCCCAAACGACAGGTAACAACACTGGGAGGGGAGAGTCAGAGAATGCTGTAGCCCCCACTACGGTATTAGATTCTTACCAAAGACTACAGGAAATGACAGAAGAAGGAACAGCTGAGGATGCTATTGTTACTAGTGGTTAAAGGGACACTATAGTCACCTGAACAACTTCAGCTTAATGAAGCAGCTTTGGTGTATAGAACATGCCCCTGCAGCCTCACTGCTCAATCCTCTGCCATTTAGGAGTTAAATCCCTTTGTTTATGAACCCTAGTCACACCTCCCTGCATGTGACTTGCACAGCCTTCCATAAACACTTCCTGTAAAGAGAGCCCTATTTAGGCTTTCTTTATTGCAAGTTCTGTTTAATTAAGATTTTCTTATCCCCTGCTATGTTAATAGCTTGATAGACCCTGCAAGAGCCTCCTGTATGTGATTAAAGTTCAATTTAGAGATTGAGATACAATTATTTAAGGTAAATTACATCTCTTTGAAAATGAAACCAGTTTTATTTTCATGCAGGCTCTGTCAATCATAGCCAGGGGAGGTGTGGCTAGGGCTGCATAAACAGAAACAAAGTGATTTAACTCCTAAATGACAGTGAATTGAGCAGTGAAATTGCAGGGGAATGATCTATACACTAAAACTGCTTTATTTAGCTAAAGTAATTTAGGTGACTATAGTGTTCCTTTAAGGTGAACCAGGATTTTTTTAGGGTAAGGTGCCACTGTGGTATGTTCTCCCAGGTTGCTAGGGGTCTTTTGACCTCCCACTTGGTTTTCTGTTGGTGGGGAGTGGGGAATTGGCTATCGTGGCTACTATTTTTTTTCTTTTTAACAAACAGCTACTTTTCTTAACAATGCATCTCACAAACTTTTAGGAGGGAAATCTGTCCCTACTTTCTTGCTGAAGAGAATACTTTTTCCTGCAGCTGATGGAGAGATCAATCTCTTGCCCTCCATGCTCGAGAGAAACCTCATACTACTGAATAGCGCTTAGGTTTAAGAAACACTCCACTGCCCAAATAAAACACAAGAAACTGTTTAGTAGAAAAGCCACCTATGAAAACATGCATGTATTTAATTATGCATTTTTTCATTGGGTGTATCTAAAAACAGCTTGCAAAACCTGCAGGTTTTCTGGTCTGCTGCCTTTGGAATCCCTCCCCTTCAAACCCCGCCCAGACTTTCTGTGGCTGTACAATCACAGACTTCCCAATACAGCTCAATGAGAGGTCTTTGCAAGGCAGGTGCTCTAGGCAATTGCTGCCTCTAGAGTTTAGCTTCACTGATCAAAACAAGCAGTAAGTAACAGGACCGGTTGCCTGATTGAGAGCCAGGAGGGTGTAACAAGGTAAATTTATAAAAGAGGACACACTTCACACAAAAAGCATGAATTTCAGAATGCTTAAGTACTTTAGGGGTCTGGAGTGTCCCTTTAAGGTGTAGAAGAGGAATTAGTTGAAGGAAAATACAAAATGTACATCTGGTTGAGGTAAAAGAAAGAAAGAAAAAAAAAAAAAAAAAACACGCTTATTACGCATATACAGGAAATTTTGTAATTTGCCCTGGACACATTGGGAATGTCAGGCTGTACTTCTGTCCATTGCTTTCTTCTCTAGGCAAGGAGATGGAATTGGAGGGAGAAGCTATTAGCCCAATCAAGTCCTTGCAGAATGTTATCTTCAAATGGTCAGTTCTTCACCAAATATACAAGGAGGCACTGCTCCCATTTGTTTGGGATTGTAACAGAGGAGCAAACTCTGCATTATTCTGAGGGCTGATTATTAAGAATGAGGCTGAACGATTCTGAAATGGAAAGTGAGGTCACAGTTTATCCCGTTTGGATAAAAGCTACTTGTCGGATTGGGAGGTCAGTGTTCTTGTGTGGAACCAACCTTTCTCTGCACTGCACGTCACTCCTTCCTGGAACCTCGTTTTGGATCTTGTACCAGTCCTTCTCCCCGTATTTAGAAACCGCTTTCAGCAACAGCTACACAAGAAGAGAGCACACGTTTGTAAAACACTGCATTGGCGCAGACTGAAAACTGATTTGAAACGATTAGAACAAAATAATAGACTTGGAAAACAATATCGCCAACAATGAAAGTAGTGACTCAGCAGTAACTGCGACTCTGCCAGTTCTGTGTGTATCATGCACAAGGTAACCGTGTTCAAGGTTTGCATTGAAACTCCTGTTTGAAAAAGACTGTATCAAGAGCAAAAGGCATCAAACATCATCAGATTTTAAACACAAAACATCCCATTTTCAGGACTTGACCATCTCAGTATGTATTTACTAGTTTAAACAGCAGATGCATTATCGGTTTTTAATGTAGTGAATATTCCGCTGAGGTAGACTGCTTTGTATTTGGTTTATTTCAGCACTCGTGACTAACAAACAATGTTATTACAAACCTGTGGTTTACACCTAAAAGCATTAAAGTAAAGCACTGGATTTCAAGGAAGCAGGGTGAGGGGTGGAGCTAACCCCACCCTGGCCAATCAGCAACTCCTCATAGAATCAATGCATCTCTATGAGGAAAGCATGGAGACGCTGAACATCAGTCAGAGTGTGCAGCACTCCCCCAGGAAGTACCCCTAGTGGCCATCTGTGGAGTGGCCACTAGAGGTGTTCCTAGGTTCTAATGTAAACACTGCCTTTTCTCTGAAAAGGCAATATTTACAACAAAAAGATTTTATAGACACCAGAACAAATACTATAAACTACTAACTATAATGTTCCTTCAAAGTCACGCAAGCAGCATATCTGCTAGATAAACAAGGTGACTTCCCTCTATAACCTAATGCTGAGAAACAAAGAAAAACTGAAAATTGAGCCAAAAGCAATGACTATCTTTTTAAAAAAAAAAAAAAATTATACCTCGTCTTCACTTGGGGACCAATTGCCTCTCTTCAGACTAGGATTCAGAGTTTTAGACCACCGACATAGGAGTTGCATAGGCTCCCGGCCTTCCATGAAATAAGAAACTAAAAAAAAAAAACCATAAATAACATATAGATTTGTTGTTTCGATGGGCAGGACTTTCAGCTGATCATTATAAGCCAATGAGCTCAGCCATGCACTGTAAGGCTTAGCACAGGAGATCTAAATTAAGCTTCTGCTTAGGAGTTACTCTGGTGTTAGTAGTGAAGTCCAGTGTACTACAGGTTAGAAGTCAAACCATTCAAAAATGCTTTGTCTTCTTACATTGGGGTGTGGGGTTCCTTCAACCCCTTAAGGACCAAACTGTCATGTGTCCTTAAGGGGTTAAAGGAAAACAGAGAGCTAGATAAAAGTTTTCCAAATTGATTTAGGAAGTGGAACTTTTGCAGCTAGTTGAATGACATGGAATAAGGGATAGCGAGCTTATCAAGGAAGGTGCAAGGGTGAAGTATATTGAGAGGTGAAGAGCCCTTTTACAATACAGAAATGTAGCCTTAATTATGTATCATGATTGATGATCGAGTAGAACTCTATAGTCCATTTTGAAGATACAGAATCCTGTAGATCACTAGGTGACTAGGATACGACATGGCGGGTGAATGTACTAACTACAACTTATCTTCGGTAGCATGGAGCAGCTGTATGTCAGAAAAAACACATGATCTAAAGCCTTCAGGTGTTTGTTTCCAAAGGGAGAGAAGCTCCTCGAATGATCGAATTACAACTTGGAGGACATGTAACCAAACTGCGCAAACAGACAGATGTGACTTAGAAAGAGCCGAACGGTTACTGGTGCCGGGCCGTGAACATCCTGTATAGTAACAATATTTTAAACAACATACTTCTGCGGTAAGGGATATGGTTTCCAACTCTCATTTGCTGTACTAAGTGCGTGAGCATGTCGTCTTCCTCCTTGGTAAACTCCTTCCGCCTGAAATCCTTGTTCAGCTGTTGGTATTTCTGTAGACACTGGAAGGCAGTTCTTTTCGTCTAAAAGGAAAGCACAAAACAAAGAGTGTTTTATTAAATATGACTTGAAACAGGTTGGATAACCTTTCTACTCACTCGCCTTTATATGATTTATAGCGCAAATAACAGACATTATCCTCACACACTGCCAATTTGATTATTATATAATGTTCATCTTTTGCATGATTGAATTACTTTTCTAATATTATTAATCTTCTATTTAATACAAACATATACATCAGCTGACAGTAGACAAAGGCTAATTGGTCCATCTATTACTCCCATTAGAGCTGTCAAACTGTATCTGTTAGCATCATGGATTCCTTGAATTTACTCTGTTGTCCAATATTTGTGGATAGAGTTAATAACCACTAGTTTATGGAACGACATGGGAATATGGGAGTTAAAGCTCCTCAGCCGATGTCTGTCTGTTAGTATTTACTGACTGGCTCTAGTCATTATTTATCACAGCCTCCATCTATTTAAAAAAAAACAAAAGGCTCTTGTGAACCACACATGCAGCAAATATCTTTATCGAGAAACCAAAGTTCTATCACATTGGGGAAAAACTACTGTGGCCTATTCGAAGGGCCAAAAAGTATAGAGGAATTTTATATTTGACCTGCCTTCTAGATGTTTTAGGTCCTTTATAGCAGCACACATCAGGGGTACAAAAGACGTTGATTTCTATCAGAGCTCACAGTTCCTTTCTGGACTTCCCTGCTGCTGACAAACCAGCCGAGACCCGTCCCCACATTCGAGCAGAAAGAATACACAGTTCTTCAGCAAAGTCTCCCAGACAAAGATCTTTCAGCGCTAAACTCTCTCTCAGACCTCCTATTCTCTCTCAATTTTTGCTGTGACGTATTTTGCTTTTTTATTGGGTTCTGAGTACACAGAAGCAGGGCTTGTGCTATCTAAAAAGACAGACAGAAAGAAATCCAACCATTCTATCACTGGAGGATAGAACACTCACCCCTAACTCCTGGGTGATCGCCTGCCAGTTGACGTACTTCTGCTTAGCCGCTATTTCTAGCAGTTTGGTCACTTCCTCCTCTTTCCACTCCTTCTTGGAAATGTGAGGATGTTCACTGTTCTGCCAGATCTTTCTCAGCTTCTCTGCGCTGTGAGCCCCTTCAAACTATGAAAACAGAAATGAACATGGTGGAAATATATAGGGAAACACATGCAACGGTGGATAGAATTTGCACTCCTCAACTCACGTTGATATTGGAGATCTTCTCCCAGTCATGCTCGGCGGTTCTCTCTGCAACTAAGACGTCCTCGGACAGCTGGCTGAAAGACGCAGGGATTAAGGTAAAATTATAATCTTTCAAAATCTCTGACCAGTTTTATTACATATATTAGGAACACATAATTAACCATAAAGCAGGCTACACCTTTAATAAACTACAACCGCCATGATGACTTTCAGGTTTACCCCAAAACAATTTTTTATTATTAGAATGATTAGAATTGGCTATCAGTCATGAGTAACGTTTTCCACAGCAGCTGGTGTGCAAAAGGTTAGGAATTACACCACGTGAAAAAAAATGCGTTTGGCGGGGGGAAGAAAAGAAAAACCGAAGGCCATAAGAAACTTACTTGATATCATCTATTTCACGTTCGGTCTCACAGATCTGTTTCGCCAAAATCTGTTTGTTGATGTCCTTCTCGCTGTCCATCTTCATTTGTAGATATTCCAGCCTGCAAGAAACGTTTCAGATTTGAAGAGCTACATTTTATGGCGCTGATAAAAAGAGATTTTCCCCAAAAATTTCAACACCATTAGATCATTCTTTCTATTTTCTATATGATTTTTTTTTCCAGGTTTGTCTCTGACCGTTTAGTCAAAGATATTTGATTTAAGGGGCAGTTTCCTATCACCCAAGCAGAATTCAGTGAATCTAGGGGTAAACTAAGTATAACTAACACCCAGTTCTGGACTCCCTTCTCCTTCTCAGACTGCCACAACCAATTATCGATCTAGCGTCCCTGGCCTCCCTAAATATAGTAAAAACTTACCTTTATTCTAGTCTGCTAGTGCAGGCTCTGCCCTTTATCTACCTCCTTGGCTGACATCATCAGAAGTCATGATCTCAGCCAATCACAATGCATTCCCATAGGAAAGCATTGGATTGGCTAAGATTGATAAATCAATACTTCTCTTTGAGGAAAGTTCAGAGTCACCATGGAGAGGGTGGAAACAGTGAATGTCAGTGCTGCACAGTGTACAGCACTGCCCCAGGAAGCACCTCTAGCATCCATCTGAGAAGTGGCCACTGGAGGTGTCCCTAGGCTGAAATGTAAACACTGCCTTTTCTCTGAAAAGACAGTGTTTATTGCAAAAAAAAAAAAAAAAAAACCTGCAGGGACAGACTTTACTCACAAGAACAATAACATTAAGCTGTAGTTGTTCTGGTGACTATAAGGAAAAAAATGTTACTGGTTCACTCACTTGTACCGAGACTAGACTACAACCCAATAATCCTTTTACATATCCTCAGGAGCTACACTACCTCCCATTCACTATTTGTGCAACTCAATAGGAAGTTTTACAGTGCGGATTACCAAGAGGAATGTGTATACATAAACTATAAGAGATATAACGGATCACCTGTTAGCCATCAGGCTTGTCAAATATGTGCAATGTTCTGATCTGACACACATTTCCCACGTCAAACGTGGCAGCCAATGATGTCTGCCAACACTTCACAACATTATCATTAAAAAAAAAACAAAAAAAAAACAAAACAGCAGACTTACTTTAAAAGTTTGGGCTGAAGCATCCTCTGTAAGTTATCGCTTATCACAGCGGTTCTCAGATCTTTTTTATCCTGGCTCTTCCCTGGAAACATTAAGGGCATGAAAAAAAGACATTCGTACTGTACAGCTGTAAATCTATTCCATATCGTTTATACAACTTGTTAGAAGGGATTTAGAAAAGAATAATAAAGATTAAAGCACCAAAAATTACTGAACAGAAAGGATATTTAAATTAAGCACACAAATAACAAAACATCTAGTCAATAAAAATAATAACATGATAAATACCCACTATGAGGCTTTAGCTATTGGAATTTACTCAAAAATAAATAAAGCAGAGGAAAGCAGCCACATAGGCCAAACACTACACCACAAGGACAGTTGACAGCATAGAACCCTGTGTGGGAGAGAATCCTAGGGTTACTGCTGAATGTCCTGCTCAGCATGGGAGGGAATCCTAGGGTTACTGCTGAATGTCCTGCTCAGCGTGGGAGGGAATCCTAGGGTTACTGCTGAATGTCCTGCTCAGCGTGGGAGGGAATCCTAGGGTTACTGCTGAATGTCCTGCACAGCGTGGGAGGGAATCCTAGGGTTACTGCTGCATGTTCTGCTCAGCGTGGGAGGGAATCCTAGGGTTACTGCTGAATGGCCTGCTCAGCGTGGGAGGGAATCCTAGGGTTACTGCTGAAAGTCCTGCTCAGCGTGGGAGGGAATCCTAGGGTTACTGCTGAATTTCCTGCTCAGCGTGGGAGGGAATCCTAAGGTTACTGCTGAATGTCCTGCTCAGCGTGGGAGGGAATCCTAGGGCGACTGCTGAATGTCCTGCTCAGCGTGGGAGGGAATCCTAGGGCGACTGCTGAATGTCCTGCTTAGCGTGGGAGGGAATCCTAGGGTTACTGCTGAATGTCCTAGAGTGGCTGCACACATGTACATCAAAAAAGGGAGTTTTTTTAGTTTTGTTTTGTTTTTTAAGGGATTCAAGAAATATTTCAGAAAACATTTAATGATTTACTTGATAATGATCATATGCATTAAAAAAAGAATTATTGATTTCAGCCTCTAGTGTCTCTTTAAGACTTCCACACTGACCGGCGACTAACTCTCCATTTGTGAATGATATAAAAAGATTTCCGTGACTTCTTTAGCAAAATGAAAGGTCACAATTCTAAAGGAGCCCTAGTGGAGCTGGTTGAGCATCCTTCTGTTCCTTGTGTGGTCCTGCACAGTTTTCGGGGTAGTGTGTGCAGCTATCTTGGTTGGTTCAGTCAGGATTTTCAATTTTGTGCTCATTGATGCAGGAGCTCTCCAAGAGCACGTCTGGCCATCTTGGCTGTCAGGCCACCACCCCCCATGCCTTCCTAAATATTGTAGAATCTCACTTGTATTCAAGTCTGCAGCTGCTTACTCGTCCCTGTTTCCTTTAGACCTGCCCGCTGCCTGCTGACATCAGCAAAAGTGGTAGCCTGATCCAATCACAATGCTACCCCATAGGATTGGCTGAGACTGACAAAGAGGCAGAGCCATTACAATCCAAACACAGCCCTGGCCAATCAGCATCTCCTCATAGAGATGCATTGAATGAAAGAATCTCTATGAGGAAAGGTCAGTGTCTGCATGCAGAGGGAGGAGACACTGAATGTTTGGATACATTTTAGGCAGCCATGACCCAGGAAGGATCTCTAACAGCCATCTGAGGCATGGCCAGTGAAGTTATCACTAGGCTATAATGTATACACTGCTTTTGATGTGAAAATACAGTGTTTACAGCAAAAAGCCTGAAGGTAATGATTCTACTCACCAGAACAAATTCAATAAGCTGTAGTTGTTCTGGTGACTATACTGTCTCTTTAAGAACAGTGAGGGCCCTGCAATCCTTTTTAACACAACAATGTGTAGAAATTACGGTGGTATGGGTATGCAAACTATTTACTACACCAGGGTTCAAAGTTTCACCACTGGCGAGTGTAAATTGAGCCCTGGCGAGTATAAATGTGACTTCTATGGATTGGCTGTTAGCATTGGACTTCAAATGTTAACCCTGTACTACAGTACGGTACTCTTAAAATTAACCTCATCAAACACTTACATTGTTTTTGGCAAAGTTCCTCAAAGGATTTTATTCCTAGTGATGCTTTTTCGTGCATGTCTGGATTAGCTGGAGGGCCCTGGAATAAAGTTTTGATGTATGTTAGATATTAACGAGGAAAGATGTAATAACAAATAAGTGTGCATGATTTAACTCAGAACTACAACTCCCACTGTGCTTTATCAGTATTCAGAATGGCAAAGCATCATGGAAGTTGTAGTCTTAAAACATACTGGGATTTAACTGCTTCAGCACCAGAGAGCTACGCCATGTGTGTCTTCACCTGCTTGTCCTCTGACTCTGGTAGAAATTCATTAGATTTGTAAAAAAAAAAAAAAAAAAAAAAACAACAAAAAGATCGAAACTAAGGAGTGCATTCACTAAACAATGAGAAAACAAGAGACTTAGCAGTGTCAGCATACATTTATATTATTCAGAAAATAAGAGTAAGCGCTAAGTACCCAAAAGGCAGCAACCCTATAAGGGGATCTCTCAGAAAACCCTTAAATAAATGACAGATACAAAAATGGGGGGAAGGGCTGCGCCACAAAACGTCAGTTTGTAAAATAGTCCAAGTAAAAGAAGAGAGGGAAAGTCTTATCTGGGACGAATCCACTAGGGGATGTAGGGTCTATGGACGTTGGTCCGGAGCGGATGTCCTCTTTCTCCTCTTTGTCCTCCTTCTTAGGAATTCACTCAGATATAGGAGAAAATGAAGAGAAAAAATAGTGCAATACGTCTGATAAAAAATATACAACAGTCTAAAAGCTGGTATAAAACTCACATGTGGAGGAGCTATAACTTGCTCTAGTATGAAGGGCGTGCAGCGGTATAATCCCCGCTTATGGGATATATGGAAGGTTCCTCCGTTAGTGGTCAAATATGTAAAAAAAAGAAAGGAGACAACAAATAGTGCTCACTGGGTAAAATCCACGGTAAAAACAGAAAGTAAAAATAATACTCACAAGGATGGAGCAGACCAACTGCTCTTTGATGATAGCGTTGGTGGTATTATCCCCACCTAAGGATTGCTTGTGGTCCAAAATGATGCCAGGTAGTAAACAGGTATAAAAACGGTGCTCAGTGTATAAAATAGATAGCTGGTATAATGCAGATGACTGTGTTCACTGGAAAAAATAATAAAATAATAAATAATAAAATTATTTTTTCCAGTGAACACAGTCATCTGCATTATACCAGCTATCTATTTTATACACTGAGCACCGTTTTTATACCTGTTTACTACCTGGCATCATTTTGGACCACAAGCAATCCTTAGGTGGGGATAATACCACCAACGCTATCATCAAAGAGCAGTTGGTCTGCTCCATCCTTGTGAGTATTATTTTTACTTTCTGTTTTTACCGTGGATTTTACCCAGTGAGCACTATTTGTTGTCTCCTTTCTTTTTTTTACATATTTGACCACTAACGGAGGAACCTTCCATATATCCCATAAGCGGGGATTATACCGCTGCACGCCCTTCATACTAGAGCAAGTTATAGCTCCTCCACATGTGAGTTTTATACCAGCTTTTAGACTGTTGTATATTTTTTATCAGACGTATTGCACTATTTTTTCTCTTCATTTTCTCCTATATCTGAGTGAATTCCTAAGAAGGAGGACAAAGAGGAGAAAGAGGACATCCGCTCCGGACCAACGTCCATAGACCCTACATCCCCTAGTGGATTCGTCCCAGATAAGACTTTCCCTCTCTTCTTTTACTTGGACTATTTTACAAACTGACGTTTTGTGGCGCAGCCCTTCCCCCCATTTTTGTATCTGTCATTTATATTATTCAGTTCAATAGTTCCAATTATATTGACTTGGGAAGTGTTAACGGTGGAATAGTTCTAGCCACAAGCTCATTGTCAACTCTGAGATTTGAACAGGCTCTATAGACGGTGAGTTATCCAACTAAGTACTCGATTTAATATCACTTGATAGAGTTTCCGAATAATTTAATATTTCTGGATACATTTTAAAATGATTTAATTAGCTATGATATATATGATATGTCTTGAGAGTTTAATATAATGGAAAAAAATCTTTAAAAAGGTTTATCCAAAAATATTAAATTGTGGCCTAAGTCACATCATCTGCCTTAATATGGACTATTAAAAAAAAAAAAAAAAAAATCACTAAGTATATAAAGTCTTTCATTCAAATTACGGCAAACACTAAATAATACATGAGAACAATACCAGTAGTAAAAAAAAAAAAAAAAAAAAAGAATCACCCACCACTCCGGTCACTTTGTCCTTAAAATATGGCTTCATGAAATGTCCCATGTAGAGAAACGGGCATGTTTTGCTGTTATCTCCTGATTTGCTTACTTTGTGCCCTGCAATTTGCCATAGTAGCTCTTCCTGAGACACAAATGACAAAGACACAAATCTGTTGATTTTAATTCTGCTAATTTCATGGCACACACATCAATATAAACATGTATTACTCAATGTGGGCATAGTCCTGAATAAAAATAAATAAATAAAAAGTCGCAGTTAGATAGGTAGGTGGCACGTACGTTTGTACTCGAGCCACACAAGGATGTTGAACCGTGGGCTGAAATTCTTTAGATTTTGCTGCATAGCTACACATTATCACCACCCAGCTCTCACCCAAAATGCAAATCCTCCGTGAGAACCCATATGTCTTTAATCAACTGAATTTGCTAAATGTTTCAGGTGAATAAGGTCATTTTTGGAGCTGGACTGCCCTTTCCTCTCCAAGAGAAGTCAGAACGAGGAAATTCCAGATAAAGGGAGCATGTAAGATCGCCATCGCGTTTCAGAACAATGTGTTACTTTTGAAGGTCCTCAAATTATCCTCAAATACTCTTCTTCTATGACCAAACGACCAACAATACAAACAAAATAAATAAAACAACAAACCCCCAAAAAACAAGCTTGCTACAGCCCATCAGTTGCCCACCCACTGGAATTTTGTGCACAAATCAGCAGTAATATTCCAGTTGTTTCCACGGTGATAGCTCCATGGACAGAATATTGCACCTGAACAGCTGTTTATTGATAATCCCAGCTGTGTAATCCTCCTACCTGCTGTTCCTTATTCTGGGCGATTAAAAGTTCCACCTCCTGAATTTTCTCTTCAATGACTGCTTGATACACCAGGTTCATCTGTAAACACATTTCTGCCTTGTCACTGCCTTCTTCCCATTCAACATCACCCTGAAATTAAAGGAACGAGGGTTAGTCTGACACCATCTCCAATATATCCATGACATTCTATTAGAGGACAGGCAGCTCTGCAATGTCTCTGTGCCAGGGAAACGTGAACACAATTTGGACGAAAAGGAAAAAGTACAGTTAAATAAGAAAGTAAATGGTCAGCTTAGCAAATCCAAAATTTGTGACATAAAAAGAATAACTAAATAGCAGGGAGTCTGCATCAAAGGTAAATCAGAAAGGAACATTCCAATGGTTTCCACGGTGACTGTTTCTATAATGCTGATTTAGATTTACCCTCAATGTGTACAGACAGTGTATTTATATTCTATGTGTGTACTCGTATCACTCCAAGGAAAGGACACAGACATACAGATGAAATACTGCACAGATTGCAATGTGAAAAGAATAAGGAATATGATTTGAGAGCAGAACCTGACTTAATTTGCAGACAGACAGGGCTGGAATTATCCAGAAGATTCTGACGTGTATAGAACATTTAGTAAGACGACCCTGAGCAGAGACAAAACTAAGACGTGGTTGTAAAAAAAAAAAAAGTTAAAAATATTGTTAAAAAGGTATAACTCACACAAATTGCAATAATAAACCTACTCGTTTTGACCTTCTGATGAGTAACACGCTACAAAACATCTGTAATCACTTTCTATAAATGTTTGGATTTCAATTCTACGCCTCACGTGCAACAAAAATGATTTACCTTTAGAAGTTCTCCATCTAAATTATCTTCATTATCAAAATCATCTGGGGGAAAAATATGAAAGTCTATTAATAATGTATGCTTACATTCGGTGAAACCAGAGATACTATCTGCATAATGTGCTTTGTTTAACATTGGAAATACAGTACTCATCATGGAGGTATTCTGAAAGATCGAGACAGGCTCTTAGATAAGACTTATTCTTGCCTCTGCATAACCACTTCTCTGAAAATCTCCCTCCTATAACCCACACTACCCGAGCAGCACACTCACTGCAGCCCCACACACCTCCTATAACCCACACTACCTAAGCAGCACACTCACTGCAGATCCCCACACCACCTATAACCCACACTACCCGAGCAGCACACTCACTGCAGCTCCTCACACCTCCTATAACCCACACTACCTGAGCAGCACACTCACTGCAGCCCCACACACCTCCTATAACACACACTACCTGAGCAGCACACTCACTGCAGCTTCCCACACCTCCTATAACCCACAATATCTGAGCAGCACGCTCACTGCAGCTCCCCACACCTCCTATAACACACACTACCTGAGCAGCACGCTCACTGCAGCTCCCCACACCTCCTATAACCCACACTATCTGAGCAGCACACTCACTGCAGCTCCCCACACCTCCTATCTGAGCAGCACACTCACTGTAGCTCCCCACACCTCCTATAACCCACACTATCTGAGCAGCACACTCACTGCAGCTCCCCACACCTCCTATAAACACACACTATCTGAGCAGCACGCTCACTGCAGCTCCCCACACCTCCTATAACCCACACTACCTGAGCAGCACACTCACTGCAGCCCCACACACCTCCTATAACCCACACTACCTAAGCAGCACACTCACTGCAGATCCCCACACCACCTATAACCCACACTACCCGAGCAGCACACTCACTGCAGCTCCTCACACCTCCTATAACCCACACTACCTGAGCAGCACACTCACTGCAGCCCCACACACCTCCTATAACACACACTACCTGAGCAGCACACTCACTGCAGCTTCCCACACCTCCTATAACCCACAATATCTGAGCAGCACGCTCACTGCAGCTCCCCACACCTCCTATAACACACACTACCTGAGCAGCACGCTCACTGCAGCTCCCCACACCTCCTATAACCCACACTATCTGAGCAGCACACTCACTGCAGCTCCCCACACCTCCTATCTGAGCAGCACACTCACTGTAGCTCCCCACACCTCCTATAACCCACACTATCTGAGCAGCACACTCACTGCAGCTCCCCACACCTCCTATAAACACACACTATCTGAGCAGCACGCTCACTGCAGCTCCCCACACCTCCTATAACCCACACTACCTGAGCAGCACACTCACTGCAGCTCCCCACACCTCCTATAACTCACACTACCTGAGCAGTACGCTCACTGCAGCTCCCCACACCTCCTATAACACACACTACCTGAGCAGCACACTCACTGCAGCTCCCCACACCTCCTATAACACACACTACCTGAGCAGCACACTCACTGCAGCTCCCCACACCTCCTATAACTCTCACTACCTGAGCAGTACGCTCACTGCAGCTCCCCACACCTCCTATAAACACACACTGTCTGAGCAGCACGCTCACTGCAGTTCCCCACACCTCCTATAACCCACACTACCTGAGCAGCACACTCACTGCAGCTCCCCACACCTCCTATAACTCTCACTACCTGAGCAGTACGCTCACTGCAGCTCCCCACACCTCCTATAACACACACTACCTGAGCAGCACACTCACTGCAGCTCCCCACACCTCCTATAACTCACACTACCTGAGCAGCACACTCACTGCAGCTCCCCACACCTCCTATAACACACACTAACTGAGCAGCACACTCACTGCAGCTCCCCACACCTCCTATAACACACACTACCTGAGCAGCACACTCACTGCAGCTCCCCACACCTCCTATAACTCACACTACCTGAGCAGCACACTCACTGCAGCTCCCCACACCTCCTATAACACACACTACCTGAGCAGCACGTTCACTGCAGCTCCCCACACCTCCTATAACCCACACTACCTGAGCAACACGCTCAGGGTACTATGGTCTGTAGAAACAAATACTTTAATTAATGGCGCCCCTCCAACCAATACCACCACAACAAACGAGAAGCTTCCTCACTCACCATCTTCAGAATCCAGACTGGAATCCGATACAACAACATCAATTGTTGCAACATCGGGGCCCAAGCTCTTCTCCAGAGCTTCAATCTCTCGCTGGATTTTCTCCCGCTCCGCATTAATATCTATGGCAGCCATTGTGTCTGTGAACAAGGAAGTAAAAATAATAAATATAAACTAACAGAAATGCTGTGACTTCAAATGCCACAATGCCAGCAAGAAGGAGCAGGATTCTGCAGTGTTTGGCTTGAGAATTCAATCGGCAGATTCTGCCTAAAGAGCATGAAACTGTGTGAAAAATACAAATATTCTGCCCAGGCTTTCCTTGAGACTATCTATTAATATCTGCAGAGCTCTAACAGCCTGTGAAGTAGCAAGGCATTCTGGGTAATCATATGCAAATTGTGTTAGTGTGCATCTGGAGGCTCTTTGCTGGCAGAATACTAATCGCCCACACAGCCAGCAGCTTACACAGGAACACTGCTTTGCATAATGCAAAAAAAAAAAAAAAAGATAATCAGAGCTAGGAAACTTGATCCAGAACAGACTGCAGGCTGAAAGGTGTGGCTTGCCACATGCATTCATTAGCATACATTACCCACAATGCACCATGTGTTTTTACTGTTTCACATGTTGTATCGAGGGAAAGTTAAAGTATTATGTGAGGCTACAAATTTGGGGGTTTAAGCACATAAATGGAATTGTGAAGCAGTGATAAGCAGTGATAATCCTCCTTTTCCCAACTCAATTCTTTCGGCCCTAAATCTGCAAGACCGTTGTTGCCTCCTCAGTTGCATTTAACGTTCAATACGGGTTTTTCGAAATGCCTGTGAATGCAGAACACTAGAGAGACACGTGTCAGACTGCTGTGTTAGTCCATTATGGTAAGGGTTAGATGTCTGATTATAAAATCATTAAGATTTCTGATAGATATATTAATTAGGGCTAAAACCTTCCACCAGCCGTTGGCAGCTGATTTCGGGCAAGTAGGAGTTTACCCTTTGGTTAATGTGCCATCGACTCTTCAAGCTTGCAGTGAAAAGGAACTTTTAGGACGTCTAAAGAAATGTAGCGTAGGGCTTTCCCCGCCATACAGTTCCTTAGAAAGCAACACCTGAGTGCCATTGATACACGGTATATATTTCTTTTTTTCTTCTTTTTAGTAATCTCATTTGTAGCAAGTCATTTTATAAAGTTAACAAAGTACAAGATCCTCGAATAAGTTCTATTCTTAAATAGAAAAATTACCAACGTGCATCACCTGCAAATCTCAAGTCGGACTTTGGAATGCTGCCCTTGGACCCAGAAACTGGAAAAATGATAGTTTCCACAACTTTCCCAGAGTTCCCTGCCAGAGGTGCAAATTAAAGCAACAGACAGTTTTTTCTTCAACCCACATTTCAGCATTAACCATTGGCAACTTTGCATGACAAGCATAGAACGCTGGGCTAGTTGTGGAAACTTGATTTCTTAAGTTTCTATGCCGAACAGGGGCTTTCCAATTCCAACTTGAGACATGCAGGTGATGCGCAACAGTAATTTTTCCATGAGCTTTGTTTGTTTGTGGTGAGTTTTACTGTGCGTGGTTTCACCACAAGCTTGTTGGCACCCAGCTATCCCTAAATGAAGTTGCCTACTTGAACACTGGACAGAGTACTTGAGTGTCAAAAGAACCCCCATGTTTTAGGACCAACATCTTCATAATGATGGGAAAGGCTGTCCTGGAGAATAAAGCATTCATATGCTGTAGAAGGGAAATCAATTAACTAATTTGGACAGTGAAGAATCCCATCCTGCAGCACATGAATGCTATACATAGCACAGCAAACTTTTCCAGCACAGTAGTTTTAGTGCAATATATCCAGCAAAGCTTGATGTATCATGCAAGATATATTCTTGGTTAATCACAGAAGGCATTTAATGCAGCTTCTGGGATCACAAACTATGAAATGAGATTCACTGGCAGAAGGATGACACGTTTACAAGTCAAACCATGGCATGGAGATTAAACAGCATTTCAAACACTGAATAAAGAGGTTTCATTCACCAAACAGAATGTTGTTGTGTTTTGACAAGTGACTTGCAAGATTTAGGCCAAACTTGCTCAATTAACAACTGTTAGACCACCTCGTCATTCCATGTTATGTCCCATTTAAACATCAGATGTTCAATGACAACTGTGGATTAACCCTTAGGCATCCCACACTCTTACACTTCATGCCCCCTGCCCTTTAACCCTCATACACTCCATGCCCCCTGCCCTTTAATCCCACACACTCCTTGTCCCCTGCACTTTAACCCCCACACACTCCATGCCCCCTGTCCATTAACCCCACACACTCCATGCCCCCTGTCCATTACCCCCACACACTCCATGCCCCCTGTCCCTTGTCCATTACCCCCACACACTCCATATCCCCTGTCCATTACCCCCACACTCTCCCTGCCCCCTGTCCATTACCCCCACACTCTCCCTGCCCCCTGTCCATTACCCCCACACTCTCCCTGCCCCCTGTCCATTACTCCCACACTCTCCCTGCCCCCTGTCCATTACTCCCTCACTCTCCCTGCCCCCTGTCCATTACTCCCACACACTCCATGCCCCCTGCCCTTTAACCCCACACACTCCATGCCCCCTGCCCTTTAACCCCACACACTCCTTGTCCCCTGCACTTTAACCCCACACACTCCTTGTCCCCTGCACTTTAACCCCACACACTCCTTGTCCCCTGCACTTTAACCCCACACACTCCTTGTCCCCTGCACTTTAACCCCACACACTCCTTGTCCCCTGCACTTTAACCCCACACACTCCTTGTCCCCTGCACTTTAACCCCACACACTCCTTGTCCCCTGCACTTTAACCCCACACACTCCTTGTCCCCTGCACTTTAACCCCACACACTCCTTGTCCCCTGCACTTTAACCCCCCACACTCCATGCCCCCTGTCCATTACCCCCCCACACTCTCCCTTCCCCTGTCCATTACCCCCCCACACTCCATGCCCCCTATCCATTACCCCCACACACCCCATGCCCCCGTCCATTACCCCCCACACACTCCATGCCCCCTGTCCCCCCCACACTCCATGCCCCCTGTCCATTACCCCCCACACACTCCATGCCCCCTGTCCCCCACACACTCCATGCCCCCTGTCCCTTACCCCCCCCACACTCCATGCCCCCTGTCCATTACCCCCACACACTCCATGCCCCCGTCCATTACCCCCCCCACACTCCATGCCCCCTGTCCCCCCCACACTCCATGCCCCCTGTCCATTACCCCCCACACACTCCATGCCCCCTGTCCCCCACACACTCCATGCCCCGTCCCCCCACACACTCCATGCCCCCTGTCCCCCCACACTCCATGCCCCCTGTCCATTACCCCCACACACTCCATGCCCCGTCCATTACCCCCCACACTCCATGACCCCTGTCCATTACCCCCACACACTCCATGCCCCCGTCCATTACCCCCACACACTACATGCCCCCGTCCATTACCCCCACACACTCCATGCCCCCTGTCCCCCCCACAGTCCATGCCCCCTGTCCATTACCCCCCACACACTCCATGCCCCCTGTCCCCCACACACTCCATGCCCCCTGTCCCCCCACACACTCCATGCCCCGTCCCCCCACACACTCCATGCCCCCTGTCCCCCCACACACTCCATGCCCCCTGTCCCCCCACACACTCCATGCCCCCTGTCCCCCCACACACTCCATGCCCCCTGTCCCCCCACACACTCCATGCCCCCTGTCCCCCACACACTCCATGCCCCCTGTCCATTACCCCCCACACACTCCATGCCCCCTGTCCCCCCACACACTCCATGCCCCCTGTCCCCCACACACTCCATGCCCCCTGTCCCCCCACACACTCCATGCCCCCTGTCCCTTACCCCCACACACTCCATGCCTCCTGTCCCTCACACACTCCATGCCCCCTGTCCCCCACACACTCCATGCCCCCTGTCCCTTACCCCCACACTCCATGCCCCCTGTCCCTTACCCCCACACTCCATGCCCCCTGTCCCCCCACACACTCCATGCCCCGTCCCCCCACACACTCCATGCCCCCTGTCCCCCCACACACACACTCCATGCCCCCTGTCCCCCACACACTCCATGCCCCCTGTCCCCCCACACACTCCATGCCCCGTCCCCCCACACACTCCATGCCCCCTGTCCCTTACCCCCACACACTCCATGCCCCCTGTCCCTTACCCCCACACACTCCATGCCCCCTGTCCCCCACACACTCCATGCCCCCTGTCCCCCCACACACTCCATGCCCCCTGTCCCCCACACACTCCATGCCCCCTGTCCCTTACCCCCACACACTCCATGCCCCCTGTCCCTTACCCCCACACACTCCATGCCCCCTGTCCCCCACACACTCCATGCCCCCTGTCCCCCCACACACTCCATGCCCCCTGTCCCCCACACACTCCATGCCCCCTGTCCCTTACCCCCACACACTCCATGCCCCCTGTCCATTACCCCCCACACACTCCATGCCCCCTGTCCATTACCCCCCACACACTCCATGCCCCCTGTCCCCCCCACACTCCATGCCCCCTGTCCCCCCACACTCCATGCCCCCTGTCCACTACCCCCCACACACTCCCTGCCCCCTGTCCATTACCCCCCACACACTCCCTGCCCCCTGTCCATTACCCCCCACACACTCCATGCCCCCTGTCCATTACCCCCCACACACTCCATGCCCCCTGTCCCCCCACACACTCCCTGCCCCCTGTCCCCCCACACACTCCCTGCCCCCTGTCCATTACCCCCCACACACTCCATGCCCCCTGTCCCTTACCCCCCACACACTCCCTGCCCCCTGTCCATTACCCCCCCACACACTCCATGCCCCCTGTCCCCCCACACACTCCCTGCCCCCTGTCCATTACCCCCCACACACTCCATGCCCCCTGTCCCCCCACACACTCCCTGCCCCCTGTCCATTACCCCCCACACACTCCATGCCCCCTGTCCCCCCACACACTCCATGCCCCCTGTCCCCCCACACACTCCATGCCCCCTGTCCCCCCACACACTCCATGCCCCCTGTCCATTACCCCCCACACACTCCATGCCCCCTGTCCCCCCACACACTCCATGCCCCCTGTCCATTACCCCCCACACACTCCATGCCCCCTGTCCCCCCACACACTCCCTGCCCCCTGTCCATTACCCCCCACACACTCCATGCCCCCTGTCCCCCCACACACTCCCTGCCCCCTGTCCATTACCCCCCACACACTCCATGCCCCCTGTCCCCCCACACACTCCATGCCCCCTGTCCATTACCCCCCACACACTCCATGCCCCCTGTCCCCCCACACACTCCCTGCCCCCTGTCCATTACCCCCCACACACTCCATGCCCCCTGTCCATTACCCCCCACACTCCCTGTCCCGCTGTGTTAGTTCGGGGTGGGGTGGGGTGGGGGCATGGTCGTGCCCCGGATTACACCCCCAGCGTTTACCTTTCAGACTCCCGGCTCCGGCCGCACCGCGCATGCGCTACATTACGGCGTCGGCTGAGGGAGGATGGAGAGAGCATGCGCAGTGCGACCCCGGGAGCCTCCACTGGGAGAGGAGGGATTCAAACTATTCAATAATAATAATAATAACAATATAATAATAATAATAACAATAATTAATAATGATAATAATAATATTAATACTATAAAATAATAATATATGAATTATATTATAATAAAATAACAATAATATAATAATAATAATATAAAATAATAATAATGAAATAACAATAATATAATAATAATATAAAATAATAATAATAATAATATAATAATACTAATAATCATATAATACAGTGTCACTGGGAGAGGCAGGATTCAAACTATTCAATAATAATAATAATAATAATAATAATAATAATACAGTGTTACTGGGAGAGGCGGGGGATCAAAATATATAATAATATAATACAGTGTCACGGGGAGAGGCGGGATTCAAACTATTCAATAATAATCATAATAATAATATAATAATTATATAATAATAATAAAATAACAATAATATAATAATAATAATAATAATAATAAAATAATAACATAATAATAATATAATACAGTGTCACGGGGAGAGGCGCGATTCAAACTATTCGATAATAATAATAATAATAATAATATATTAATTATATTATAATATAATAACAATACTATAATATAATAATAATGATAATAATAATAATATATAATAATACTAATAATCATATAATACAGTGTTACTGGGAGAGGCGGGGGATCAAAATACATAATAATATAACAATATAATATAATACAGTGTCACGGGGAGAAGTGGGGTTCAAACTATTCAATAATAATAATAATAAAATAATAATAATATATTAATTATATTATAATATAATAACAATACTATAATATAATAATAATGATAATAATAATATAAAATAATAATACTAATAATCATATAATATAAATAGAATGGATCTACAGGGCTGAAAAAAATATAAAAAACTCATAGAGTAGTATAGCCAATACACATAAAATCCCAAATATTTAAGGTTGCACTCACAGACATAAATTGATAGCAGGCGTATCTCAATAATGGGGAGACGGTATAGGATCCTCAGCATGGATTTTTGGACATGTAAGAGAGAAATAAACCACAAATAAGTGTAGATGGTCTAAACACTGAGACCTGCACTTCAATAGATTGCACTTACGAATTTGTAATGATATATAGGCATATCGTCAGATGTTTCCCGTGGCCATCCTCCTCCAATCGATGGAAAATAAGAAGGATACCTTGACTAGGTAATAAAACTATTTATTCACGTAAGAATATAAAAACAAACAAAATCATACAGTGAAAATCTCTCTACAGAGGTCAGGGTTAGACCAAGGTTTCCTGGTCTAACTTTTGCCATTCGTCCTTTTTTGAATGAGCCCAGTCGCATTGCCTACCAAAGCTGTTTTATCCGAAACTCACATTACATGTTGATATTAAGCCTAGTCCTGTTCATGGAATGCACTATCTCCCACGTGTAAGGAACACACCAAACACCATAACCACTACAGTTCACTGAAGTGGTTATGGTGCCAGGAATGCCCTGACACCGTCCTATGGCAAGTACGAAGGCACTGAAAGCTAACCAATGTTCACACTGGGCCTTAGCTTGCCTCATGAAAAGGTCACAAAGTCAAAGTATCACAGGCTCACTGGACTTTTTTTTTTTTTTTTGAATTCTTTATTTTTGTTGTGCAGGTGATTACATAACATAGTCAACACGCCACAACAGCGTACATAGAAGCATACAGGTTAGACTGTGGCAGGAGTAATTGCACATTATTATTATATTTGCTTAAAACAGGCTTAATATGACTGTTGCGTTCGATTAAGTATTTTAATCTAAATGAGAGGCCGTAGCGAAGTACATGCTAGTGCAGGGGTAGGCAACCTTTTAGCAGCACTGTGCCGATATAGGATTGTGATGTCCCATAGCGTGCCGATCCTCAGGCCCGTCGCTACCAGGCAAGCTAACCAAGCAATTGCTTGGGGCCCCGAGCTGGCCTGGGCCCCCAAGCAGGGCCGGCCATTTCTATAAGGCTGCAGCTGCCTGAGCGCTCTATAGAGAGCTTCAGGCGGCTGCAGCACTGCCTCTCTCGTCATCTCCCCTTCCCTGTAGCGTGGCCGAGCTCCTCTTCCTCCTGTCAGTCCGGCTGGGTACCACGCGGTACAGGAGATTAAGTTTCCTGTTCCCGGCCGGACTGACAGGAAGTGCACCCTGAGCTCGGCCACGCTACAGGGAAGGGGAGGTGAGAAGAACATAGGGAGGGAGGGAGGGGGGGAGTAAAAAGAACATAGGCGGGGGAGTAAGAAGGACACGGGGGAGGGGAGTAAAAAGGACACGGGGAGGGGAGTAAGAAGGACACAGGGGGAGGGGAATAAGAAGGACACAGGGGGAGGGGAATAAGAAGGACACAGGGAGGGTGGGAGGGGAGTAAGAAGGACATAGGGAGGGGAGTAAGAAGAACATGGGGAGGGGGAGAGTAGTAAGAAGAACATAGGGGGGTAGTAAGAAGAACATAGGGAAGGGGAGGAGTAAGAAGAACATTGGGGCAGAAAGAACAACATAGGGAGGGGAGAAGGAGTAAGAATAACACGGAGGGGGGAGGAGCAAGAAGAACACGGGGGGGTGAGGAGATGAGGAGAACACAAGGAGGGGGAGGTGAGGAGAAGGGGAGATTAGGAGAACACAGGGAGGGGGAGGTGAGGAGAAGGGGAGATTAGGAGAACACAGGGAGGGGGATGGTGAGGAGAAGGGGAGATTAAGAGAACACAGGGAGGGGGGTGAGGAGAAGGGGAGATTAGGAGAACACAGGGAGGGGGTGAGGAGAAGGGGAGATGAGGAGAACACAGGGAGGGGGTGAGGAGAAGGGGAGATGAGGAGAACACAGGGAGGGGGTGAGGAGAAGGGGAGTTGAGGAGAACACAGGGAGGGGGTGAGGAGAAGGGGAGATAAGGAGAACACAGGGAGGGGGTGGAGAAGGGGAGATGAGGAGAACACAGGGGGGGTGAGGAGAAGGGGAGATGAGGAGAACACAGGGGGGTGAGGAGAAGGGGAGATGAGGAGAACACAGGGAGGGGGTGAGGAGAAGGGGAGAAGAGGAGAACACGGGGGGGGTGAGGAGAAGGGGAGATGAAGAGAACACAGGGAGGGGGTGAGGAGAAGGGGAGATGAGGAGAACACAGGGAGGGGGGTGAGGAGAAGGGGAGATGAGGAGAACACACGGAGGGAGGGTGAGGAGAAGGGGAGATGAGGAGAACACGGGGGGGGTGAGGAGAACACAGGGAGGGGGGTGAGGAGAAGGGGAGATGAGGAGAACACACGGAGGGAGGGTGAGGAGAAGGGGAGATGAGGAGAACACGGGGGGGGGGGTGAGGAGAACACAGGGAGGGGGGTGAGGAGAAGGGGAGATGAGGAGAACACATGGAATTTTATGCACATTATATGCAACAGCAGTATTTGGACTGTAAACTTTTTTTATTGATATAAAGTGTGGGTGAACTTAAACTGTATGGCTATGCTGTGGTTCCTGTAGGCTTTGCGCGCGGGGGGTCCATTTTGCTTGGGGCCCCCAAATTCCTTCAAACGGCCATGCCGATCCTATTTTTTTAAATTGAGGTGTGTGTGCTGCCGTATTCTGCTTGTTATTTATACTGTAATTGCTTTGTATCGTTGTATTTGTGCGTATATGAGCTATTATATTGTATATGTTCATTAGTAGTTTATGGTATCATGTATGATACATATGAATGTGGGCTGTGTATGAGGGCTGCTTGTGGAATTGTGTGTGGGTGGATATGTCACATTGTGTGTTAGGTAGTGTATGGAGGCTGTTTGGGGTTTTGCACGTGAGAGGCTGCATGTGGGATTGTGTGCATGTATGTAGATTGGTAGTGGTGTTGAGTTTGAGGGGATTGTGTGTATGTTTGTGTGTGGGCTGTTCGTATTATTTGTATGAGGGGAGGCTTATTCTGCAGGTCTGTGTATATCTAGCAGTGTGGGTGGCTTCCCTGGGTTCCACTGGGGACCAGCCTGGGCAGGTACAGGTCAAGGACAGGAGCTGCAACATCAGTTGTGGGCTGCTCTACTACAGTGTGGATTCCCATTCACAAGTGCTGGGAGGAAGTGATCTGAGATCACTACCTCTAAGTGCTGCAATGCATAAATTGAGGATTGTCCTTCACTACCTCTTTGTATTAGCAGATATCTGAAGTTTCACTGAGACTCCTGATAGGCCAGACCCTGTTTGGCTCTAGCAGCCTTGAGTGCCGTGGAAAGACACCTCGAGTGCCGTGCATGGCACTAGTGCCGTAGGTTGCCTACCCCTGTGCTAGTGTCTTGTGTTTACCAGGCTCAGTATGTGTTAGCACTGGTGCATTACAAGATGATATCTTGCAGTAGTCAGGTTAGGGATGTGTTAGCAATAGTGTGTGGTCAGCTTGTGTCATGTAGTAAACAGACTGGGTGCCTGTTATCAGAAAAGTACATCATGTTTGTGTCATGTGAGTAACCGGCTGGGTACTCGTTAGTTATAAGTTATGGTAAGGTTATGTCATGAAGGGAACAGGCTGGGTACGTGCTAGCAGTAGCGTGTTGCAGTTATCCTGGCGACCAGCCCATAAAATTATAGGTGTGCGCTTAAGGCACTGATAGCACGTTTCTTGGTTTTGAAAGGTGTTGCACAATGTAAGTCAACATGGATAGGCTTTGTCATGGCTAAGACTACACAGTTTTAGGTAACAGTGGTAACAAACTTTGACATTACTAAGACTTTGCATATTTTTGGTTAAAAAGGATAAGCTCTGTCGTGGCCAAGACTTTGCCCATTTGTAGTGAAATAGAAAGTAAACTTTGGTATAGCTACGACTTTGCATATGTTTCAGTTAAGATAGACAACAAACATTATAAACACTATAACTTGAGAATTATTGCTTTACCATACTGGGTGGAAATGAACCTTTTTGGTATGAGTTGTGGTTAGTAGGGTTTCATATGTAGTACTCGCCAGCCATATCAGGAGGGCACCTTTCGTGTGTGTGTATAGGCTAAGAGCACTATAAGTGCAGGCTGGGGCGTTATTAAGTGGTTACTGGCGGTGTGTTCAGCGTAAGCTGGGAAGTTATTGCGGGTACCACTGTATAATAATGTTTAGAAGTTGTGTATGGGAGTGTTATATGCCATGTAGATCAGGGTTGTTACAGGCTTTGAATTGTCGTCTGAGTGGGTTTCCTCTCTTAAGGCAGCTGGTCAGGCAATTAAGCTAAGTAGTTATTCAACATTTGCCTGATCTGGTTGTCTAGGTACCCGTTGTAATTGTGGGCGCCTATACTGTCGTGTTGAGACATTTTAAACGAGTCGGCATCAATAAACAGATAAAACAATACAACAGATAAGGGAACAAAGTAGGAAAAGTGCACGAGAGACAGTGTTAACAGACAGTTTTGATTACTCTCGCTGCGTATGAATATTCTTAGCCGTTGGGAAGCGGGCTAGGCTGTTGCCCAGTAAAAGAGGAATGCGGGAGAGCGTCCTGGTAGGTTTTGTCCTATTTCAGGTTGCGGCGGTTGTCGTGGCACAAAGTTCAGTGCTCCTGCCGCGTTCTTCTCTAGGCTGCTTGTAGTGCCAGCCGGTGGAGTTGTGACGTCCATTGAACGCTGTGGTAGTCTCAAGCACTCCAGTGTCCTTGTGGCCTCCTGTGGGTTCCGCACCACCAGAGGGCCGCTTGCGCCTTCTATATGTAGGGCGCGGCCTGGGCCCCATCGGTACCTGTTTTTATGTTGCAGCACGAAGGTCGTGAGCTGTTTGAGAGATCTTCTCCAGTTCAGCGTGCCACTTGAAAGATCTGCATAAAAGGACAGAGTCATGCCCTCAAAAGTGTAGGTTGTTGGGCCTTTGGTGGCTTCTAAGACGGCCTTCTTGTCCCTCATGTTTTGAAAACGAAGGATTATGTCCCCTGTGGCAGCCGGAGGTGCCGTAGCTGGCCGCGGTATACGGAAGATGTTGTCCAATATTATGGATTTGGCCACTTTCGGGGTCAAGAGTGCGGTCAGCAACCGTCTGGCATAATGTGGAAGTTCGGCCTCTGGTACAGAGTCGGCGACCCCCCTGAGCTTTAGATTATTTTGACGTCGCTTGTCCTCTTGTGTGGCCAGTTGCTGTTCATGAAGTGAGGTTAGTTGTTTCAGGTCGTGGACCGCTCCTTTTTTTTTTTTTAGCTCCTCTATCTGGTGTGTATGTCCGCTAGAGGTGCATTCCACAGTTCCGAGCCGTGCTGAGAGGCCTTTCAGGTCATCTCTTATCGTGGCCACTTCTGCAGAGATTTTGCTGTGATGGGCGGCCATGAGCTCTTTGATGGCCTCCATGGTCACCGGTGTGGGAGCTGGTGCGGGCACCTGCGGCCTGTCTGGCGGCGGTGGGGCTCTGATCGGCATGAAGCACCCTTCTCCTTCATCGGACGTGCCGTCCGTAAAATCGGAGCATCCTCCATGCAGGGACGCCATTGTTGCTCCGGCTGTCTCATGGGCCTGCTTCCACATGTCCCCAATGTTCATGCCCAGACGGGGCTTGTCAGGTTTTTGCTTTTTTGTTTTTCTGCCCATGTGGATCAGGTAAGTCGTGGGGCACTCTGGAGAGCGTTTGGGTCGCAGTTGGGTTCTGTATGCCACGGTTTAACAAGCTTGGAGCTCCGCGGCCATGCGACTGTCCTCGTCCGTAGCTAGACCGGAAGCCCTCCTCACTGGACTTTTTGATGAAGTTAAAAACAGATAAGTGATCATATTTAACATTTTATTCTGCCAAAACATGACAAACCTGCTTTAAACTATCTTCCCTTAAAAAAAAAAAAAAAAAAATTATATATATATATATATAAACACAATGGCTGTGTTTCCTTTAAATGGAGTAAGGGCAGGGAAAGTAATTTTGTTCAGGAAGTAAAGCCCGTGCTTTTAAATAGTATATATATATATATATACACACACACACACACATACACATACACACACACATTAACACAAGGTACATTTTGACATCAAAACAAAATCACACACAACTGATATTTTATAAAGAATTTTATTACATTAAAAAAAAAAAAAAATGAGAGACAGTTACAGAATTATAATATTAAAATGCAATTTAAATAGGAGACAGACATTTACATACTTAAAATGGTCATTTCAGACACTAGAACTTTAGAGATTAAACAGAGATTATTGTGCTGGAAAGCAGTCCCAAAAATCCACTTTTTTACATTCTCATCCTTTTCTTGATTTGTATCTTTCATCTGCAGCTTCGAGACTCCTCCCCTCTAACCAGTGATCTCACAAAGGGAAGTCCAAGCACTTGTACAGTATGTACACCTACATACACAGCGCACACACACACACACACACACACACACAACTCAAACTCTGGGCCCCCACATGTTGTTGGATTATAAACCCAATGATTCCCTGGACATCTATTTCATTCAGAGATTCTGAGAATTGTAGCTCATCAACAAGAGGGGAGGGCAGAGTAAGTGATTCTTGGTTTCGGCATTCTTTATTTATTTTATTGCAGCTTTTAAATCAGCTTAAAGAATTGGCACACATTTTTGTCTTTGGTCTTAGTTTCTATCAGATCTCCCTCGGAATGGCAACAATCAGTGATGGAGAACTCTTACAACCCAACATTAGCTAGGACAACAGCTTAAAGTTTAACAGTTTTAATCCCACAGGTCATTTTTAAGTAAAATGTCTTGTGCGCAATACAGTTTAAATAACATTGCTCATGGTTAAATAATATTTTAGAATGAATTTAAGAAGAATAATAAAAACACGACAATGTAAGCTTAGGACTCCTTTCAGTAAGAATAATAAAGAAGTGGAATTCTCTACCTAAAGAGGTTGTATTATCAGATTCTATCGATTGTTAAAAATAGGCTTGGATGTTTTTTGTATAAACAGAATATTCAAGGATATAATATACCGTACGTATTTTGTTGCTCAAGGAGAATGCCTACTGCTCTTATGGAGTAAAGGATCCCCCCCACCTTTTTTTGGCTTAATTAGATACGACTACAATTGGGATTTTTACCTTCTTTTGCTTCAAAGGCATAAAATAATGGGTTTTAAAAGCTGAACTTGAGACTTTAGTCTTTGTTTTAACCTAGACTAGTTTGTAACTATGTAAGTATCTAGGATGTAAAAGACAGTGGGGAAGAGAGAAAATATGGGTGATGGGACAGAGAATGATAAAAGGAATGAGGACCGGTAAATTTGGGGATTGAAGTGAAGTAGGGTGGATGTATATGTCAGCTGACATGGGCATAAGAGGATAGAAGGCAGGTATCAGGGAGTGGTGTGATTTTAAAGTTCGGACTAGACTCCCCAAATCTCGGACAGCAGCTGTGTACACACACATATAGTATATTTGGGGTCCCAAATCAAAGTAGCATTGGTGCGTTTCCCAGCTTTGTGCCTGTCCATGCAGAACTACTGGGAAATACAACTAGAAAACGTTATAACAAAACGTACTCTGTATATCTGATAGTATAATGACTAAATAGAACATACTAATATGGATGGCAACCATGTTATGTCATACATGAGAGCTGCAATTTAAATTTTCTTTAAATGTGAATTACTCTCAGCTAACAACGATCAGAATATAAAAATAAAACCCAGATTCTTTAGATTTGGTCTAATTCAAACAAATAGTAACTGGTGATTCCTAATAAAGAACAGGAAATTAAAGCTGAAACAAATCGGACTTTATTCAGTGTAAGAAAACCAATTCTGTAACATTTAACAATCTATATATAAAATAGTTCCGTGCATGAAAAGAAAGGAAAATGTTTGAAAGGATACTGTTTATGGCAGGTCTTGATACAAGAAACACTTACAGTAGGATTTCGATTATTGCCTTGTTATAGTGGTCACTTGTTTCCGAGGCACTTGAAGAATTGTCACAGTACTCCTCACCGGCGTCAATAGGAATATTGCTTATTATATTCCAACAAACTAGGAACATGTATACATTTCACATTTTTAAGTACATCATGTGATAGTTTTGATTTTATTAAGGTTAAATAGATTTGGCAGATACTGCAATAGATAAATAAGGTTTATAAAGTGCTGGGCAAAGAGAGTTACAGCGAGGATTATTAGTGATGCAAACGGATTAGCCTAAAACAAGTAAATTGCATTCAAATTAAAAATGAAATGTAGTTAGTACACAGTGTAAACAAAAAAAACAGTGTATTCCTCTTTAAGCACAATTCATTTGGTAGAAATGTAAGAGAGGGGTTCATTCGATACACTGGAGAGATTTGACAAAGGGATGTACAAATTCAAGGCTGAGAAAAATCTCCAGATTCACTTTGTATTTCAGATTAGCCATCTAAGCCTAAACTCCCTTTAGTGCAATTCCTGGTTGAATGAATAAACCCCCAAACTGTGCTATTTGGCAGCAAAAAGGATCTCAAGATATCATACCTAAAGAAGTGGAAAGTAATATAACTGCTGAGTTTCACTATGGTTTTGGTAAGAGGTATAAAATAACAGCCCGTTATTTATATAATTAAATATAGTTAATTTAAAATACTTATAAAGAGTTATAGATTACATCTGATTTAAAGTGCTTCTACATACAAATATTTTTAAACACTTGGTTGAAGAAGGATATATAATCTGTTATTGCCACAAAAAAACAAAAAAAAAAAACGTAAATCAGTCCAGGCAGTTCTGACACTAAGAGCCCATGCCACATGCATCCTTCTGAATGAACAGGTTAATTACCAGGAGATCCCCCCAGCTTGTTACCCAAAACAACTTTAATCCTTACACTATAAAACCGCACACGGCCCATAATGATGATGGCAAAACTGCAGCAATTTTTGGGCTCTGCATAATCTGTAGCAATTGGCAGAATCATTCAAACTTGTTGCTATAGTGATTGCTCCACGTTTAACAATAAAATTGGGTTTGGTGTTGTGCCTACATTTAACCTATAGTGCTCATTATACTGGTTGGCATTTAATGCATCAGTCTCATCCTATTCTTGAATTCTGCCCCAGGTATTAGAAAGATAGACTGCACAGATCTCAAAAGATAGAACATGCACAATCAGCAAGACGTGGCCATGTGCATGTTCCAAATGTTTTTATGTTCCTAGTATCCAGTAACAGGGGTCTTAGAGCACAATGAAAAAAGAAAATCTAAAAAGCGGATCTTATATCTTTTGTTAATGTTAACGTAGCAGTTTAGTGAAGATATAGGATTTTTTACATGATGTTTTAAATTGATTTTTTTTTTTTTAAACTAAATTGTTGGAAAATACCAGCACTTGGCACTTTGTTATAAAAAATATTCCAAGTAAAAAAAAAACAAAAACAAAAAAAAACTCATGGTGTATCTGGGTCAGCTAGTGACACGTGAACAAGAGGTTTTACAACTTGCAAAGTCTGATAACAGAGAGACATCACGGCACATCATCCTCATGAACTTCTGCAATCTTGTCTATGGAGCGAAGTAGTTCAGCTACAAGATTCAGAGATTCAGCTCCCGACATCAACTGCCTGGTGGGAGAATATTGCAATACGTAAGCTCTACGTGTAAGAGAAAACAAACAGACAGACCAAACGCAAGGACAGTCCCCCGATATAAAAGGATTTACTGGCCCTTTCTACAAGCTAAACACGAAACGTCTCGGCTTACTTTATGGAAGACTGAGCTCCGCTGACGGCTCTGTGAAGGTTCTCCAAGGCCAGACTTGCGTTCTGTTTCACAGCGTTCATCCCAGCCGTTTCTCCTCTGCGCAGTGCCTCATTGTCAGCCTTGTAGGTGCCCAGCTGAACCTGCAGGAAAACTCTACAATTACTAACAAGACAGATTTAAAGCTGCAGACAGACTATATAATGTACCGGTTCCTGTATAGACAGTCCAACATTTAACCTATCTTCATGGCAAGGACCACGACTGATCAAAAGACTTGAGTTATTCATTAAAAATACAAATTATGGTGAACCGCACAGATAAGGACAAAATAGGGAATTGGAGATAAGATATTCCAATTCAGCCAACTTCCCTAGTTCAGCTTTTGTGGTCTATAATTTGCAGATCCATTGTCAATTCTTTGTTTAGTGAATTAAACCACGACGATGAGATTGACCAAGGGTTATATTCTAGTCAATTGTTTGGTAATCCCGGTCATTCCAGATGCTGTGGACTACATGCCCCATAATACTTTGGTTGATTTAGTCATATCTGAAATGTCAAACCCTGTCTAGATCTATTCAAACAGACAATGCCTGGTAGATCTTCATTGGTGCACGTCTAAAAGTCAAGCTGATACTTATCAGAAATTTACACCATTAAATAAATTATCTATAGCTTTAGGTAACGTTTTCTTCAATGTGATGCTCAATTTTCTTTAAATGTTTTTTAAAGAGTTAGAACAGACGTCACAATCCATTTCAGTCCTGGCACAGATTGCATTGAAGGAGGACAGATACATATTATTTTAGTTTCCCCCTGGCCATTGGCTATTGCTGTCTCCATAAAGATAGTGAATGCAAACTGTGGGAAGGCTTCAATGCTGATAAACACAGATAATCCGCTGTTAGTGCGCTTTCTACTTACCTGTAAAAGGGTCACTTCCTGCTTTAATCGGGTCACATTACCCTCGGCCTTTGCTGCCCTTTTCTAGAACAGACGAGATCATTTGTCAAAGTACAGAAAGAAAAAAATCTGCATCTTTACATAGAAAATAAAAGAACAAAGTTTAAAGGTTATGTATTTTTATTTCTGCCGTCGTTACAATGAACGTGATATTGGATTCTTTTTCTTCCTAAAAGGCCAAGTTCAACCATTCTGTGTTTTCAGTGTCGCATTCAGCACATCTGAGTACGGAGTATATCGTTCATATTGTTAAGGTGCTATAGACAGGGAGAGCAGTTGCTTTAACGCTTTACAGCTAAATGTCAGTTCTTGTTCCCTCACTTTAATGTTTAGTAAGATGGTTAGTGCTGCAGAGGTAAGTAAAATGCATACATACCTCTGCGGCACTTCCATGGTCAGAGCATGATCATCAACCCAAGATGCTCTAGGCAGTCATGTGAATCTGGGCATCTGCACAGAAATGCCTTATGAGCCATGCTCATTCCACCATAACTTTAACAAGGCTTGTTATGGGGGAAGGAAGAAACCACCAAACCAAACTACTGAGACTTTTATAATACTAAAAACACAGTCCATAGCCATCTGAAATTGCTATTGTGTCGGGCAAAAATCTCAGTAGCAACAGTTCGGTTTTAAGGAGTCAAGCAAAACACCATGACTTCTACAACCTATTTTAGTGGTTATGGTGCAAAGAAGCTCTAAGAGCAGTCCCTCTGCATTTTGCTGAATTGCTTTCAAGTGATATTAACAAAAACACAGGATCACACCAGCATTCCTAAGACATCCCTTCCCTCTGCTACATTAATTTGCAAATTTTCCTTTTGCATTATCCAGCCAAAAGGTTTGTACAGGAAACCGTTCTACAAAAATCTGATGGACTGCACCTGTAGCCATCTAGATCTGATTATATTTTCTTAACTTCTAAATACGAGTACAAAAATATCCAGGCGAACTGTCTTCATTGTCCATGCAACATTAGAAAATGAAAGGTGGTCATTCATCTGACCATGCCACTAGCTCGGTGATGGGCAAAACATACACAGGGACTTTGAAGGACCTTAATGGCAAATAGGACTATTAGTCCTTGCTCCCAACTGCTGTGGAATCTGGAAAATGTTATATGGGCGTTTACAGTGAGATACAACTGTGTGTCGGGTGGTGGAATACAGAGAAGATTCACTCACAGTCATCATCTGAAGGTTCTGTTCCACCTGTTGGACCATGGACTCCAAATCTTGAGCTTCTTTCTGCTCTTCCAACATCCGTTCTTCTAACCTTCTTTCCATATGCTGCAGTCTGGAAAGGCATAGAGGTGAACCATGTTTAACCTATACAACATGGGAGCGCAGGTGAAACTAAACGTAGAAAAATTTCAGACTTTCTTGCCCTGGTTACCATGACAATTTAAACTGCAGAGGCAAAAAGATGCCACGTTTGAACAATAAGAACTTGCAAAGACTATACAAAGGGTTGGAGCAATAACGATAATAAACCGGAACGGAGAAAGACACATCCTGCGTAAATTAGAAAATAAATGACATATGTGTGAATCTCACCAATGTGCCTTCACGGTCTCATTGTTCCATACTCTTTGACCATGGGCTTTCTACTTGGATTGGCCACGTGCTGTTTTGCGCGTAACTTAAAAATACGTTACGGCAGTTCATTAGCATTTAGCGCAAATATATTCTACAGTCCTTTACAATTATAGAAATTCTTTAAATCTGTGTTTCCCAGTTCTAAGGCCATCTAACCAGTCATTAATGATCACAGGCTGCTCCCAATAAGCAGGTTAGCTATGGAAAAAATATCAGAAACTCAAATTAAACCCACTTACTGGTCCACCTGAGTTTTGTTGATTTCCCGAAGGTCACAGAGTTGTTTTTTGAGGAGACAATTTTCTTCTTGTACCTGAAAGTAAAAATATATAGTATATTTTTTGTAGACTTGAAGAACAGATGTTTCATTCACTCGATTCATTAAAAGAATGTATTTGGTGTTCCCAAGAATCTCACATGAATTTCACGAACCCGGTGTGATAAATATAGGTAGGAAATTCGTTGATTTTGCAAAGCAACAAATAGGTTTTTCTATTAAAAAAAAATTTTTTGTTTAGAAAACCATCTCCAGTGACAGATCCTCTTTAAAGGAATACTATAGGCACCAAAAGAACTTAATGAAGCAGTTTTGGCCTATAGATCAGTCTTATAGCTAAATTCTTTCCCATTTAGGAGGTAAACCACTTTGTTTTGGTGTTTAGCTCTGCAGTGTCACTGCTCAATTCTCTGCCATTTAAGAGTTAAATGACTTGTTTTTGTTTATGTAGCCCTAGTCATACGTCCCGTGGCTGAGATGCAGACACGGCCAACATGAACAAAAATTGGTTTCATTTTTCAATAAATCTCGCAGCACAGTGTGTTTTATTTTTAGACGTTTTATCTCCTGAACTTTAATCATACACAGGAGTCTTCTGCTGTTACAAGAGCAGGTCTTCTGAAATTCTAAATTGAACTTAATGCGCAATAAAATAAGTTTTAAAAATTAGTTCTCAGTTGTAGGGAGACTGTGTGGGTCACATGCAGGGAAGGTGCGACTAAAGCTCTATAAACATTTTCATTAAGCTAAAGTTGTTTTGCTGCTTAGAGTTTTCCTGTTAATGCAACTCATCTGCCAATCCCATGGGGGGAGGTCACAGATATGACGTGTCTGCAGTTCATATAACCTTTGGATATTTGTTACTTAGAATACATTACACAGTTTATATTTTTGAGACAACCTTACATAGAACCTGGACGCACTTACCTCCTCATACTTTATTTGCAAAGTGTGCAAGCGTAGGTCATCAGCCGAATTGTTAGGCTCTGCCTTGGTGTGGTATCCAGTTGAAGAAGATCCAGGAAAATCCCAGTTTTTAAACGGTTCTCCGCCCGAGAGGTCACTGGCGCTATAGTCATAAGACTCGTCATATGCACAATGGGGTGAAGAGTTAGTCTTGGCATTATGAGTACGTTCAATAGCCAGGGGATGGTAACTACCACTCCATTCTTCCTCCTCCTCGTCATCATCATCATTCTCTTCTCCTAGATTTTCATACAATGTGGGGTTTTTAAAAAATGTCTCCTCGTATTCCACACTCAGACCGTCACGAGATGTAGGAATCACCGTGACATTTTTTCTGGTGTCTTGCGAGTGATATATCTGCGAACAAAGACAGCCTTTCAGTGGATATGTCAAAGTGCACCAAGCAACGGTATAAATATAAACATAACATGGAAAATAAGGTGGGACCAGAAGATGCATCCATACGATTACATGTGTAAAAATCCATCATACTCCTGTCTTTATACTGGAATAAACAAAAATGCCACTGTCTCCCCCTTCTCCCCCGAGGAGTTTGCAGTAGCAAATGTACAGAGAGGTGTATAAATTGGACAGGTATGCCTATAGTGAGGAGAGGAATGATCGACCAAATAGGCAGAGGGGTACAGGCATCTGAAGTGGACAGAGAGGTCCTGGAAGTATAAAATGGACAATGGTATCTGAATGTGTTTAACCTGAAGTGAGCAAGCAGGGTCATTTTAGGGGGGCACAGACACCCCTAAGGGTTGAAGCCCTGGGATAAACTGACATTTCAGCATAGTTCATACAAGTAGTTCTTCTATATATTTTATAGTTTAACTGCATAATTCTCAAATCTTAACAAAATTACAAGGTTATAAAAATATTTAACTGACTAAAATTAAGTTTGCGTCGTGTTATAGGTACAGTTGTTAATAAATATCATGCTTTACTGACACACACACACAGAGTATTGTTTTCATGGGACTAACGCTCTCGCCCATTATGCCGCTGAGATCCTACCTTAGTATATCGGCCATCGCATTCCGTGGAGTTCAGCCCTGAGCCACTCTTGCTTTTTACAAACTGCTTGAAGGAGAAGGGGTTGGCTTCATCCGTATTACCCTTACAATCTAAAAGAGAGAGAGAACATTTTATTAAAGGGACACTATAGTCACCTGAACAACTTTAGCTTAATGAAGCAGTTTTGGTGTATAGAACATGCCCCTGCAGCCTCACTGCTCAATCCTCTGCCATTTAGGAGTTAAATCCCTTTGTTTATGAACCCTAGTCACACCTCCCTGCATGTGACTTGCACAGCCTTCCATAAACACTTCCTGTAAAGAGAGCCCTATTTAGGCTTTCTTTATTGCAAGTTCTGTTTAATTAAGATTTTCTTATCCCCTGCTATGTTAATAGCTTGCTAGACCCTGCAAGAGCCTCCTGTATGTGATTAAAGTTCAATTTAGAGATTGAGATACAATTATTTAGGGTAAATTACATCTGTTTGAAAGTGAAACCAGTTTTTTTCATGCAGGCTCTGTCAATCATAGCCAGGGGAGGTGTGGCTAGGGCTGCATAAACAGAAACAAAGTGATTTAACTCCTAATTGACAGTGAATTGAGCAGTGAAATTGCAGGGGAATCATCTATACACTAAAACTGCTTTATTTAGCTAAAGTAATTTAGGTGACTATAGTGTTCCTTTAAGCAGCACAGGAAACATTACACCATTAGTGGGGTAATAGCTGCTTGATCCAAGGAGACATCTGACTGCTATTTTGGGGTCAAGAAGGAATTTTTTCCTAGTTTGTTGCAAAATTGGAAGTGCTTCAGACTAGGTTTTTTGCCTTCTTTTGGATCAACAGCAAAAAACAAATGTGAGGAAGGCTGAACTTGATGGACGCAAGTCTCTTTTTAGCTATGTAACTATGTAACGAACTAAGTTAAGAGTTATCTTAAAGCTTGCTATTGTCAAGATACCCCTGTACATATCACAAGCAGCATAGAATTCACCCCATATGTTTGAACTGGTATGTGTTCAGGCATTTACTACCCAATCTAAAACCAGCTATACCTTTTACAGTGTTGCCCCAAAGCACTTTTTGTGAGCGAAATGTGTTGAAAGAGTTAAAGGAATTGGAAGTGAAGTGACTATAATTTGCATGGACTCAAAATATACTCTATGCAAATGGTTTTCACTGTCTTACAGTTGAGCTGTTCATTATATATATACACACACACACACACCTCTAACGCTCTCAGGGATGTTGAACATGCGGCCCCCCAGATGTTGCTGAACTACAACTCCCATGATTCTTTCAATGAAACAGATAGCCAGGGAATCATGGGAGTTGTAGTTCAGCAACATCTGGGGGGCCGCATGTTCGTCTATCTGTAATATCTGTTCACATCTCAGGGTTGCAAGCTTGCAGTCGGCAGCGGCGTTTAAACAGGCTTTCATTATTCTGAAGTTGACAGATGAAGCAGCAGTGAGTTATAACAGAACATCTATACCCCAGGGCATAACTGAAACTTAGAGAAATCTAATTCTACCCTCCCTGGTAAAACTATTTGAACGGATTATTATCCTTAGTGAATGCAGCTCTGCAACAGATGTCTTTGTGTTATGTTTGGCAAATTAAGAGTTAATGAATCCCAATAAAATTTACAGCCCCGCTGTTTTATCCCCCAGGCTCCAACGGGCTTTGTCAGCGTTTCCCAACACAAGACATATCAACAGTCCAGTATTTAGAGATTTCACCAATTCTGTGCCAATGGAGATACTGCAAATGTAAACCACCGCAGTGCCATGATTACTGTGTTGGGCACCACCACCATACATCACTCATCAGTTCTAAATACTTTGCAGACTGTATCAGTAGGAAGATGTAAAGGTGATTTGATAGATATTTCTGTTTCAAGAGTATATCTTAATGTTATTGATAATTGTATTGCACTTCTTAACGCTAGCTAAGCTGATTTTGGGTTCAAGGCTGTACCCCTAGATGAAGCCACCTCTTATTAAAGGGACACTCCAAACACCCTAAGTACTCAATCCCTACCTACCTTTTTTCCATTACTCTTATATTGATTTCTGTTCTGTTATATTTTAAAAATGGTCAGTTAATTCTGATTGACAAAAATAATAAAAGGTGGTAGCAAAGAAGTTAAACTCAGTCTGTGCAGCGTTTTATAGCAAAACACTTTGCATGCTGGGCACCATGACCACTTCAAATCACTGACGTAGTCATTGCGCTTGGTGTAACCCTTTAACTTCTATAATACTGGTTTTCAGATCAGCACAATTTACCATTTATCTGGTTAGCACTCACAGGGCTCACCAAGTCTAAATTAGCAAAAAATGAATTCCATCTATAAGTCAATCACCTTAGTGCTACTCACCATCCTCAATGATGAGACTCTTGCCTTTTGCCTGTGGGTGCTTGGGGTGTCCTGACATCCCTCTGCCCTGGCAGCTCAATAGGGGACAAGGAAAACAGCACCAGGGCAGGGGTATGGGGGCAAGAGGGGCAGGAAGGCAGCAACAGCAGGGGGCAGGAAGGCAGCAGGGACAGGAAGGCTGCAGGAGGGTGCAGGAAGGCAGCAGCAGTAGTCAGGGGGCAGCAGGGCAGAAGTAGTCAGGGAGTAGCAGGGGGCAGGAAGGCAGCAGCAGTAGTCAGGGGGCAGCAGGAGGGGGCAGGAAGGCAGCAATAGTCAGGGGGCAGCAGGAGGGGGGAGGAAGGCAGCAGTAGTGAGGGGGCAGAAGGAGGGGGGCAGCAGTAGGGGTTAGGGGGCAGGAAGGCAGCAGGGGCAGGAAGGCAGCAGCAGGGATCAGGGGGCAGGAAGGCAGCATACAGTTAAAGCCCTTGGTCTCATGTCTGCAGATGGAGCTGGGGCTGGTGTGAGTGACGGTAAGTGGCCAGCACTGACCCCCAGCAGGGAATGCTACTGAGGTCTATAGAGTTCTAAACACCGCTCTGTGCAGAGCAGAGACATGGCACAGGGGCTGCACATGGATCCAGCAGCAGACAGCACCCTCCCAGCTCCAGGCGCCGGAAGTGACGCTCCCTGGGTACCGGAAGCAGGAAGTGCTGTCTGCTCTCCAGAGCCTGGGAGGTCAGGAGGAGGGAGAGCTGATGAAACATGGCGGCTAGTATTGCAAGGAGCCGGGCATGGAGCGGTATACGGAGGTAGGGAGGGGGTGGGGGGTATCCTCCCCTTATATTACAGCCCTGAGGGCAAATATCCCCAATAACCCACCCAGGGGGACTGGGACTAAGTGTGGGGAGTAGTAGATACAGAGCCAGGTGACCCAGGGGAGTCATGCTGTCACTGGCAGAGAAGGGCTGGAAGGGAAGGGGTTAATTCTACAAACTGTGAATGGCTAAATGTGACCTCAAACAGCTAAGCTGGGATTATAGCCGTATCCCACTGTACAGCACTACGGAATTTGATGGCGCTATATAAATAATAAAACAATAATAATTATGATATTTATAGAGCGCCATCAAATTCCGCAGCGCTTTACAATGGGTGGACGAACAGACCTGTTGTAACCAGACAAGTTTCCCAAAATGATCGATTTCTGACTAATTTTCCAGCTCGTTATGAATTAGTTTATTTTTGTGCTAAATTCCAAGTTGCAGAGAATTGGAATAAAAATACAATTCAGAGTTCAGCGAATAACCAAGAGACAGTTAATTTCACATTGAGGTCAAAATAGCTAAACTATAAATATGAGATGATAAAGAATGCATTCAGTTCTGTTATATTTAGCATTAAGTGTGAATCTCACTGTGAAATTTTAACCGTTTATCACTTTAGTAAATCATCCTTTATATATTTGTGTACATTGTTTAATTTATCACACTTGTCCTCTTTATATCGTTCCACAGCACAAACAAAGAAAGTTATGGTGGGGGAAAAAAGTCATTGAACACCCCTTCCTCCTGAAGTCGGTGGATAGGGAATACATTGTTAACCACAGATCTGCACACACCAGCCAAGCCATAAGACTTGCTTTTTACACATAAATCTCAAATTAGCAATGAGGTATATCCGTGGTAGTCAACTTTTTTCTACCTACCGCCCACTAATGCATCTTTCTTGATGTAAAAATTTCCTTAACGCTCACCAGTTTTCGCGCAAGTGCAGAATATTTTTTAGAAAGGAGGGTGTTTTAAAAATAATTAAATGTACATACATTTATCTTTTTATTTCTACTTTATGCATGCTTATAATGTTTTTAAGTTTATAAAGTTTAATGAGAAAGCAATAAAGTAAATTGAAATTACCTTTACTAGTGATTAATGAGATCCTTGAGGTTGATGCTGCAAGACTAAATATTTGATATCTGGTTCGATTTTCGTAAAGGAACAAACGAAGGTCTCCTCTTTCGGTGATATTCAGTCGATTTCTCTGTTTGCTCATAATATGATTTCTCATCTGTGCATCAGCTCCCCTCCTCTCCCTCCTCAGCTTTTACTCCTTCCTTTTTTCTATTTTTTAACCTTACTTATAGCAATGCCCAGTAGGAAGGCTGAGCTAGGTAGCCCACTTACTATTATTAGCCAACAACAATTCTTTTCTTTCTCCTTTTTTATAAATACTCTGCTCCTTCTTTCTCCTATTCTACAAGTACTCTGCTCATTCTTCCTCCTATTCTACAAGTACTCTGCACCTTCTTTCTCCTATTCTACAAGTACTCTGCACCTTCTTTCTCCTATTCTACAAGTACTCTGCTCTTTCTTTCTCCTATTCTACAAGTACTCTGCACCTTCTTTCTCCTATTCTACAAGTACTCTGCTCTTTCTTTCTCCTATTCTAAAAGTACTCTGCTCCTTCTTTCTCCTATTCTACAAGTACTCTGCTCATTCTTTCTCCTATTCTACAAGTACTCTGCTCCTTCTTTCTCCTATTCTACAAGTACTCTGCTCCTTCTTTCTCCTATTCTACAAGTACTCTGCTCCTTCGTTCTCCTATTCTACAAGTTCTCTGCTCCTTCTTTCTCCTATTCTACAAGTTCTCTGCTCCTTCTTTCTCCTATTCTACAAGTACTCTGCTCCTTCTTTCTCCTATTCTACAAGTACTCTGCTCCTTCTTTCTCCTATTCTACAAGTACTCTGCTCCTTCTTTCTCCTATTCTACAAGTACTCTGCTCCTTCTTTCTCCTATTCTACAAGTACTCTGCTCCTTCGTTCTCCTATTCTACAAGTACTCTGCTCCTTCGTTCTCCTATTCTACAAGTACTCTGCTCCTTCGTTCTCCTATTCTACAAGTACTCTGCTCCTTCGTTCTCCTATTCTACAAGTACTCTGCTCCTTCGTTCTCCTATTCTACAAGTACTCTGCTCCTTCGTTCTCCTATTCTACAAGTACTCTGCTCCTTCGTTCTCCTATTCTACAAGTACTCTGCTCCTTCGTTCTCCTATTCTACAAGTACTCTGCTCCTTCGTTCTCCTATTCTACAAGTACTCTGCTCCTTCGTTCTCCTATTCTACAAGTACTCTGCTCCTTCGTTCTCCTATTCTACAAGTACTCTGCTCCTTCGTTCTCCTATTCTACAAGTACTCTGCTCCTTCGTTCTCCTATTCTACAAGTACTCTGCTCCTTCGTTCTCCTATTCTACAAGTACTCTGCTCCTTCGTTCTCCTATTCTACAAGTACTCTGCTCCTTCGTTCTCCTATTCTACAAGTACTCTGCTCCTTCGTTCTCCTATTCTACAAGTACTCTGCTCCTTCGTTCTCCTATTCTACAAGTACTCTGCTCCTTCGTTCTCCTATTCTACAAGTACTCTGCTCCTTCGTTCTCCTATTCTACAAGTACTCTGCTCCTTCGTTCTCCTATTCTACAAGTACTCTGCTCCTTCGTTCTCCTATTCTACAAGTACTCTGCTCCTTCGTTCTCCTATTCTACAAGTACTCTGCTCCTTCGTTCTCCTATTCTACAAGTACTCTGCTCCTTCGTTCTCCTATTCTACAAGTACTCTGCTCCTTCGTTCTCCTATTCTACAAGTACTCTGCTCCTTCGTTCTCCTATTCTACAAGTACTCTGCTCCTTCGTTCTCCTATTCTACAAGTACTCTGCTCCTTCGTTCTCCTATTCTACAAGTACTCTGCTCCTTCGTTCTCCTATTCTACAAGTACTCTGCTCCTTCGTTCTCCTATTCTACAAGTACTCTGCTCCTTCGTTCTCCTATTCTACAAGTACTCTGCTCCTTCGTTCTCCTATTCTACAAGTACTCTGCTCCTTCGTTCTCCTATTCTACAAGTACTCTGCTCCTTCGTTCTCCTATTCTACAAGTACTCTGCTCCTTCGTTCTCCTATTCTACAAGTACTCTGCTCCTTCGTTCTCCTATTCTACAAGTACTCTGCTCCTTCGTTCTCCTATTCTACAAGTACTCTGCTCCTTCGTTCTCCTATTCTACAAGTACTCTGCTCCTTCGTTCTCCTATTCTACAAGTACTCTGCTCCTTCGTTCTCCTATTCTACAAGTACTCTGCTCCTTCGTTCTCCTATTCTACAAGTACTCTGCTCCTTCGTTCTCCTATTCTACAAGTACTCTGCTCCTTCGTTCTCCTATTCTACAAGTACTCTGCTCCTTCGTTCTCCTATTCTACAAGTACTCTGCTCCTTCGTTCTCCTATTCTACAAGTACTCTGCTCCTTCGTTCTCCTATTCTACAAGTACTCTGCTCCTTCGTTCTCCTATTCTACAAGTACTCTGCTCCTTCGTTCTCCTATTCTACAAGTACTCTGCTCCTTCGTTCTCCTATTCTACAAGTACTCTGCTCCTTCGTTCTCCTATTCTACAAGTACTCTGCTCCTTCGTTCTCCTATTCTACAAGTACTCTGCTCCTTCGTTCTCCTATTCTACAAGTACTCTGCTCCTTCGTTCTCCTATTCTACAAGTACTCTGCTCCTTCGTTCTCCTATTCTACAAGTACTCTGCTCCTTCGTTCTCCTATTCTACAAGTACTCTGCTCCTTCGTTCTCCTATTCTACAAGTACTCTGCTCCTTCGTTCTCCTATTCTACAAGTACTCTGCTCCTTCGTTCTCCTATTCTACAAGTACTCTGCTCCTTCGTTCTCCTATTCTACAAGTACTCTGCTCCTTCGTTCTCCTATTCTACAAGTACTCTGCTCCTTCGTTCTCCTATTCTACAAGTACTCTGCTCCTTCGTTCTCCTATTCTACAAGTACTCTGCTCCTTCGTTCTCCTATTCTACAAGTACTCTGCTCCTTCGTTCTCCTATTCTACAAGTACTCTGCTCCTTCGTTCTCCTATTCTACAAGTACTCTGCTCCTTCGTTCTCCTATTCTACAAGTACTCTGCTCCTTCGTTCTCCTATTCTACAAGTACTCTGCTCCTTCGTTCTCCTATTCTACAAGTACTCTGCTCCTTCGTTCTCCTATTCTACAAGTACTCTGCTCCTTCGTTCTCCTATTCTACAAGTACTCTGCTCCTTCGTTCTCCTATTCTACAAGTACTCTGCTCCTTCGTTCTCCTATTCTACAAGTACTCTGCTCCTTCGTTCTCCTATTCTACAAGTACTCTGCTCCTTCGTTCTCCTATTCTACAAGTACTCTGCTCCTTCGTTCTCCTATTCTACAAGTACTCTGCTCCTTCGTTCTCCTATTCTACAAGTACTCTGCTCCTTCGTTCTCCTATTCTACAAGTACTCTGCTCCTTCGTTCTCCTATTCTACAAGTACTCTGCTCCTTCGTTCTCCTATTCTACAAGTACTCTGCTCCTTCGTTCTCCTATTCTACAAGTACTCTGCTCCTTCGTTCTCCTATTCTACAAGTACTCTGCTCCTTCGTTCTCCTATTCTACAAGTACTCTGCTCCTTCGTTCTCCTATTCTACAAGTACTCTGCTCCTTCGTTCTCCTATTCTACAAGTACTCTGCTCCTTCGTTCTCCTATTCTACAAGTACTCTGCTCCTTCGTTCTCCTATTCTACAAGTACTCTGCTCCTTCGTTCTCCTATTCTACAAGTACTCTGCTCCTTCGTTCTCCTATTCTACAAGTACTCTGCTCCTTCGTTCTCCTATTCTACAAGTACTCTGCTCCTTTCGTTCTCCTATTCTACAAGTACTCTGCTCCTTCGTTCTCCTATTCTACAAGTACTCTGCTCCTTCGTTCTCCTATTCTACAAGTACTCTGCTCCTTCGTTCTCCTATTCTACAAGTACTCTGCTCCTTCGTTCTCCTATTCTACAAGTACTCTGCTCCTTGGTTCTCCTATTCTACAAGTACTCGGCTCCTTCGTTCTCCTATTCTACAAGTACTCGGCTCCTTGGTTCTCCGATTCTACAAGTACTCTGCTCCTTCGTTCTCCGATTCTACAAGTACTCGGCTCCTTCGTTCTCCGATTCTACAAGTACTCGGCTCCTTCGTTCTCCGATTCTACAAGTACTCTGCTCCTTCGTTCTCCGATTCTACAAGTACTCTGCTCCTTCGTTCTCCGATTCTACAAGTACTCTGCTCCTTCGTTCTCCGATTCTACAAGTACTCTGCTCCTTCGTTCTCCGATTCTACAAGTACTCTGCTCCTTCGTTCTCCGATTCTACAAGTACTCTGCTCCTTCGTTCTCCGATTCTACAAGTACTCTGCTCCTTCGTTCTCCGATTCTACAAGTACTCTGCTCCTTCGTTCTCCGATTCTACAAGTACTCTGCTCCTTCGTTCTCCGATTCTACAAGTACTCTGCTCCTTCGTTCTCCGATTCTACAAGTACTCTGCTCCTTCGTTCTCCGATTCTACAAGTACTCTGCTCCTTCGTTCTCCGATTCTACAAGTACTCTGCTCCTTCGTTCTCCGATTCTACAAGTACTCTGCTCCTTCGTTCTCCGATTCTACAAGTACTCTGCTCCTTCGTTCTCCGATTCTACAAGTACTCTGCTCCTTCGTTCTCCGATTCTACAAGTACTCTGCTCCTTCGTTCTCCGATTCTACAAGTACTCTGCTCCTTCGTTCTCCGATTCTACAAGTACTCTGCTCCTTCGTTCTCCGATTCTACAAGTACTCTGCTCCTTCGTTCTCCGATTCTACAAGTACTCTGCTCCTTCGTTCTCCGATTCTACAAGTACTCTGCTCCTTCGTTCTCCGATTCTACAAGTACTCTGCTCCTTCGTTCTCCGATTCTACAAGTACTCTGCTCCTTCGTTCTCCGATTCTACAAGTACTCTGCTCCTTCGTTCTCCGATTCTACAAGTACTCTGCTCCTTCGTTCTCCGATTCTACAAGTACTCTGCTCCTTCGTTCTCCGATTCTACAAGTACTCTGCTCCTTCGTTCTCCGATTCTACAAGTACTCTGCTCCTTCGTTCTCCGATTCTACAAGTACTCTGCTCCTTCGTTCTCCGATTCTACAAGTACTCTGCTCCTTCGTTCTCCGATTCTACAAGTACTCTGCTCCTTCGTTCTCCGATTCTACAAGTACTCTGCTCCTTCGTTCTCCGATTCTACAAGTACTCTGCTCCTTCGTTCTCCGATTCTACAAGTACTCTGCTCCTTCGTTCTCCGATTCTACAAGTACTCTGCTCCTTCGTTCTCCGATTCTACAAGTACTCTGCTCCTTCGTTCTCCGATTCTACAAGTACTCTGCTCCTTCGTTCTCCGATTCTACAAGTACTCTGCTCCTTCGTTCTCCGATTCTACAAGTACTCTGCTCCTTCGTTCTCCGATTCTACAAGTACTCTGCTCCTTCGTTCTCCGATTCTACAAGTACTCTGCTCCTTCGTTCTCCGATTCTACAAGTACTCTGCTCCTTCGTTCTCCGATTCTACAAGTACTCTGCTCCTTCGTTCTCCGATTCTACAAGTACTCTGCTCCTTCGTTCTCCGATTCTACAAGTACTCTGCTCCTTCGTTCTCCGATTCTACAAGTACTCTGCTCCTTCGTTCTCCGATTCTACAAGTACTCTGCTCCTTCGTTCTCCGATTCTACAAGTACTCTGCTCCTTCGTTCTCCGATTCTACAAGTACTCTGCTCCTTCGTTCTCCGATTCTACAAGTACTCTGCTCCTTCGTTCTCCGATTCTACAAGTACTCTGCTCCTTCGTTCTCCGATTCTACAAGTACTCTGCTCCTTCGTTCTCCGATTCTACAAGTACTCTGCTCCTTCGTTCTCCGATTCTACAAGTACTCTGCTCCTTCGTTCTCCGATTCTACAAGTACTCTGCTCCTTCGTTCTCCGATTCTACAAGTACTCTGCTCCTTCGTTCTCCGATTCTACAAGTACTCTGCTCCTTCGTTCTCCGATTCTACAAGTACTCTGCTCCTTCGTTCTCCGATTCTACAAGTACTCTGCTCCTTCGTTCTCCGATTCTACAAGTACTCTGCTCCTTCGTTCTCCGATTCTACAAGTACTCTGCTCCTTCGTTCTCCGATTCTACAAGTACTCTGCTCCTTCGTTCTCCGATTCTACAAGTACTCTGCTCCTTCGTTCTCCGATTCTACAAGTACTCTGCTCCTTCGTTCTCCGATTCTACAAGTACTCTGCTCCTTCGTTCTCCGATTCTACAAGTACTCTGCTCCTTCGTTCTCCGATTCTACAAGTACTCTGCTCCTTCGTTCTCCGATTCTACAAGTACTCTGCTCCTTCGTTCTCCGATTCTACAAGTACTCTGCTCCTTCGTTCTCCGATTCTACAAGTACTCTGCTCCTTCGTTCTCCGATTCTACAAGTACTCTGCTCCTTCGTTCTCCGATTCTACAAGTACTCTGCTCCTTCGTTCTCCGATTCTACAAGTACTCTGCTCCTTCGTTCTCCGATTCTACAAGTACTCTGCTCCTTCGTTCTCCGATTCTACAAGTACTCTGCTCCTTCGTTCTCCGATTCTACAAGTACTCTGCTCCTTCGTTCTCCGATTCTACAAGTACTCTGCTCCTTCGTTCTCCGATTCTACAAGTACTCTGCTCCTTCGTTCTCCGATTCTACAAGTACTCTGCTCCTTCGTTCTCCGATTCTACAAGTACTCTGCTCCTTCGTTCTCCGATTCTACAAGTACTCTGCTCCTTCGTTCTCCGATTCTACAAGTACTCTGCTCCTTCGTTCTCCGATTCTACAAGTACTCTGCTCCTTCGTTCTCCGATTCTACAAGTACTCTGCTCCTTCGTTCTCCGATTCTACAAGTACTCTGCTCCTTCGTTCTCCGATTCTACAAGTACTCTGCTCCTTCGTTCTCCGATTCTACAAGTACTCTGCTCCTTCGTTCTCCGATTCTACAAGTACTCTGCTCCTTCGTTCTCCGATTCTACAAGTACTCTGCTCCTTCGTTCTCCGATTCTACAAGTACTCTGCTCCTTCGTTCTCCGATTCTACAAGTACTCTGCTCCTTCGTTCTCCGATTCTACAAGTACTCTGCTCCTTCGTTCTCCGATTCTACAAGTACTCTGCTCCTTCGTTCTCCGATTCTACAAGTACTCTGCTCCTTCGTTCTCCGATTCTACAAGTACTCTGCTCCTTCGTTCTCCGATTCTACAAGTACTCTGCTCCTTCGTTCTCCGATTCTACAAGTACTCTGCTCCTTCGTTCTCCGATTCTACAAGTACTCTGCTCCTTCGTTCTCCGATTCTACAAGTACTCTGCTCCTTCGTTCTCCGATTCTACAAGTACTCTGCTCCTTCGTTCTCCGATTCTACAAGTACTCTGCTCCTTCGTTCTCCGATTCTACAAGTACTCTGCTCCTTCGTTCTCCGATTCTACAAGTACTCTGCTCCTTCGTTCTCCGATTCTACAAGTACTCTGCTCCTTCGTTCTCCGATTCTACAAGTACTCTGCTCCTTCGTTCTCCGATTCTACAAGTACTCTGCTCCTTCGTTCTCCGATTCTACAAGTACTCTGCTCCTTCGTTCTCCGATTCTACAAGTACTCTGCTCCTTCGTTCTCCGATTCTACAAGTACTCTGCTCCTTCGTTCTCCGATTCTACAAGTACTCTGCTCCTTCGTTCTCCGATTCTACAAGTACTCTGCTCCTTCGTTCTCCGATTCTACAAGTACTCTGCTCCTTCGTTCTCCGATTCTACAAGTACTCTGCTCCTTCGTTCTCCGATTCTACAAGTACTCTGCTCCTTCGTTCTCCGATTCTACAAGTACTCTGCTCCTTCGTTCTCCGATTCTACAAGTACTCTGCTCCTTCGTTCTCCGATTCTACAAGTACTCTGCTCCTTCGTTCTCCGATTCTACAAGTACTCTGCTCCTTCGTTCTCCGATTCTACAAGTACTCTGCTCCTTCGTTCTCCGATTCTACAAGTACTCTGCTCCTTCGTTCTCCGATTCTACAAGTACTCTGCTCCTTCGTTCTCCGATTCTACAAGTACTCTGCTCCTTCGTTCTCCGATTCTACAAGTACTCTGCTCCTTCGTTCTCCGATTCTACAAGTACTCTGCTCCTTCGTTCTCCGATTCTACAAGTACTCTGCTCCTTCGTTCTCCGATTCTACAAGTACTCTGCTCCTTCGTTCTCCGATTCTACAAGTACTCTGCTCCTTCGTTCTCCGATTCTACAAGTACTCTGCTCCTTCGTTCTCCGATTCTACAAGTACTCTGCTCCTTCGTTCTCCGATTCTACAAGTACTCTGCTCCTTCGTTCTCCGATTCTACAAGTACTCTGCTCCTTCGTTCTCCGATTCTACAAGTACTCTGCTCCTTCGTTCTCCGATTCTACAAGTACTCTGCTCCTTCGTTCTCCGATTCTACAAGTACTCTGCTCCTTCGTTCTCCGATTCTACAAGTACTCTGCTCCTTCGTTCTCCGATTCTACAAGTACTCTGCTCCTTCGTTCTCCGATTCTACAAGTACTCTGCTCCTTCGTTCTCCGATTCTACAAGTACTCTGCTCCTTCGTTCTCCGATTCTACAAGTACTCTGTTCACAGACAGACACACACATACACTTACAGACAAATTATTCATATTAAATGTCCACCCAGCCTCCCTACCTGGAGAGGATCTGTCCCTGGGGTCCAGTGGGGCTTCACTTCGGCGGGCGGCTGTGTGCTAATCAGACGCGGCGAGGGAGCTCTAACTTCTCTGCTCCCTCGCGGGCTGTCTACTGATGTCGGGAGCCGGAATATGACGTCATATTCCGGCTCCCGCGGCATCAGCAAACATCGCGCTAGAGAGGTTAGAGCTCCCTCGCCGCGTCTGATCTTATCACTGCCGCACGCCACGCCGGGGGGTCCAGAAGGTGGCCTGGATGGAGGGAGCGCTTCCCTCCTGCCGATCACTGAAAACTTGCGTCCGCCCAAAAGGAGAAATCCTCTCAAAAAGAGGATTTAGCCGCCAAAATCCCTACCGCCCACCTGGAATCCTGAAACTCCCACTAGTGGGCAGTAGGGACCAGGTTGACGACCCATGAGGTATATCCTAATGCAAGGGATTCTAGGTGGGCATGTGCCAATTAGTTCAACAAAGAACCACCTCTTTGCCTCATTATTCCATTTTAAACATGGATTCCTTGGAGTTTGTGTTTGCTGTATACAACAGCTTTGTAACACAAATCAGGAAGAGATGCATATTGACTAGCCATTGATATTAAGTGGAAGGGATTTTCAATCATTTTTTTCCCCACTATAAATGTCTTGGTTTGTGCTTTGCAAGTAACGCCAGTAGCCAACCTCATGCTGATGAGTTGCATTTATAACAAAACAGCTGTCCATGAGTGGTTCACTAGCTTTGAATCTCTGAGTTGTGTACTCTGGGTTATGCCCACTCAGAGTCCCTTACAGTGGTAACATCACTGCAAATTGAGATTTCTGTGGGAAAAGCGAGTCTTATGGCTTGACTGGTGGGCAGATCAATGTGTTTATCATTGTATTGACTATTGTTCCACAGTATAGAAATGACCGTGTCCATGGTTACACCTTTAACAGTCTGGTGACTGCTTGATCTATTTGGAGTGGTACAAAGTGTCATCCTTGCCTCCTTCCTTTTGGTGTAGGACCTTATGGGATGTTCATATTTCCTGGGCAATAATTATTTCCTGTCCCTTGATAGTCAATGGGAAGGAATTTCTAAAATTGTTTATCTAAACAGTAGTCTCATGGTTTGTGTTTCAGGTTTGGTATACCGGGATACAGACGATACAGCAGCGGTGGAAGTTATCCAAGCATCCCCCTTTCCTCACCCTTACCTGGGATACCGAAACCAGTCTTTGCAAGAGTTGATGGGCAAGAGAAATTTGAAACCAAAGTCACCACGCTGGAAAATGGGTTGAGAGTGGCATCACAGAATAAATTTGGACAGTTTTGTACAGTTGGAAGTAAGAAAAGTTGCACAAAAATATGTACACATGATTATTCACAAGTTATTATTCACATAGGCGTCTAAGGCAGTCTATGCTGAAACTCGAATTCCCAACAATTTCCACTTTCGTAAATAACTTTGATTTCAGGAATTGAGTACCACTTAGGGAAGATTAGTTTGACTGAGAGTTAATTGTCTAAACATGGAAATTGGAAAACTAATAAACCATTTAACAAAAGGCACGGGTTGACCAAAGTGGATCCCCAAATTACTTCTAAGTGTTATCTTGGGACATACCTGGGGTACATTAACAATTAAATAAATGGTTTGCCATTTTATGTTGATTTTAGTGCTAAGTCAATTGATGCTTTCATATTATTACATATTCATTTTTTTCTACTTATTTTATTGACAGTTTTGATCAACTCTGGTTCCAGACATGAAACTAAATATCTGAGTGGAATTTCTCATTTTTTAGAAAAACTTGCCTTCTCAGTAAGTATGATGTAAAGTAGATCATCATTGCTGCACTGATACCGCATCCTCCTAAAATGTTGTTGTATATAATGGGAGGATGTTAACAGAACAAGTGAAAATGTGTCTTATTATTTTCTAGTCAACAGCTCAGTTTGGGAGCAAGGATGAAATTCTTCTGACACTGGAGAAACATGGAGGCATATGTGACTGTCAAACATCCAGGTAATACATACAGACTTTAAAGGGAGACTCTAGGCTCCTAATCACTTTTTTTTTTTAGACTGACAAAATTACATCACTGAGGTTAGCAGCAAGAGTTAATGCTTAGCATTTCAAATGGGGCATTATGCTGATTGTATGTCACAAATTACCTATGCAATAGGATATTTGACATGTGTTGGTATATCAAGCATCTCCTAGGTCATTTCTTTAACAACAGCTCCCTTTGTACTTAACTTGTAAGTATTTAGTGTGGTCAGTATTGTAATGCAGAAGACAACTCACAATGCATCGAAAACAATCCCATACTCACCTTGACGATTGTCAGTGATTGAAAAAGGACATTATATTATGTATTCCGTTGTAACGTTGTGTATTACCTTATAGGGATACAACTATGTATGCGGTTTCCGCTGATGCAAAAGGACTAGATACAGTGGTCAGCCTATTAGCTGAAGTTGTCCTGCATCCCAGACTGTCTGGTAAGTGGACTTTCTATTTCTCTTTATGCTAAATTTGTGGAGAAAATATTAGACCAGTATACCTGTCTGCCACATGACATTGTATGATTTCACTTTTTTAGGTTGTATAATACCACAGAGTCCTTAACGTTGTAAACCTGTGTAATCATTGTAATCATGTGTTCTCGTTGCAGACGAGGAGATTGAGATGACTCAAATGGCGATACGATTTGAGTTGGAAGATCTTAATATGAGACCAGACCCTGAACCTTTGCTTACAGAAATGATCCATGCAGTAAGTTTATAAATGCTTTAATAGGATTATTTATTTATTACCTGTTGACAAACCAACACAAACAAGTTCAGGTTCCATGCTTCATTTGTCTAATATCTAATGCTGGGGTGCATCAGGAGTGAAGTAGCCCTGCAAAAGCGAATACGTGATTATCCTAGTCCGGAGATCACTGTGATGTTAGTATGCTACAAAGTTTCCCTAGAAACTCATCACCATTCCATGATTGAATGCAATATTTTGTATATTACTGTGATCTGATGTGGCTGAGATGCATTTTAAATTTTTACTGTTAGGGGTTACATTTTTATCTCTTTTAAATCCTAATGTATCATTCGATAATTGCATATAAATTATAATAGGTAAATCTGTGACAAGAATGTTTTACTTTTTTTTTTTTTTTCCTGTTACTAAAGCCCTACCTGCTCTGTAAAAAAAACAATATATGAAGAGAGATAATTATGGTTAAACTAGCAGTGAAATTTCTGCATTAGCAGGGGGTTGGGCCTTGCGCTCACAGCTGATGGCACCATAACCACTACAGCAATGACTAAGAAACCGTTCACGTTTATATCGTATGTTGCAGTTTCACAAAGTATTGTTTGTTCATATTTTTGCAGGCAGCCTTTCGAGGTAACACTGTGGGGCTTCCCAGGTTTTGCCCTTCTGAGAACATTGAAAAGATCAACCAGAAAACACTGCATAACTACATGCACAACTACTACACCCCAGATAGGATGGTGCTTGCTGGTGTTGGCATCGAGCACGATCAACTCCTGGAATGTGCCAAGAAATATCTCCTAGGTGTGGAGCCTGTGTGGGCATCGGGAAATCCCAAGGTCATTGATAAGTCCATTTCTCAGTACACAGGAGGGATAGTCAAGGTAAGATATCACCTTCAATGGTATTTACATTTTTTATTTTTTTAATTATTAAGCATTTACACATCATGTTATGGTCCAAGTGGCTATGTTACCACTGACAGCATGAAATAACTAATCTGAATAATAAAGGTGTATGTTGTGGTAGTTGCCATAGTGAACATAGGTCCAACAGCATGCAAATTGTCACTTTAATTTGCAGGTGCTCTACAAAGCCTGGATAATAGAGGTGTTTTCTTGTTCCTTTTCATCAGGTTGAGAAAGACATGTCTGATGTGAGTTTGGGGCCAACTCCAATCCCAGAACTCACACACATCATGATCGGATTGGAGAGCTGCTCCTTTCTGGTAAGAATTCCTGCCATTTCGCTAAAATTAAAGCCCTAGGATCCATCTAAACACTCCATTTAAAAAAAAAATAAAAAAAATAATTTTAACAATTAAGTAGATATTTATCCAAAGAAAAATTGCCTTTTTTTTTTTTTGCATGTTTTATTTTGGATATATGGAAAAAAAAAACAGCTTGAGGCAAGCCCTAGAACAGCGTTTATGCCACTTTTCTTATCTCTGTGGATCTAACGGAAGCGGAAGAAAACCTCCCTGGGTGTCAGGCAGGAGGTGCACCCATTGAAATCTGCACTTTATAAACATTCCAGAACATTAGAGATTCCAGACACATGAAGCACGTAAACATCTGTAGTCTGATGCATTGTCTGAGGAGGGTGTATGCTAGCGATTGGACCACATAAGAAATGCCTTGGGATGACTACTTAAAATAGGTCTATCAAAACCTGAAATCTTTTTGTGTGGTTTAATTTTAAAAGATAGGATACTTTTTATGATAAATTTCATATTAAGAATTCTGCAACAACTATAGACTGTCTGAGAATGACTTGGAATCTTAAGGCTGCATTTATTCCCCTGTTTATTCATTGTTCTGCAGGAAGATGACTTCATCCCTTTCGCCGTGTTAAACATGATGATGGGTGGCGGGGGCTCCTTCTCAGCTGGGGGTCCAGGAAAAGGAATGTTCACCAGACTGTACCTCAATGTACTCAACAGGTGAGCCCACCATTTGGATCAAATCGGGAAACACTGGAGAGGTGATCTTTTGTAGATCTTAAACTGGAAATGTCATCCTTAACCCCTTAAGGACACATGACGTGTGTGACATGTCATGATTCCCTTTCATTCCAGAAGTTTGGTCCTTAAGGGGGTTAAACATATGGAAGTCCTGGTCCCCTTAAAACCAATTTAATCAATTTCTTCCATACATCGTACTAAGTAGTACATAGAATTTTTCTGAAACTAATATTCTGCATTTGGCAGATCGTCAGCCAGACCAGTGCTAGTTAATGCCTTTTTGTCAGTGATGTAGTGGTGTAATTCATTAACTGCATATATTAGATGCAAGATAATGTTTCCAGTTTTGCTATGTTTGCATTTAAAAATTTGCAATTCCATTGTCCGTTTTTCACACACCCCATAAACGTGAATTTTCAGTTATATTGTAACTATGCATTGACGTTGCCTATATTATTTTGTTTCTTATTTAAAAAAAATAAAAAAAATCGATTATTTTAAAATGGTAAGTGTAGACTAAACATAAAGCCATATAAATATTTATACATTTTTTTTAAAACCATTTTGTGTAACTGATGCCCTACTCAAGCCACTTCGATCCAATAAACATTACAAATGTTTCAATATTGTTAGAGAAACTTTGCAAATGATTTATCTACAAAATTAGCCACTGATTTAATTGCGACTTCGGCCGAGAAATCATTTGTAAAGTTTATCTAACAGTATTGAATAACTTGGAAAGCTTAATAAATGGAGGGCTTAAGTGTCTTATTTCTTTGCAACAATGTAATCTGTGTTAGTAAATCAAAGTAATGTAATTTGTTTCATAAATCACCCTCAGCCCTCACTCTGCAAACCGTGCAATAAGATTCCTATTTCTCTTTTTTCACCCAGGCACCACTGGATGTATAATGCAACTTCGTATCACCACAGTTATGAAGATACAGGCCTCCTGTGCATCCACGCCAGCGCAGACCCCCGGCAGGTGAGATTTTGCAGGGATTCTTTTAGAAGTAAATGGTAGAACAGCCAAGTTCCATAACATTACGTGTCTGAATTTGTTCCTGTGTGCGATTTCCTTTAAATCATAAATCTTGTGTGAGAAAGGTACTTTTCTCTTCTTGTATCTGTTCACCTTAACTTATTTGCTGTGGGAACACCGCTACGGTAAATGTTGGTGTTATGTACTTGCCAATAATTTAATGTAAAGACTTTTATTTTCTTTCCAGGTCAGAGACATGGTTGAAATAATCACTCGGGAATTCACTCTGATGGCTGGGTCTGTAGGGGAGGTAAGAACGCACGCTTTCTTTGCGCTAAATGTTCAGTTCTGGGTGGAGAGTAATACAGGTTTTACAGCTATCTCTGGTTAATAGACATGTTTGAAACTCAGACCTGTGATCTTAAGGAAAGTTTTTGTTTTTTTATAATTGGATGTATTTTTTTTAATTGTAATTCATAAGTTACATAAATGTCATGTTTTATTTTTTTCTGTAACCAGGTGGAACTGAATAGAGCAAAGACCCAACTAAAATCAATGCTTATGATGAATCTGGAATCCAGACCGGTTATTTTCGAGGATGTTGGGAGGCAGGTGTTGGCCACCGGGGCAAGGAAGCTCCCCTACGAGCTTTGCAATCTGATTGGTGAGTAAAACACAACTGCTTCCCAATTATTATTTAATCTTTTACCTGTGTTGGCATTTTAATGAGATTCTAACAGTCTATATAGATTTTTAAAATGACTGAACATAAACGTAAATCTCTCCTTGTTTTCGGAAAGTTGTATAATTCCTTATTCCGGGTCCTTTCAGATAACGTGAAAGCTAGTGACGTCAAGAGAGTTGCCACTAAGATGCTGCGTAACAAACCAGCTGTGGCAGCGTTAGGAGACCTCACAGAGCTCCCAGACTATGACCACATTCAGGCTGCACTCTCCAGCAAAGATGGACGCTTGCCCAGATCATACCGACTTTTTCGATAGGCATCTGACTTCACCTGCCCATTTTTGTAAAGAACTAAAATCACTGGAGAGGCAAAATGTGCTCTGAAGACCTATCATAACAACAACAGACGGTGGATGAAAGATCATCGCTGGACAATATTAAAAAAATTTTCCCATGATGTCGCATCGCTGATGATGCAGGGAATTTTCTGTGGATAAACTGAAAGAGCCCTGCGTGTTTAACTAAGCCATGAAAACCACAAATTCGGAATCTGAAGCCACATCTAGCAGGTTCTGTTTCTTTGGTACCATATTCTCTTCGTTACATTTACTTGCCAAAATAGCGCTTGTATTTTTTTGTTTAGTATATATTATTGTGAGTCAGTTCATAGCATCATATAGTGGGAGATCTGTGCTGCCGTGTAAAGTGAGACCGAGTATTACTGCATTCTGCCAAACAGAAAAAAATTGAAAATATTCCTGCAAAGCCGAACAATTTTTGTAATTAAAGAAAAAGGTATCAAGGCGTGTGGCGGGACTGGAATGGATATTTAATGGAATTGCGCTCTGACCTTTGTCCCTCCAGTCCTAAATTCAGACATGGATTGTACAACAAAATTGTGGAGTTAGGTGGTCTTTGGAGTGAATGGGATTGAGGAATAATCCAGCCTTTTCTTATCACAATAATACAATGTTCTTTAAACCAAGCTATTTTTTGGAGGTCTATACAAGGTCTTTACTAAGAGAGGGTTAGGCTAGGATTATAATCTACTGAGAAGCAGAAAGGAAAGTTCTGCACCTTTTCGACAAACGAGCCCTGTAATCTTGTAACAAGCGTACAAAGGTATTTCCTCTGCTGTAGTTTGTTTGACACTAGGGTTTGCAATAATACTCTGACATTTAGTAGTCAAGGAGATCTATTTATTAGCCATGGAAGAAGTTACACCCATTAGGCATTGATTATTGCTTTATGCCAGCAGCAATGGATTGGGGGATTTGTCTAACGCTGGCGTTAAAATGGCCTAATGATGAGTGAATTACATTAAAGCAACAGTCTGGGAACCATATTTGAATTAATTTGTTATGGTGTCAGGAGGTCCCTGGCTGGCCTTGATGGATTTGACCCAGTAACATCTGTTTAAGTTTGAGGCTTGAAACAGGAAGCCTCTGATTGAGCACCACTGAGGGAGCCTGTCAGTACCTCCCCATTCACAAAACAGATTAATATTTTTCTCAAGCCGTCCTGTGAATAGGGAGCTACTGATTAGGCTGCGAGTAACAGCTGCTGTCTCTGTTTCAAGCTTTGAACTCAAACGGATGAGGAGGAAGCAGAACTGAATGATGCTGGACTGAACACTTTGTGGTTAAAACAGTTAATTAACAGTTTGACGCCTGAAGGTGAGCCGGTGCCAGGGCCCTTCAATTAAGTTATGGTGCCTGGAGTGATCTTTTACTATATAACAAGATTAGGGCGTTAGGAAAGCCCTCTAACTTGGCTATTTTTACAATTCTCTGTTTAGTGAACGTCTTTTTTTTTTTTTAACAAACAACAAAAAAAACATGCCTAAGCCTTTCTATCTGTAATACAGTTAAAATGTATTAAAATTGTACAAACCTGTGGGCGTAATCCTATAGTCAGCCATACTCAGAAGACATTTTACGTATTTCAGGATGTGTGTGGGGTACAAACTTACATTACGGTTACATTTCTTTCCATTTCCAATATTTTAAAAGGCCAGAGATGGGCATATTGTTTGGGGGAGGGTTGGCTAAGAGGATAACTAGTCTGGGGATTTTTTTTTGACCACTTAATTTGCTGCAACTTCATGCAATTGAGAAAAATTTAATTTGTAACAAATCCTTTCGTTATATGAGCGAACAGGTCATCACGACTTGCTGCGCATGCACACTAGGCTCCCAGTGTTTGGGGAACATTGGATTGTCTGAAATCATCAGTATCGATTTATTGATTATCTCTGCGTTGGAGGCAGGATCAGCTTCATGGAAACCAGCGAGTGTTAAATTTTTTTTTTTATTTTTTTTTTAAAGGTGGGCTAAACTACATGTTTGGATGTTTAAGGCTTCTCAAGACACAGTTTTATTGTGGTGGGGCTTTGTGAAAACCACTAACTCTTACTACAACATTATTGTTATTGAATAAACTTTGTATTTTAGTTATTTACTGAGGATCTTTCTGTGATAGTAATGTTGCTCAGCCGATATAGTAAATGATATTGGACAATATATGGAATTTAGTCGAAGCAGCAGTTTTCTGGATTTTTGACTTATCTGGGATCTACCCGACACCACTCTCTCCTTCTTTCCTTAAAGGACCACTCTAGGCACCCAGACCACTTCAGCTTAATGAAGTGGTCTGGGTGCCAGGTCCAGCTAGGGTTAACTAATTGTTTTATAAACATAGCAGTTTCAGAGAAACTGCTATGTTTATCAATTAGTTAAGCCTTCCCCTATTTCCTCTAGTGGCTGTCTCACTGACAGCCGCTAGAGGCGCTTGCGTGATTCTCACTGTGAAAATCACAGTGAGAGCACGCAAGCGTCCATAGGAAAGCATTATGAATGCTTTCTTATCTGACCGGCTGAATGCGCGCGCAGCTCTTGCCGCGCTTGCGCATTCAGCCGACACGGAGGCGGGGAGGAATGGAGGCGGAGAGGAGGAGGAGAGCTCCCCGCCCAGCGCTGGAAAAAAGTAAGTTTTACCCCTTTTCCCCTTTCCAGAGCCGGGCGGGAGGGGGTCCCTGAGGGTTGGGGCACCCTCAGGGCACTCTAGTGCCAGGAAAAAGAGTATGCTTTCCTGGCACTAGAGTGGTCCTTTAAAAGTCTGAGAGCCTCAAGTCCTGCAGTGCAAGATCAGCTTACGGGTTGAGTACCAGCTGATTGCTCTCCGCTCTGCACCGTAAGGCTTAACTCAGGCAAGAGAGCTTCCGGCTCTGAGTGGCAGGGATCGGTGCCTGGCAGCTTAGAAGGCTCTCTGTTATTACAGGGTTATTTTGATTGGTTTAGTCTCTACCCATTTGGAACCCATTTACCTGAACCATCTTGTATTATGTTTTATAATTGTGGTGAAACAGCACATCTATCTCCACATTAGTGAAAATATATAAATACATTTAAAAAAAGTAAATATAGACCCAAGCAAAGTTATGTTACCAAAAAAAATAAGATGCCCTAGTTCATAGTTCTCTGTGCTAATCCTCACATACACCATAAAGTATCTTGGCCAATGAAGAGCCTCTCATTTTGGCCTATGGAATCTGATCTTAACAGTAGAGGCACCCAGGCCACTTTAATCTCAATGAAGTGGTCTGGATGCCATGTGTCGGCAATGCTTCCTATGCAGGTATAACCTGCCTCTAATAGTTGTCATTATGACAGTCAGACCCGCATTAGTGAAATAGCACAGTAAAACTATATCTATGACATGGTCTCCTGGAGCATGTATGTTATACCGCGCATGCACACTAGCCTCCCAATGCTTTTCTAAGGGAAAACATTGGATTGGCTGAGATCATCAATCTCAATGATCTCAGGCAGAGCTTGATTGAGGAAAACAGCGAGGGCTGAAAGGTAACTAAATCACTTTAATTTTTTATAGATATGGAGCAGGGGTTTCAGTAACTTAAATTTCAGTTATCAAATCTCCCACTTATAAAAGGTGGCTTAACTGCATGTCCCAGAGAGATTCACAGTGATGCCCAGTGACATGTGCAGCTCTTATTGTGTACTGCAGGTTAGAAAGGAAGCTGTGTGTAAGTACTGTAAGCAGCAAAATGTAGCATTATAGGATAGAGGATACAAAATTGGGCATACACACAGCTACTTATGTGTGCCAAAAGCTATACAATGCATAAAAGATGTTTAGCTTGGAGTTTCCCTTTAACATAATAAAAAATACTCCTTTACAGCAGGAGGAAATGGGTGAGATCAAGTAGATCCAATATTAATGCAACGTCCAACATCTTATTTCGCAATACAGAAAGCAGATGACATTTGGAAAGGTTTTATTTTTGTGGTCTGATGTTCATATAAGTTAAATATTTACATATATTACATTTAATAAAACAAGGTCATAGACCCGAGACAGTGCATTTGTTGTAAGTAAGGAATGACTTTGCTGCTTGAGTGGCCTGAGCAGCCCCCCCCGCCCCCCCCATGTGGCTAACAGGGGGTTTTGTAGTGTCTGAATAAAACTCATAATTGTGGGTTCTTTGTGTTTAAAATGCTTTTTTTTTTTTTTAACCACATCATCCGTAATTAATATTGAATCATGCATGGCAGGAAACGCTAAAGCTGGTAATGAAATATAACTTGAGAGACCCAGAATGCCATCCTCTTAGAGTATATATTTATCTTCTCCCTGGAAGGAAGATATAATAGATAAACATTAAGTGCTTGGTAGGTGGCCAATCGCTGTAGTCCTTATGGTCAGCATTCAGTTGGGTGCAATCTTGTTCTGTTTTAGTCATGAGACTGTACAGACAGTGCTGTTTTTCTGGTTTTTCACAGCCTGACGCTTCTGGAATTCTCGTGAGCTTCTCCTTTTAATGCCCAGCAAATAGAGTTCTCGGTCAAACTGCCCAGCGGCTAGAGGGATGCTGAAAATAGAGGAATGCGGTCAATATTCTACCAGACAGCTTATAGCTACACGTTAGTTGGAATGTAACTGAAACGTTAACCCCTTCCCAATGTTAGGACGGTCAATGCTGTCCTACATAGAGTGGGCTTTATTGCCTTTAGTTTTGGTGGGAGCAGGGAAGTCAGCACTGCATAGAGCTCTTTAACTCCACCAGCTGTGATGGATCTGAGCTGCAGGCTTGTGAAGGAAGACCCCAGGGGTCTCAATAGACCTTGGCAAGGTCTCCTTGCATGGCCACAAGCCGATTGTGATCGGTGCTGGGCTTTGCCAGCTGACTAGCACTAATTACAGTGTAATCAGCTGGACCCATTTAGAATTTCATTGAATAGAAATTAGCAGTGGGTTTCTTTAAGGGTAGGGTTAGTGTTAAGGTAATGGTTAAAGCGGAGTTAAATTTAAGGGTAAGGTATTCAGTTAGTTAGTGTATGTAATGGGTATGGTTGGTAAAGGGTTAGTACTAACTAAAAATTAATTGCCTTCATATTAGATATTTAACAAATCAGGACTGATATGAATTTTTTTGGGGTTCTTTGTATTTAGTTGAACTAAATATGAGATATTAAATACACATGGGATACATCTATATGGGATATTAAATAATATGGGATACTAAATGAAAGCCCTGTCTTTAAAAAAACATGTAATACATATGGAGACACAAAGAGAAACCCTTAAGTTATGGTTGAACACACCAGAAAAACTACATTAAGCTGTAGGTGTTCTGGTGACTATAGTGGCCCTTTTATCTAAAAAATTAAACAACAAACGTTGAATTCAAGACCTGTATGTCACTCACAGTTCACACAAAGTGCACATATACACAGTACAACTAAGTTCCTTACTTGTCTCTGCCAGGTCTAATCCGCACATCGAATAAACCAAACACTGGTCTATGGTCAGAAGTTTTCATCAGCGAACATGAAGCGTATTTCGTTACACGAATGTCACCTTTATGCCGACTCTTGTAAACCACTCGGTCCTGAGAGATAAAGGGTGTTTTATAAAGAAACCTTGACAGCGAATTAGGAAAAACACTTAAAGCAACACTATAGTGTGCCGAGGCGCTGGGTCGGGCTCCTTCTCCGCCAGCTGATGGACAGCACAACGAGAGCCGTGCACACATTAGGCCTTCCCCATAGGAAAGCACTGACTCAATGCTTTACTATGGAGTGTTTGATGAAGCTGGTTGTCCTCATGCAAAGTGTGAGGATGTCCAGAATTGTTTTGCAGGAAGCGCCTCTCGTGGCTGTCTGGTAGACCGCCACTAGACGCAGTCTTAATTCTGCAATGTTTGCAGCTGCAGGGTTAACATGACAGTCCCTGCACCTAAACCATTTCAATGCGATATGGTAGTGTCCCTTTAACTTTACTCACACACACATAACTATTTCACGTACAAATTTCTGTTCAAAGACAAAAAAAAGAAGTCTATTGCAATTTAATTTTTGATTTACTCTTTCATCCAGTAAGTAGTAGGGATATAAAGCATCAGAGTTTATGCATTATCCCTCGTTTTGCAATTCTGACAATCAGTAAAATGAACGCACAAATGCAAAAACATTTCAACATGTAAAGTGGAGAACTAAGCTGTAGATAAGGATTGTCAAATATCCTGTTGCCTCTGATCATTTGTAATGAAGATACTAGCAGTTTAAGGAATAGATTTCCAAACATATCACAATATTGACGATTTGACTTCCATGTCTGTAAAATGCCTACATCCCACATTTGCAATTAGCTATGTAATATCGAAGTCTTACATGCTTAAACAAACCAACAAGGTAATTCTGCTGAACAGAATATAATGCAGAAAGCAGACATGACAAACATTACCCCCTTACAGTGTAGGAAGGCGTTCTCTGCTTAGAGGTAGTATCATAGGCATCACATCCAATGTCAAATTTGTACGTGGGGAGGAACTGAATTTCGGCTTCCTCAAAACCTTTAAATATCGACCCTAAAAAAGCAAATAATATAGAATATACATTTTAAGAACATTTTCTCTGGAAATCAAAGCCCTTTGGGGAGATATTTTTTGTTTTTCAGTGTTGTATATAACAGACTTTTTCATTGCGACATTTACATAACTCTACCGCTATGGCGAGACAAGCCTTTATTTCATATATACGGAACCTGCTTTTTTTAATAAAATGCTATGACCCCTCTATGTAAAAGGCAGTGTTCAAATGCATAAAAACAGGGGGATGTCACAGGGGTCTTGCGCAGACCAATCACAGGCTTCTCATACAGAAGTCTGTAATTGGACCAATTCCCATCTCAGAGAGCATGCGCGCTGGATGGAAGCAAGGGGAGGGAATGTTTCTATTTAAAAAACAATAATAAATATATGTCTACAGTGGACGGAGGCAGGAGGGGAAGCTAGCTTCTCCTTATAGGCACTCTTCTTGCAAGGGGAAGATTTTAACATCTGAGTAAAATATGCACAGAATTGACATTAAGCAGTTTGGGACAGAGTTCTGGGCTGCCAATGTCACGTGTGCTGGGGGTGCAATATTTCAAGCTGAAACACAAACACATACAGACTCCTGCCACGATGATCACTTCTAATTGCTGAAGTGGTCATGGTAGCCCGAGTAACAGTTTTAGTGTTTACGGTCTTAGGCTAAAATAACCAAATTAGAATAAAATTCCAAGTAATTTGTGTTTTGAACTTCTAATTCCTGGCAATTCACACTTAAAGGACCACTATAGTGCCAGGAAAACACTCGTTTTCCTGGCACTATAGTGCCCTGAGGGTGCCCCCACCCTCATGGCCCCCCTCCCGCCGGGCTGGATGAAGAGTAAAGGGATAAAACGTACCTTTATTCCAGCGCCGGGCGGGGAGCTCTGCTCCTCCTCTCCTCCCATTCGGCTGAATGCGCGCGCAGCTCTTGCCACGCGCGCGCAGCCGGTCGCATAGGAAAGCATTAAAATGCTTTCCTATGGGCGCTTGCGTGCTCTCACTGTGATTTTCACAGTGAGAATCACGCAAGCGCCTCTAGCGGCTGTCAGTGAGACAGCCACTAGAGGATTTGGAGGCTGGATTAACCCTTATATAAACATAGCAGTTTCTCTGAAACTGCTATGTTTATATAAAAAAGGGTTAAACCTAGCTGGACCTGGCACCCAGACCACTTCATTAAGCTGAAGTGGTCTGGGTGCCTAGAGTGGTCCTTTAATTAAATAGCAATGACAGTCATACAGGAGGAGCTTGATACATTATCCAATATATGCGGTTTTGTAGCAAAATAGTCAATAAAAGAATAAATGAAAAAATTAAACAAAGTCTCAGAAAAACCACGAGTTACCATAGAGCTAGCAGACTTTTGTTCACAGTAAACAAGATTAAGAGATAGGAGTTTATAATATTTCCCATTTTTGACAACAAATGCCCAAAACAGCAAACTTAGTTACACAAAAAAAAAGCTTACACATATATATGCATAGACTACGGCCTGAACGAGTCAAGAGATTGGGGTTTTTAAGACACTTTCTCCCAATATCTATAGTAACTGCAAGTGTTACATATTGTGACACATCACAGACAGGCTAGTTGGTTGCTACAAAATACGATTTTGTACCAAGAATACACAAAGACAGGAACTGCATTTTGGGATATTCTACATATTGCAAAACGCAGTACTTACCGTTTTGCATCGACTTGAGCAGCTGATCGTATTGCAGAAGGCGAGACATGTCTCTCTCCAGTTTGGTCTGCAAAATAGTGTTCACTCCCGGTCGGTCCTTGTTCAGTCGGAAATTGAAATCACCAAACCAAAACACTTCATCGAATCTGCTTGTAACATCCACTAATGGTCACAGAAAGAAACAACATTTAGCCAGGTTACAGCTTGCCACAACCTTAACTCCTAAACGGCAGAGAATTGAGCAGTGAGACTGCAGGTGCACAATCTACACCAAAACTGCTTCATTAAAAGGATCCTATAGTGTCAAGAAAACAAAGTTGTTTTTGTGGTACTATAAGGTTACTAGGTTCCCTCTTCAGCCTAAATCCAGCGCTGACGTGGAAGACCTAATGAGCGTGCACGGCAATTGCTGCACGCTCATTATACCTCCTCATAGGAAATCATTATTCAATGCTTTCCTATGGGGAAAATCTGTCTCTGGAGGTCCGTGAGGACGTCCAGCGTCAGATAACCGACCAAAAGTCCGTTACGGTTCCGGAAGCCCTCTAATATCTGTCTGTTAGACAGCCAGTGAGGGCAGACTTAGAGCTGCAATATAAACATTGCAGTTTCTCTGGACCTGCAGTGTTTTACATTGCACCACTAAGTGCAAAAGGGTCCAATTAGCTGAAGTGGTCTGGGTGCCTACAGTGTCCCCGCAATGTTGTCAGACCTGTGATTTTACTCACTGGGATTTGATCGATATGGGTTAGTATCAGGAATGTTTCTCGGAAGTTGGAGACCCTCAATGATTTTTTTGTAGTCGAGTATTCGTTCAGACACCTTTCCATCTCCAGCTTAAAAAAAAAAAAAAAAAAAAAAAAATCATCAGAAAAAGGTTTTTCAAAGTGCTTACAAGTAACGATAATACAATTTACTTTATACAGTTTGGGCTTAGTTCATGCAGACCGTTAAAGAGCTGGAAAACATGCTGTGCCAGGAGGAGAACACCATACAGAGATACTGCAAAAATCACTATAAGGATCAGTAATTTATATTGTAGCGTTTGCATTTTACAGCAAGTTCTCAAGCTGCAGCATGAAACATTACATTACGTAGCGAGTGTTATTTGAGTAAAGGGAAACTATAGTCACCAGAACAATTACAGCGTATAATCATTCCCTATAGGCTTTTTGCAGTAAACACTGCCTTTCAAAAAAAAAAAAAAAATATGCAGTGTTTACATTAAAGCATAGGGGTAAATTCCACTGGCCACTCCTCAGATAGTTACTAAAGGTGCTTCCTGGGGCAGTGCTGTACATTGTGACATTCAGTGTCTCCACCCTCTGCATGGAGACACTGAACTTTCCGCATAGAGATGCATTGATTCAATTAATTTCTATGAGGAGATGCTGATTGGCCAGGACTGTGTTTGGCTTGTGCTGGCTCTGCTCCTGATCCGTCTCATTGACAAGCTCAGCCAACCCAATGCTTTTCTACGTGAAAGCATGCTGATTGGCTCAAAATACCACTTCTGATTATGTCAGCCAGGTAGGCAGATCAGGGGCAGAGCCAGCAGCAGCAGACTAGAATAAAGGTAAGATTTTTGATATATTTAGGGGGGCACTGGAGGCTAGATGGTGGTTTTAACATTATACGGTCAGGAATACATGTAAGTGTTCCTGACCCTATAACGTTCCTTTAACTATATAAGATGCAACTTTACACAGTATGGTTAATTTGATAAATTAGAAGATGCAACATTACATAGTATGCTTTATTAAAATGAATAGGACTATAAGAAAATATGGATCAAGGAAAGAATCTCAGGCGCTCACTGTGATAAGTTAAACAGATGTAATGGACACTGTGGTGCCTCAAATGTTCCTTAATACATGTTCTACGGGATATGCTGACCCATACTTGATGTGGAATTATTAAAAATCTTTATTGTACTTGTATTGAATTATTGTACTAACTCCATTTTAACTTTATACTGTGACTTCATCCTCCATTTTGTCCTCCTAACCTGACTTCTTCATCCTCCATTTTGTCCTCATGACTTAACTTGTTCATTTTAAAACTACATTACGTGACTGAACTTCTCAACCCAATTAATACAGTAGACAAAGACCGTGTTTCCTTCAAGGACAAGTACCAGGAGGTGCTGGCTACTCCTTAAGACTTGCTGGCTACTCCTTAAGAGCTTGTAAGATAGTACAGTTTGAAGGCCACAGAACACAGTAGTAATGAAATGTTCTATTCATAAGAGACCTTGCACCTGGACATAAGCCTGATATCACTGACCGTGTAAAATGACGCTTAGGACCCCCTTGTCCCCCACCCGTGTCCAGAATAATCCCACCTCTGATGGGTGGGCACGGGACAAACCTCTTAATTTTACTAACCAATAGGTAAGACACTAACTCCGTCACTTAACAATTAATCCAATTGATGATGTGTATTTGCTGATATTCTAATAATCAATGATGACGCAAAATGCCTCTTAAAAGGGCCTGCGCGCCCGCTTTTACTTCACTTGCCAATAAACTTTCTCGAAGTTATTTTAACCTGAACCTCGTGTGTCAGACTTAATTACTTCAGCGTATATACGCAATTTAATTTTATTGATTTGGACAGGAACAGATAGACTTTGAACATTTTGGTTTACTTTCAAAAAGTACCATAACAACTTGGCGCCCAACGTGGGGCACCGGGCTATGTCTGGCCGGTGAGCCGTCCTAAGGAAGACAAGGGTGGACGGAGGAATCCAGGGGGAAGGAAGGGAGATTGATCACCTCCAGATACACGGTAGAGACTTCTGCAGAGCCACCGGTACGTTCCAGCCCCTTTGATTGACCCGTCCACGTGTCTGTGACTGCTTCCCGGGAGGACATCAAAGACAGGTAATATCTTGCCCGGTGCCTCGTTACTCACTTGTTTACCTGCATTTTAGTCTATCTGTTGCCTGGGTGTGTTTGAATTGTTTGCCTGTTTCCCCATTTTGAGATAAAAGGGGGGTGGACCTGCAGGGGATTTGCCTGGGGTTCTGTCTTGCTTGTTTTCCCCTTTTTGGGATAAAGGGGGGTGGACCTGAGGGAATTTGCCTGGGTCTTCGGTTTGTCTGCTTATCTGTTTGTATTTTGCCCCTTTTGGGATAAAAGGGGGGGGTGGACCTGTGGATGTGTTCCTGGGGGTCTTCTGTTGCCTGTTTTACAGTCTAGCTAGCGTTTTGGTAACCCACAGCTCCGGCTGAGGGGAGTCCGGTTTTGGTAACCCACAGCTCCGGCTGAGGGGAGTCCGGTTTTGGTAACCCACAGCTCCGGCTGAGGGGAGTCCGGTTTTGGTAACCCACAGCTCCGGCTGAGGGGAGTCCGGTTTTGGTAACCCACAGCTCCGGCTGAGGGGAGTCCGGTTTTGGTAACCCACAGCTCCGGCTGAGGGGAGTCCGGTTTTGGTAACCCACAGCTCCGGCTGAGGGGAGTCCGGTTTTGGTAACCCACAGCTCCGGCTGAGGGGAGTCCGGTTTTTCTTTGGTAACCACAACCCTGAGCGCTGGGGCTTGTGAAATTCCAGTTTTCTGTTTTATTTGTGAGGGGGGCTCTGTTTCCTGGGGGGATTCAAGTAGGCATTGCTTGTTTTCCGTGGCCGCTGGTAGTGAGACTTACGAAAGTCGTTCTCCGAGCGGAGACACTACGGGGTTGAGGGAGGTGACTTTGGAATAAGCACACGAGTAAAGGAAAGGGATTATTGTTAATTTCAATTGAATTGTGATGCATGTACTGTATTTCAATTGTATTGTTGTCTTGTTTGTCTAATTAGGAGTCTCATGAACTCCTGTGTCTGTCTCTAAGGATTTTCCTTGTCTTTCATCTTTCCTATACTTCCTATATTATTATACTATCCACTCCCATTCCTCTTAAAAGAGAAGTGATTGGTCACACACTTCTCACCTCGCTCCAATCCGTGTCTACCACCCCGGGTAGGCGGATTCAGTGACTAGTCTACGTTTTGGGAAGACGCACCTGAGAAAATACCACGATTCTCGGGTGGCAGTCGAGCATTGTAGACGTTCTTGTCCAGTTTTCCTTCTCTCTCTCCCTATATCTAGGACGCTGGTATAGGGGTAAAGGGATTATGGGACAGGATTTAGGCAAGCCCAGTAAGGGCTGGTTAGCATGTGATTTAGTCGAAGACAGAGAGGGTGAGGAAATGGTTAAAGGTGTTGAAAAGATTGCGAAAGTATGTAGAATTGCTGTACCGACATGTGGAAGATTGCAACCAGAAAGTTGGCGTAGGTTACTGACAGAAAAGAAAGGCAAACTTACAGATAATGGTTTATTAAAGACTGCTGAAGCATGGTATAGGGTAGCGAAGGCTATTCAACTAGAAGGTTGGGTTGAGGAAGAGATAAATCACAAAGGTGTGAAATTGTTTGTGTATCATAATAATTGTGTTGCTGGAGTTTACCCTCAGCCAGCGCCCCAAAGTGGCGCCCAGGGGACGTCTATCCCCAAGGTTCAGTCAGCAGTAGGTGATAGCCAACTGACTATGTTCCCCACTCCCAATCCTCCTAACACCCATCCCGTCACCTCCCCTGTCTGCCCAGTCCTGAATTCTGATGGATCTTTCTTTTCCCCCTCCCCGTCTCTAACATTCCCATCATCCTCATCCATCCCTACGTTACCTGCTGTACCCCCCCCTAATATTTCATCTGCCATTCCTTCCCTACACTCTCTCTCCGTTGATGATCCCCTCCCCTCTTCCTCCGCCCAACTAACCACCTCCTCCACCCTTGCCCCGGCTCCTCCCTCTACACCCACCCCTACCAATCCCTCTCCGTTCCCTCCCATCTCCACCCCAGCTCAATACCCCACCTCCTTCCCCTCCCCAGCCTGGCCCTACCCCTTCCCATATCCCATGACCCTGCCCTATCCCGGATATCCACTACCCACTCCCCAAGCCACTCCCCAGGTTCCGGTCATGCCCAGTCCGGCACAGTCTGCCCCAGACGTGCCCTCTTCCAACATGGCCGCCGCTTCTTCCCTTAACCCTAATGTAGTACCTTCTCCGGCCACCAATATGGCGGCCCCCAGTTCGGCCCTGATGCCGGTAATCCCCGGTGACTACTTATCCCCAGGTTATGACTCGCTAGCCACCCCTGCATCTGGGGCTCGTTCCCAACCACCGATCCTTTCACCTCATTCGGGCCCTGCACCACGAAAAAGAGCCAATATCATAGAATTCGATGATGACGAGATGGACAGGGTGTCCCATGTCTCATCAGAGCTTGCCGCGGGAGCCCCAACTCATCGTTCTATCGATGACCCCTTTGGCCACAAGGGTCGGGGAGAACAGGCCCCTCCTAAATATGTTGCTTTCAATCCCACTCAAGCTAGTGCTCTAATGAAATCACTCCCTGACCCAGAAAAACAGCCTATGCCCTTCTACCGAGGGGTTGTTCAAATTCAAAAGACTTATTCCGCCGCATGGCGTGATCTACTGAGTATTTGTGCTATTAAAGCAGGGGATGCATATTGGCCGAGCATGGCCCGACACCTCAGTACTAATCTACTCAACAGTGATGTTGATTACCCCTCTGGAGTAACTTTTTGCACCCAACTAAGAGAATGGGCTAAGGACAAACTTGCGGATCAGGCTGCTGGCCTTACTGATGTTATTCAAGAAAAAGGAGAATCAGTGGAAAGGTTTCATGCAAGACTGTACCAAATGTTTACAGATTTGGGGTTTGATCTCACTGACAAGATTCATTCACAAATGTTGTCCGGTGCGTTCGTCCAAGGTGTTAAAGACCCAATACGCAAGGGAATCATTGCTGCACGCCCCGAATATAAGGTTGTTCCCCTAGATACTTTACTCCTAGTTGCTAGGGGCCTAGAGTCTGCCCAGACCCTTAGAAGGCCAAGTTCTGCTCCCCTCATGGTGGCACGCACTACCCCTATTCCCAAGGGTACCAGACCAGAGGAAGGTGTTTGTTTTAATTGTAAGGTCAAAGGGCATTTTAAAAGTGACTGCCCGGAACCCAAAAGAGAGCCCAGAAAGCCACACAGGCCTGCCCCGGCCCCTAAGACTGAGAAGGAGGTTCCAATAATTGAGGAACCAGATGACTAGGAAATTGGCAAGCCTGTGTCATTAACCCCTGTTATGGCAGTGTCTACAGGGGATAAGGGGGGGCCACTTGCTACAGTAACTTTGCCCATTGAAGGCCACCCTACCACATTTCTTGTTGACACAGGTGCAGCCCGTAGTGTTCTACGAGAACGAGACTTGCCAGACCCATCTTTCCTGTCCAATATTGATGTCTCTTGTGTTGGAGTGGATGGCCAGCCGAGACATAGCCCTCTAACAACCCCGCTACGAGTTGGCTCTAGCCTGCTCGCTCGCTTTGTAGTATCCTCCACATGCCCCATTAACCTGTTAGGTGCTGATGTCCTCTCACGCCTGCAAGCATCCATCACCTTTACCCCGGATGGGCAGGTAGAAATGTTTACACCTCTGTCTGTATCAGACACTTCAGCCCTATGCTCTTTGCCTCTGATGCTGCATTTAGAAAAGCCCCGTGAGGAGACAGCAGAATTAAGGTCCAATTTCCCAGAGGAATTAAAAACACAGGTGCCCGCAAAGTTATGGTCCTCAGGCCCAGAGGACATAGGTCACCTAAATGTTCCCCCTGTGGTGGTAAAGCTTATTCCAGGAGCTAAGTTACCAAGAAAACCACAATATCCATTAAAACCAGCACAGTCAGCTGCAATTTCTGTCCACATTAAGGCACTCTTGGAGAAGGGTGCCCTTGTCAAATGTAAATCTGAATGCAACACCCCGTTATTTCCTGTGAAGAAGAAAACTCCGAAGGGTGAGCCAGAGAAGTACAGGATGGTTCAGGATCTCCGTGCTGTTAATGAAGCTACAGTCCTGGACACCCCTCTTGTACCAAATCCTCATACTCTGCTTTCTGGAGTCCCACCATCTGCAAAATTCTTCACAGTTATTGACCTAGCAAATGCTTTTTTCAGTGTCCCACTGGACCCATCCTGCCAATATCTGTTTGCTTTCACTCATGAGATGCAACAGTATACCTGGACTGTCATGCCCCAAGGGGCACAAAATTCACCAAGTCAATTTGCAAAGGCCATGGCCACCATCCTTGACCCGTGGCAAGCCGAGCACCCAGAAGTTGTTCTGCTTCAGTATGTGGATGATTTGCTGCTCTGTGGAGATGACATACCCACTACCGAAGAGTGCTCAATTAGTCTGCTTTGTTATTTGGCAGAACAAGGATGCAAAGCTTCGCTCATCAAGCTACAGTTCTGCCAACCTTCAGTAATTTTCCTTGGACACTGCCTATCTCAAGGTACCAGACATCTTACTCGGGACCGGGTAAGAGCTGTGCTGGATATTCCGCCTCCAAGGACTTCTAAGTCTCTTCATGCCTTCCTAGGCCTCATTTCCTATTGCAGAGCATGGATCCCAGAAGCCTCTCTGCTCATGCAACCTCTCTATGACGCACTTAAGTCTGACCCTTTCTGTTTAACTAAAGAAGCTATGGACAATTTTACTGCTCTCAAACGAGCCATTGCTTCTGCTCCTGCCTTGGGCCTCCCTGACTACTCCAAAACTTTCAAATTGTTTGTCTCTGAAAGACAAGGCCACGCAACAGGAGTGCTCACCCAAACTAATGACTTAAGAGGCCGCCAGAGGCCTATTGGATATTTCTCATGTCAACTGGACATTGTGGCCAGAGGGACTCCTTCCTGTCTCAGGGCTGTTTTTGCTGCAAGAGAACTCATAGAGAAGACCTCAGACCTGGTCCTTGGCCACCCTCTGGTTGTTTTGGCCCCTCATGACATCTCTGCCATCATCAACCAAGTCCAGCTCAAGCACGTGTCTCCAGCCAGACACCTGCGCTTACAGTGTCATCTTCTTTTGCCTGACAACATTTCCATCCAAAGATGTCAGGTGCTTAATCCGTCCACTCTTCTTCCACTCCCTGAGGGGGGTATCTATTATGGATTTATCACGGATGAAACCTACATTCACCTGCTCTGTGGATGTATTAAGAAAGTCATGCATCCACATTTGACATTTTATGAAGGTGAAAAACCTCTCTGTGAAGGCCCAGATCACGCCTTCTGCACCACGTGGTATAAACCAAACATTACCCCTGAACCTTGCTATGAAGATGAGCTTTACCACCGGACCGATGTAAAGCTTACTGCACAAGACTTCTATTGTGACTCTGACGGCAATAGTATGGTCTTGATCCAGCTACCTCAACAACTTAACTACCTTTACCGCCATTGGGATACTGCTATCCCACATATTCCTGTTACCAAGTTAAAGACAAGGTCATGGAATGATCTTGGGCCCATGGCAAAACTATGGGCCACCATGACTGAAGAACAGCTACAGGAAAATGGTATTGTCAAATACCCAACAACTGACCTTCTAGAAGCATGGCCACGCCATTTCCTGGAAAAGGAATTTCAAGATCTGGTCATAAAGAATGATTATGACCCAGAAACACCTCATGACTGTTTTGAACAGATGAAAATGGAAACAGTGCACTTACCAACTGTGCATGAGAACCCATTACCAGATCCGGATTTTACCCTGTTTGTGGACGGATCGAGATATGCCGATGAAGGAGGAACATATCATACAGGATATGCCGTAACCACAACAGATGAAGTTATTAAATCATCATCCTTACCACCAGCAATGTCTGCACAAGAAGCTGAATTACAGGCTCTGACTTCAGCCTGCAAAATTTCCGAAGGAAAACGTGCCAACATCTATACAGATTCAAGATATGCTCTAGGCGTGGCACATGACTTCGGCCTAATTTGGAAGACTAGAGGATTTCTTACCACCGCCGGTACACCAGTCAAACACAGCACTGCAATCAAGGAGCTAATGGATGCCCTCCTACTCCCCAAAGAAGTGGCCGTTTTGAAAGTAAAGGCCCATGGGAAATTGGATACAGATGAAGCAAAGGGCAACCATTTGGCTGATCAGGCTGCTAAGTTAGCGGCCAGGGATTTGCAGGAAGTGGATGAAGAAGTGTCCGGACAAGAAGAAGAAGTCCCTATTTTTGCCCTGCAAACTCTTCCTACTGATTTGCGAATTTTACAAGAACAGCAAGCTGCAGTCACTCCTGAAGAAGTCCAGAAATGGAAAAAGAAAGGAGCTGTCCAAAAGGACGGAATATATTACAACAACTTCAAATTTTGTCTTCCCAGAAATTTGTATCCAGCAGTTGTCCAATGGGCACATGGGCCTGCACACCTGTCAAAAGAATTGATGGCCGCCCTCATACAGAAGTATTATGAAGCACCTGGAATCACAACATTGATCAATAGCTTCTGCAAGGCCTGTGTCATTTGTGCAAAATGCAATCCAGGAAGACCGGTTAAAGTACCTGCGAAACACCTGGCAAAGCCCATGTACCCCTTCCAGCGGATTCAAATTGACCACATCCAAATGCCCAAGAGTGGGCCCCATGAATATGCACTAGTAATAGTGGACATGTTCTCAGGCTGGCCAGAAGCCTACCCAGTGGCCAATATCACTGCAAAAACAACCGCAAAGCGCCTACTTACAGATATTGTATGTAGATTCGGACTCCCAGAAGTTATTGAGAGTGATCAAGGCCCAGCCTTTACAGCAACTGTGACTAAAGAAATTTGGACTGCTCTAGGGGTGACTCTAGCCTTCCACACCCCTTACCACCCACAAAGTAGTGGTAAAGTGGAGCGCATGAATGGCACCCTAAAAACTAGAATGTTAAAAATGTCACAAGAAACAAAGATGCCCTGGCCAGAAAGCCTACCGATAGCTCTATTTAGTGTTAGGCACACACCTAGAGGGAAGCATTCACTGTCCCCATATGAGGTTCTATTTGGGACAGCACCCAGACTAGGTTGTTATTATCCGCAGCAGTTGCAACTCCAATCAGATGTTTTAGTAGACTATGTAACTGAACTTGCAAATGTCCTAAACAAAATACATGCCCAAGTTTTCTCTTCAATTCCAGATCCCGAATTGGATACAGGTTCCCATAACCTACTTCCCGGAGATTGGGTCCTGGTCAAGAAGTTTGTGCGGAAAAATACCCTGGAACCAAGATTTGACGGTCCATTCCAAGTTCTCCTGATTACCGCAACCTCCGTCAAATTGGCCGGTAGGCCAAATTGGATCCACGCTTCCCACTGCAAGAAATCTCCTGCCCCAGAGGAAGCGAATATCGCACAAACATGTACCTCTGGTACATCTTCTCCTTAATTAGCCTTATGAAGGCCCAGCAAGTAGCCATTACCAAAGACATTAGTGGGTACACCTTCTGGTATAATTCATCATGTACCCAGGTGGCTACTTATACCTTTGACTACTGTGATATTGTAGAATGCCCATTTCCCACACCACAAATCCAGAGCATCTATAGAGATATCCCTCATTCGAAAGACCCATATGTTTGTGTAGTTGACAAACAATGGGGGCACAATTGTGATCACTGGGGGGCGGCGGGATGGAATGCCGGGCCTGCCTGGGGTTACAAACCAAAAAGTGCCGTAGCTAAAGTAGATGATCATGGTAGATCGCTTCTCCAGAGAATGACTTTGAGAAAGCCTGGGGGGAGCACACCAATGAAATTAATCCTTAACATTGAGCGCCCAAGCCCAACAGATGCAGACCAGTATGTGATGGGAATGTACTGGAAAAAGGGTTCCTACCAGAAATTAGGGCATTTCTACCTCAAAGATATGTGCAACTCTTCTGAGTGGCAAGGGGCCACCCATATGGTCCCTAACCCATTAAAACCCCATATCCAGACCTTTCAGGACATGATGGCCATTGCTAACCCCACTTTTGAAGATACCATGGCCGCTGAAACAGGTTTTAATGATGTAAATTTATGGTTAGAATGGATGAAATATAATGCTAATAAGCATAATAGAACCGCATGTTATGTGTGTGGAGGTGCCCGGCCTCACCTGGGTACTGTACCTTTAATCCTACCTGTAGATATAGAAGAATGTATTTTAAGCCTTTTTGCCTATCACTATAATTTTAACAGGTCCATATGTATTGCATGGACAAAGGAGTATCCTCTTCTAGCCAAAGACGTCAAACCCCCTGATGGTATTACCGTATATAAAGGTAATTACACTTGCTATGCCATGTACGATGGTATTGGTAAATTTGTAGGTAACTTTTCCAAAGGCTATTGTGCTACATACAGAACTGTCCCTGTACGTTTGCTGCAACATCACACTAGGTCACTAGGAGACATTTATTGGTTGTGTGGGGATTTACAGCTAAGATCCAGAATGGACACAGAATGGTGGGGAGAGTGTACTTTGACTAAGGCCATTATGCCTATACATATTATTTCTGACACACACCTCAACACCCATGAGTTCAGCCACACTAAGGTTAAACGTGACGCCCCAGTGAAAGGAAGTTTTGATCCTCATGTATATATTGATGCCATTGGAGTGCCCAGGGGGGTGCCCAATGAGTTTAAAGCAAGAGATGAGGTTGCTGCAGGATTTGAATCAATTTTTACCATAGTTACCGCAAACAAGAATCTAAATTGGATAAATTACATTTATTATAATCAACAGCGTTTTGTTAATTACACCAGAGACGCCCTCCAGGGGTTGGCCGAACAGTTGCAGGCCACATCCCAAATGACTTTCCAGAATAGAATGGCCCTAGATATGATCTTAGCCGAAAAAGGAGGGGTTTGTAAGATTTTGCCCGACACTATGACATGTTGTACCTACATCCCAGAAAACACAGGCCCTAATGGTAAAGTCACACTAGCTATAGAAAAATTAAATGACCTGTCTGAAGAGTTAAAAAGGAATTCTGGGATAAAAGATCCCTGGGAAAGATGGTTTGGTTGGATGACAGGATGGCAAAAGGCTTTAATGCAGATTGGTATGGCTATACTAATTTTTCTTTTTATTTTTGCTCTTCTCTTTTGTTGTGTCCTCCCATGTCTGAGAAAATCCCTCATGAAGACTGTTGACCAAGCAGCACCCACTTTGACCCATCTCGAAGTTGATGACCAAGAATTCCAAGACATCAACTCACCCTGTCTGCCGCTGCAAACATTCCCTTTTGTTGATAAAGTGCAGGAATTCTAGGAAGGGACTAGATCAGGGACAGCATCTGTCAGTGAATGGTAAAGGCCCCATGTGGAGAAGTGGTGGGTTAGCTGCCATGGGATACCCTTGGGTGTGAAGCGTTCGAGAGCCATACTGACGGATGGTTAGCCTATTAGGGTCAGATCTAGGGACAGCCTTGCACTTTGCATTAACATCTAGCTAGCGGCCACGGGGTTTCTGTGCCTTTGGGTTAACACGTCTTCTGATACTAACATAATAAAGTTTTATCTCTTAGAATCTAACATTTCATAGGGGGGACTGATGTGGAATTATTAAAAATCTTTATTGTACTTGTATTGAATTATTGTACTAACTCCATTTTAACTTTATACTGTGACTTCATCCTCCATTTTGTCCTCCTAACCTGACTTCTTCATCCTCCATTTTGTCCTCATGACTTAACTTGTTCATTTTAAAACTACATTACGTGACTGAACTTCTCAACCCAATTAATACAGTAGACAAAGACCGTGTTTCCTTCAAGGACAAGTACCAGGAGGTGCTGGCTACTCCTTAAGACTTGCTGGCTACTCCTTAAGAGCTTGTAAGATAGTACAGTTTGAAGGCCACAGAACACAGTAGTAATGAAATGTTCTATTCATAAGAGACCTTGCACCTGGACATAAGCCTGATATCACTGACCGTGTAAAATGACGCTTAGGACCCCCTTGTCCCCCACCCGTGTCCAGAATAATCCCACCTCTGATGGGTGGGCACGGGACAAACCTCTTAATTTTACTAACCAATAGGTAAGACACTAACTCCGTCACTTAACAATTAATCCAATTGATGATGTGTATTTGCTGATATTCTAATAATCAATGATGACGCAAAATGCCTCTTAAAAGGGCCTGCGCGCCCGCTTTTACTTCACTTGCCAATAAACTTTCTCGAAGTTATTTTAACCTGAACCTCGTGTGTCAGACTTAATTACTTCAGCGTATATACGCAATTTAATTTTATTGATTTGGACAGGAACAGATAGACTTTGAACATTTTGGTTTACTTTCAAAAAGTACCATAACATACTCAGTTCGCACCCTGTGAATTTTATGATGGAGTGCAGCCCCTCTTTTCTCCTTTGGTATAAGAAAATATGGAACATATTTGTTGAAGACATAAACAAGATCCTAAAACCTAATTTCTAAGGTTATTCAAAAGCAGACATTCAAATACTAAAACTGCTTTACATTGATCTCTTGGACATTAATATAAAATACTTACAAGTAAAGTGCGAGTTAATGAAAAGGAACGAGGTCCCGAAAAAGGTGAAGGATGCAGCCAAGGCCCCTTTGGTTTTGATCTGTGAAACCATTCGTGTGGTCACGGTGGCAAATTCGACCTCTGTATGAAGGGAAAACATGGGAGAATATTTGAAGCCTGATTTATTGTTACAATGACTAGAAGTCAAGCAGGTATGATGCTGAGGAGGAGTGATCAGATGTAGCTGAGTGTGTCTGAGACTTCAGGCACTACTAGGGGTCTTGGGTCACAGCTGTAAATCCCTGGGTATTACACACCTTGGAACAACCTCCTTTAAAACGTCATTGCAAATCTGATATTTAGAGAAAGCATTTCACCTATAACGTGAACTAGTTACACTATAAATACATGCACAGATAGAATTTATTCTACATATCTTTAGCCTTTCATAATTTGACTGCTCTGATAAGGATTCCAATTAGAGCATATCAATGTTCCAAACGATGCAGAAACATGTTCCTCGCATGGATTTAAGGCTAGGAATTGGGAGTGGATGGGGGAATTGGGAGTGCATATTTCAGCACGCCATCTTGAATATGAAGGTAACTACCCTCCGGTAACATTATCTTTTTAATCTGTAGATTTTACTGCTAGTTCACCAGCAAAATGTATAGATTTAATATTTACCTATTTGAAGATGAACTTGGTATCCATATAATTTATGGACGGTAGGTTCCTGATATCAGGAAATTAAGACCGACTGGCTGTGTAGCCAGTCAATCAGTAGCCAATCTGGACTCTGGATTAAACATTCCTCCTACACTGAGCAATGTGACCATGATCTCAGTAAAACATGGGGTACGAATGAAGGAATGACCATGCAAAAAACTGTCCTTTTCAATATTACAATTTTTATTTTTACATTTTCTTCTTCCTTTATTTCACCCTGGAGATTGTGGTTGTTTGTGATAAATGCTATACAAATTTTCTGAGAAGTTTACCATTTATTTATTTGGTAATCTCAAACTCATCTCATGCCCTTTCTTATCGCCCAGATCAGCTATTTCACGCTTGGATAGAGCTTACTAACATTGTACACCAAGTAGGGGATTTTCTTAATGTCAAGTGAAAGTAAAACAAATTATATATATATATATTACTTTCCAAGCCTGTGTCTGAGCGCCGCTGGTGGCACCCTGGGATAAGCCCAGTTTACCTCTGCTGCTCTCCTCGGTCCAGGTAAACGTACAGCAGCTTCTGCAGGGCGGACAAATTATGGAACTGCTGAACACGTGGCATTTTCTTTTTCAATTAAAAAAACCCCAAACAACATGTAACAATATGTAAATCTTGCTATTATTTTAAACACTCATAAAACACAGAGGCGGTGATAAAAATGGAAGTGTGCATAGTCAAGAAATAATAGTTAAAGTTCCACTGCTTGTAAAATACATAGGATTCCCAGAAAGCCAGGCTACACTGTTCAATTAATAATTATTATTATTTATAAAGCGCCAACAAGTTCCGTAACGCTGTACAATGGGTAGACTAACAGACAATTAAGTCCTGCTTCACTATTTTGAATGGCAACTTCCTTCAGCATTCTCCACATTTCCAGTTGGTAAATGTCTATTTATCTAACATTACAGCGACCCCGATACAATACTAAACACGTAAAAAGACAGCAGTAACTTGACTTGTTAAACACAAAGACAGTAAAAGCAGCTTTTACCAGAACAGAACCAGATGAGATCCCGTCTGATAAATATGGAGAGGTAGAGAACGCCGTGGCCAGACGAGTGCAGTAAGACATAATGTGGGCCGAGGGTCTCTTGGAGTCGGATCTCCCATTCTCTCCTGGAAAGAGACAAACAAATAATGGATTCCCAATAACGCACTCTGTGTGTTGATCTCTTTGATTTCAATGTATATGTGCAGTAGTAATCCAAGTGACACACATTTACTACAACCTCCTCGACATAAGAAAAGAGAAAATCTTACGTGAATACATTAGTTAGCTTGTAGAAGAATGTAGCATACTGGTAATTACAGCGCAAATCCCTTGATATGATGACCTGAGGTTTCCGATAACCGCTGTTCTGTCAGCGTACGGAAAATATGACTTATTCGAGAATTGCTTTACACTGCTAAATCCAATGTTTAAAACCCATGTTCACAGGTTCCCCCCATTTCTCTGCACGGCGTTTACAGATGTTTTGTTATTTAAAGACACTGTGTGATTATCCAGGATGCAATCACTCAGTCTCCACTCCACAGGTTACTGCCCCTTTAATGGAACATCTACAGAATTATCCTATTTAAAAGGGTACTCTAAGCACCGTAACCACCACAGTTCATTGTAGCAGTAATAGTGCTCTGAGTCCATGGGTGCTGTTCCCAGTTTTAAATTAGATGATTGTGAAGCGGTGGGTCAAAAAAACACCTTCCCAGCACCCACACTGATAATACTATTAGTACTCCTACATTATCTTGTGCCGATTTGTTTAGCCTTATAATGACTCCAGCCTCCACAGACTATCATCAGTCAAGGTTGAATATTGTGGCAGTGTTATATTATTATTGCCATTTATAAAGCGCCAACAGATTCCGTAGCGCTTTACAATACTAGGAGAGGGGGGATTTAACCATAAATAGGACAATTACAAGAAAACTTACAGGAACGATAGGTTGAAGAGGACCCTGCTCAATTGAGCTTACAGTCTATTGGAGGTGGGGTATTAGAAACATTATGACAGAAAATAGCAAATCAAATAAGGAGGGAGTGAGGCAGAGATGGAGGAGAGAGTAGAGTGTTGCCCTTTAGGAGAGAGAGCAAGAGACAGGTATGTGAGGTAGAGGTTACTCTGGGAGGCCATAAGCTTTCCTAAAGAGATGTTTTTTTAGGCACTTCTTAAACGATTGAAGACTAGGGGAGAGTCTGATGGCGGTAGGCAGGCTATTCCATAGGAAGGGAGCCGCCTGCGAGAAGTCCTGCACGCGTGAGTTGGGCATATGTGTGCGAGCAACAGACAGACCGAGAAGGGACATACCGATGGATCGGTGAAGAGGTATAAGAGAGGCTAGAATTGGTCAATGCTTTATAGGTATGGGTTAGAACTTTGAATTGACTCCTATAACATACAGGAAGCCAATGTAAGGACTGACAGAGGGGTGAAGTGTGAGAGGACCGACTAGAGAGGAAAATCAGTTTGGCGGCAGCATTCATTACAGACTGTAGCGGGGCAATATGGCTTTTGGGAAGACCAATTAGGAGAGGGTTACAATAATCCATGCGGGAAATTACTAGAGCATGGACAAGCTCCTTCTAGCATCTTGTGTAAGAAAGGGGGGGATGTGGGCTAGGTTTTTAAGATGGAATCTACAGGATTTGGCGACATACTGGATGTGAGGCACAAAGGTGAGGCCAGAATCAAGTATGACGCCAAGACAGCGTGCTTGCAAGGATGGACTTACGTGGATACCACTAATTTGAAGGGAGAGCGAAAGATGAGGATCAGTATTAGGAGGAGGAAAGACAAGGAGCTCAGTTTTAGAGAGATTGAGTTTCAAAAAGCGGGAAGTTACATGGGTGGGAGAATTGTCCCACTGTGATAGCCCGAGGGAGGAAGAAATTGAAAGTAGTTTAGAGGCTGCTGAGGTCAAAGGTGGGTTAATGGGAACATTGAAGTCCCCTAGAATTAGGGATGGAATATTAGAAAAGAGAGAAAGTCTGCAGAGAGGGCATGTTATGGTAACAGAGTTACGGAAACATGCTTGATGGGTGCCTTTGGCCCATCTAGTTTGACCAGTCCTTAGTTAAAACGTGCACGCCTCATTTTCCGGTACAGAACAGCAAGGAGTTTTGAATAATCCCACTGCATTAGATTTTAGCAGCACTACCAGAAGGTGATTTCATGAGCCTGTGATCGTGCCCCTTGCACTCCATTCTTGACACAGGGCGGTCTGAATCGTCAGACCGATTTTACCAATTTGTTCTTCAGAATCATTTAGAAAGCACCCCTACTTCTTAATTATTTTACAAAATATTAACTGTCTCCGATCGATGGCAAACTGCGAATAAAGCTACTGAGAGTTGAACGTGTGACCCACCTGTCAGGGCAGCCTTCCTGCACGCCAATGACATACATATCCTGAACAAAGTCATCATCTGAAGGCAGCATGAGGTCATCCAGACATTCTGGGAGCTCCTGTCAGGAAATTGTGAGATTAAAGGGGATTATTCAAAATGAGCTGCATGGTTTTACCATTTCTGCAGGTTTGTGCTTACAATGCATAGACATTGGACGAAACGACCAATAGCAAGCCGTTTAGACGAAGAGGATTTCACCCAATAGTGTGGAGTGGGTTGGTGTCATGGAAACGTTGACAGGTGCAGGATGGAGAATTGGTAATTAGAACTCTACAGATGTGATCAGGTAAAACAAGGCATTAACAGAGACATTCCCAAAGGAAGAGGGGATTAGAGAGTTTATCAAGTGGACACGCAAGTTAAAAACAGACAGAGACACTGGGTCTGTTCTGTACCTAATACACCCAGCTTTCTTTGAAAGGTTACGTGGCAAAAGGATCCAGACAAAATTTTAAATGGAATATATCAAAGCACTTCTTTTGTTATTTTCTTTTTATTTATGGCAAATATATACTTAGAATAGTAGCCCTACCTTTTTAAATTCTATAAAAAAACAAAAAAACGGTTTTGTTGTGCACAGACACAACTGAAGTGCCAGACTATGAAACTCGTGGTACACATTTTCACTGAAAAGTCTCAGAAGATTGGAAAGAAACTCGTTAATCTGCATTTTAAATAGAACATAATATCCAACAGCCAAGACAATGATGAGTAAATGTTTTCTCGGATCTCATACAGTTACTATACTATAAATGGCTTTGGTTTGACAAGAAGGTATGTGCCATGGGAATGGATATAGGGAAAGATGATGTTGTCGTCGCCAACAGAAACAATGTGGTGTAGCCAGAACTCCAGGGATCAAACAAACCTCCAAACAGGAAAGAAAGTATTTTTAGATTGTGCTGTAAAGGAAAGAAGACAAATATACTCACCGGTACACAGACAGATTTAACATAATAGAAAAGAAAGTAAACAGAACCTCAATAATAAAATAACATGCCCTTCTTATCCTGTTCTCACAGTAGGCATCGTAAGAAAAAATGGTTTGGCAATTTTCATACGTATTAACCTCTAGCTTTCCAACTGACTGCTTTCAGACAAGACAGTTGAAAGGCAGGTGGGCATGCTTGGATCTAAGCCCAGAATAACGATGGCCCGTGGAACGGTTATAGAATCTCCTTATATGTTGCGTTGGAAAAGCAAAATGGAAAATATATAAAATGGAAAACTAGCAGGGATTTAAGAAGGCGTATATTTTTATTGCTTACCTTCCTTCCCTGCATGTTCCATGTAACGATAAAAACCCCAAGTCTTCTGTCTGGGAAATAACGATCCAATTCATCAGCTCCCAACAAGGCACCACTGGCCAAAAGGCTCCCCTCCAAATAACTTCTGGGAAGAGAGAGCAACAAGTGATGACAATTTGCTTTACTTCATTAAAAACACTGACAAGCGATGGCTATGGAACATTAAAGGGGAATTATCATTTCACAGGCTTTTCAATATTGTGTTTAGTTATCCTCTAGAGCAGGGGTCCTCAAACTATGGCCCTCCAGATGTTGCTGAACTACAACTCCCATGATTCTTTGAATTACATAGATAGTCAGAGAATCATGGGAGTTGTAGTTCAGCAACATCTGGCAGGGGGGGGGGGGGGGGGAGGTGGGGAGGGGAAGGGCGCGGAGTTTGAGGACCCCTGCTCTAGAGTTATCAAATAGGTGGCCTGAGGGCCTGAAAACGAAAGTTAAATGTAGACATCAACATGGCTGGATTTACCCCTGTCCTAAACTGGAGAGCCTCCATCTTGGCTTCCTGTCAATTTGTCGTCACAAAGAGAGAGGAGGAGACATCGTTTGGCTTCTCCTCATCCAAAACAAAGTGTGCCCTGGCTGTGTAAGGACTGGACTGCTTAGTAATGGTTTACCCGGTGTACTAAATAGTCTGACTATGTATAATTGGGAGGCTCCAGGGCACTCCTAGCACCATAACCACTAAAGGGCGCAAAACGCAAGTCAATTTTTTTCCAATAGTAATTATACATTTCAGCATCTGTCAGTGACCGTCACTTTAAAGGTGTCTGATAATCAGAGGAAAGGTAGCTCACAAATGATTCTGCACCCACAATGTATAAGTGGGTTTGCTGCCGGTCTCCAGGTTGCCTCATGGCGTTTTGGGCCACGGTAGGAACTTACTAAATCTAGCAGATCTTTCCTCCAGAGGGCACAATGGTGCAAACATATACGTGAGATATTATTTAGTGAATATTGCCCTATAACGCGACCTATAAAGCCGTATTCACTCTCATTTCTCCAGCTGAGTGTTACAAGCTGATTATTTCTTACTGTGAATGAAACTGACAGCAAATAGATTTCTGGCAAAAGGTTTTAACCTGTCCAGCTGCCAAGGACATCCTTAAAGCTTTCGACATGCAGGGATAAACATGTCAGAGAAATCAATACCGTAACTCTTTCCAGCAGGTTGGGGACTGTGCATATGCAGTGATAATGTACGCATGGCACGGTGGGTGAGTGTTTGGCTGGCACACATTATTTTACATGGGGCACTGAAGTAGTTAACATAGCAAGATACAAGCCCAACATTTTACATAAAAATCTTTGCATTTACTGATGTGCCGATTAGGGGTCTCCACCTGTTGACTGCCATATCCTGGACTACATTTCCCAGAAATATCTGCCAGCCAATAGCTATCTGGAAAAACTCAGCACTGACACCCCGGGTACAGAATAAACTGTCCACTCTTCAAAGTTCATTTCTCAGGACAGAACTAAAATGGCCAAAATCCTTTCTATGCAATCAAAGGCAAATAATAAAAAGATCTTAATATACGGCATCAAAGATAAGGAGAGTCTACATGATTACCGCCCTCCATCCCCTAAAATACACATTTATTTCCAGAAATTGTAAAAATAAATAAAGACAATCAACCAATGAACCATTGAGCTGTAAAGGTCACTGACCTGTTTCGAACATCCTTGGACCGGAGAGGTGTTAGCAGACTGTATGTAGACTTCATGGACTCATTCGAGCACTGATTGCAAACCATACTGTTGTGAAGCCTTGTGTCACTCAAGCTGCTGCTCTGTCTGAGAACCTTGTGCTGGGAACAATGTTTGTAATCCATGTAATCTGGGTCTATCCTATTAGCAGTCCTGAGTGCCCTGGAGGCTATATTAAGTTCCATCTGGGGTAGGGGTTTCACAGGCTTTACCTCGCCCAATTGTGGCTTAGCTAGTGAAGTCATAGCGTTTCTTGGAAAATCTGACGCCACATCAGATGTTGGGGGATTGGGAGAGAGGCGACTGGAGGTGCTTCCTACGGCAACAGGGTAAGAGGACCCCAGTGAGGAGGTACTCGGCTCACTGGCCAAAGAATCATGGCTGTGGTCATCTGGGAGATGAGACGTAGAATATAGAACGGTTGCAGCATCTGGAAGAGATCCATTGGATGACCCGGTGTCATTTGGATCTGTTAAGCTTTCTTGACTAGCTTTAAACCTCCTTCTCCACTGCTTTTCATCAAGGGAAAATGCTCTCTCAAGTTTCTGCAGCCGGGGTTTTGGTCGATTTGGTGGCCTTGGAACAATAAAATCAGTGACCTTCTTACTAATCTCAGTTGTGTACGGAGACTGGCTCAGTTTATCTTTCTCTGACTTGGCCTTTCCTCGTTTTTCCTGCAAATCAATCCACTCTTTAATATCCCTGTAGCTAGACTCTGCGAGATCACGGATATCGGTGTTTCCAAGAGCTCCCAAAAGTGAACTGCCTTCTTCGGAAAGAGGAGCGACACAAGGCTTTTGCTCAGCCATTCTTATAGGCATGGTGGAAACGCTGCTTGGTTTTAATGCATTGCCGTCAGATCCTCTGAGAAAGATGGTCAGTAGAATGGAGTGCAAGCTTCAATAACGGAACAAATCTCCAGCCAGCTGGATCTAAAAAGATTTTCAAACAGAAATATACGCCTTTAATTATCTATACAAAAAAAATATCAATCTACAAGGGTAATGGCAAGTGAGTATGTTTTGATGTTATGTAAAATGAAGCTATTAATTCCAAGGCCTTATTTGTTTCCCCTCCAAATTGATAAAGTAACAGATTCATATATTTCCATGTTAAAGTGAGGGCAGGGACTGAGTCAAATTGAAATAGTGTAAATAAGTCTGGTACGATATCCCAGTTCTGCTATATCTTCCTGTAAGCAGCTCCCTTTACAAAGGACTTGTTGAAACGCACAACTTGGAGAAAGAGGTTCCTATGGCTACCAGCTAACAGTGTCAGAGCATATTATCAAATGATTTAATAAGCCGATTTCCCATCAGATACACTGCGCGCTGTATAATAGTAAGAGGTAATATGATCAGTGACCTATCGTCTATAACCAGAAGCGCTTCAAGTACATTTTAACCCATTAGACTCTCCAGGCTTCCAGTCTTGTAGGTTTACAAAAAGTTCTCCTATTGTTATCAATGAAAGCATAGTGGCAAGAAAATAAATACATTTGATAACATTAATACACTACACATTTCCCCTACACACACAGTCTGCACCCACAGACAGATATTTCCCCGTCCCCGTGCCCGACAACACACACATTGTCTGCACCCACAGATATTAGGGTCTCCCCCCCCTCCCAACACACAGATATCAGGGTCTCCCCCCCCAACACACAGATATCAGGGTCTCCCCCCCCCGACACACAGATATCAGGGTCTCCCCCCCCGACACACAGATATCAGGGTCTCCCCTCCCCCCGACACACAGCTATCAGGGTCTCCCCCCCCCCCGACACACAGCTATCAGGGTCTCCCCCCCCCCAACACACAGATATCAGGGTCTCCCCCCCCCAACACACAGATATCAGGGTCTCCCCCCGACACACAGCTATCAGGGTCTCCCCCCCGACACACAGCTATCAGGGTCTCCCCCCCCAACTCACAGATATCAGGGTCTCCCCCCCCCCAACACACAGATATCAGGGTCCCCCCCCAACACACAGATATCAGGGTCCCCCCCCAACACACAGATATCAGGGTCCCCCCCCAACACAGATATCAGGGTCTCCCCCCTGACACACAGCTATCAGGGTCTCCCCCCCCCCCCCCAACACACAGATATCAGGGTCTCCCCCCCCCAACACCCAGATATCAGGGTCTCCCCCCCCCCCCCGACACACAGCTATCAGGGTCTCCCCCCCCCCCGGCACACCGCTATCAGGGTCCCCCCCCAACACACAGATATCAGGGTCTCCCCCCCAACACACAGATATCAGGGTCTCCCCCCCAACACACAGATATCAGGGTCTCCCCCCCAACACACAGATATCAGGGTCTCCCCCCCCAACACACAGATATCAGGGTCTCCCCCCCCAACACACAGATATCAGGGTCTCCCCCCCCCAACACACAGATATCAGGGTCTCCCCCCCTAACACACAGATATCAGGGTCTCCCCCCCAACACACAGATATCAGGGTCTCCCCCCCAACACACAGATATCAGGGTCTCCCCCCCAACACACAGATATCAGGGTCTCCCCCCCAACACACAGATATCAGGGTCTCCCCCCCCCCCCAACACACAGATATCAGGGTCTCCCCCCCCCCCCAACACACAGATATCAGGGTCTCCCCCCCCCCAACACACAGATATCAGGGTCTCTCCCCACCCAACACACAGATATCAGGGTCTCTCCCCCCCCAACACACAGATATCAGGGTCTCCCCCCCCAACACACAGATATCAGGGTCTCCCCCCCAACACACAGATATCAGGGTCTCCCCCCCCAACACACAGATATCAGGGTCTCCCCCCCCAACACACAGATATCAGGGTCGTCGTCCCCCAACACACAGATATCAGGGTCTCCCCCCCCCCCCCCCCAACACACAGATATCAGGGTCTCCCCCCCCCCCAACACACAGATATCAGGGTCTCCCCCCCCCCCCCCAACACACAGATATCAGGGTCTCCCCCCCCCCAACACACATATCAGGGTCTCCCCCCCCCCCAACACACAGATATCAGGGTCCCCCCCCCCCCCACACACAGATATCAGGGTCTCCCCCCCCCCAACACACAGATATCAGGGTCTCTCCCCCCCCAACACACAGATATCAGGGTCTCCCCCCCCCCCCCAACACACAGATATCAGGGTCTCCCCCCCCCAACACACAGATATCAGGGTCTCTCCCCCCCCCAACACACAGATATCAGGGTCTCTCCCCACCCAACACACAGATATCAGGGTCTCTCCCCCCCCCCAACACACAGATATCAGGGTCTCTCCCCCCCCCCCCCAACACACAGATATCAGGGTCTCTCCCCCCCCCCCCCAACACACAGATATCAGGGTCTCTCCCCCCCCCCAACACACAGATATCAGGGTCTCTCCCCACCCAACACACAGATATCAGGGTCTCTCCCCACCCAACACACAGATATCAGGGTCTCTCCCCCCCCAACACACAGATATCAGGGTCTCTCCCCCCCCAACACACAGATATCAGGGTCTCCCCCCCAACACACAGATATCAGGGTCTCCCCCCCAACACACAGATATCAGGGTCTCCCCCCCCAACACACAGATATCAGGGTCTCCCCCCCCCCAACACACAGATATCAGGGTCTCCCCCCCCAACACACAGATATCAGGGTCTCCCCCCCCCAACACACAGATATCAGGGTCGTCGTCCCCCCCCCCAACACACAGATATCAGGGTCTCCCCCCCCCCCAACACACAGATATCAGGGTCTCCCCCCCCCCCCAACACACAGATATCAGGGTCTCCCCCCCCCAACACACAGATATCAGGGTCTCCCCCCCCCCCCCCAACACACAGATATCAGGGTCTCCCCCCCCCAACACACAGATATCAGGGTCTCCCCCCCCCCCCAACACACAGATATCAGGGTCTCCCCCCCCCCAACACACAGATATCAGGGTCTCCCCCCCCCCAACACACAGATATCAGGGTCTCCCCCCCCCCAACACACAGATATCAGGGTCTCCCCCCCCAACACACAGATATCAGGGTCTCCCCCCCCCAACACACAGATATCAGGGTCTCCCCCCCAACACACAGATATCAGGGTCTCCCCCCCCAACACACAGATATCAGGGTCTCCCCCCCCCCAACACACAGATATCAGGGTCTCCCCCCCCAACACACAGATATCAGGGTCGTCGTCCCCCAACACACAGATATCAGGGTCTCCCCCCCCCCAACACACAGATATCAGGGTCTCCCCCCCAACACACAGATATCAGGGTCTCCCCCCCCCCCCAACACACAGATATCAGGGTCTCCCCCCCCCCAACACACAGATATCAGGGTCTCCCCCCCCCCCAACACACAGATATCAGGGTCTCCCCCCCCCCCAACACACAGATATCAGGGTCTCCCCCCCCAACACACAGATATCAGGGTCTCCCCCCCCCCCAACACACAGATATCAGGGTCTCCCCCCCCAACACACAGATATCAGGGTCTCCCCCCCCCAACACACAGATATCAGGGTCTCCCCCCCCAACACACAGATATCAGGGTCTCCCCCCCCCAACACACAGATATCAGGGTCTCCCCCCCAACACACAGATATCAGGGTCTCCCCCCCCCAACACACAGATATCAGGGTCTCCCCCCAACACACAGATATCAGGGTCTCCCCCCCCCCCAACACACAGATATCAGGGTCTCCCCCCCCCCCAACACACAGATATCAGGGTCTCCCCCCCCCCAACACACAGATATCAGGGTCTCCCCCCCCCCAACACACAGATATCAGGGTCTCCCCCCCCCCAACACACAGATATCAGGGTCTCCCCCCCCCCCAACACACAGATATCAGGGTCTCCCCCCCCCCAACACACAGATATCAGGGTCTCCCCCCCCAACACACAGATATCAGGGGTCTCCCCCCCCAACACACAGATATCAGGGTCTCCCCCCCCAACACACAGATATCAGGGTCTCCCCCCCCAACACACAGATATCAGGGTCTCCCCCCCCAACACACAGATATCAGGGTCTCCCCCCCCAACACACAGATATCAGGGTCTCCCCCCCACACACAGATATCAGGGTCCCCCCCCCCCAACACACAGATATCAGGGTCTCCCCCCCCAACACACAGATATCAGGGTCGTCGTCCCCCCAACACACAGATATCAGGGTCTCCCCCCCCCCCAACACACAGATATCAGGGTCTCCGTCCCCCCCAACACACAGATATCAGGGTCTCCCCCCCCCCCAACACACAGATATCAGGGTCTCCCCCCCCCCCCAACACACAGATATCAGGGTCTCCCCCCCCCCAACACACAGATATCAGGGTCTCCCCCCCCCCCCCAACACACAGATATCAGGGTCTCCCCCCCCCCCAACACACAGATATCAGGGTCTCCCCCCCCCCCAACACACAGATATCAGGGTCTCCCCCCCCCAACACACAGATATCAGGGTCTCCCCCCCCTCCCACACACAGATATCAGGGTCTCCCCCCCCCAACACACAGATATCAGGGTCTCCCCCCCAACACACAGATATCAGGGTCTCCCCCCCCAACACACAGATATCAGGGTCTCCCCCCCCCCAACACACAGATATCAGGGTCTCCCCCCCCCAACACACAGATATCAGGGTCTCCCCCCCAACACACAGATATCAGGGTCTCCCCCCCCCAACACACAGATATCAGGGTCTCCCCCCCCCCAACACACAGATATCAGGGTCTCCCCCCCCCCAACACACAGATATCAGGGTCTCCCCCCCCTCCCACACACAGATATCAGGGTCTCCCCCCCCCCCAACACACAGATATCAGGGTCTCCCCCCCCAACACACAGATATCAGGGTCTCCCCCCCAACACACAGATATCAGGGTCTCCCCCCCCAACACACAGATATCAGGGTCTCCCCCCCCAACACACAGATATCAGGGTCTCCCCCCCCAACACACAGATATCAGGGTCTCCCCCCCCCCAACACACAGATATCAGGGTCTCCCCCCCCAACACACAGATATCAGGGTCTCCCCCCCAACACACAGATATCAGGGTCTCCCCCCCTCCCACACACAGATATCAGGGTCTCCCCCCCCCCAACACACAGATATCAGGGTCTCCCCCCCCCCAACACACAGATATCAGGGTCGTCGTCCCCCCAACACACAGATATCAGGGTCTCACTCCCCCCAACACACAGATATCAGGGTCTCCCCCCCAACACACAGATATCAGGGTCTCCCCCCAACACACAGATATCAGGGTCTCCGATGGCCGCGTTGTGGTTGTGGCCGTGCTGCTCGGGGTCTCTCCGGGGCTCGGCCTGTCAGGACCCATCCAGCATCCTCCGTCCACATCCCGGCTCCTGGTAACCGAGCCCAACAACACAGCGCCATAGAGACGGCCTGAGAGCCAGCAACAGGCCGAGCATGGAGCCTTGTCACAGCGGCCCCTGCTGGTGGGTGGACAAAACTACAGCCAGCAACAGGCCGAGCATTGAAACTGCGCCAGACAGCGGCCCCTGCTGGTGGGAGGACAAAACTACAGCCACCAACAGGCCGAGCATTGAAACTGCGCCAGACAGCGGCCCCTGCTTGTGGGAGGACAACCTTACATCTGTTATATTTTACCAGTAATCTGGGCTACTTCTGTTCCCACCTGCACAGAGTAACCGTGGAAAGTCCATGGCAGCACATGTGATGAACACCATACCTCCCAAGTGTCCCTGTTTAGGCGGGACAGTCCCTAATTTGGACCCTCTCTCTATTTTATCCTAATGTCCCTCTTTTCTAAGACCTCCATATTGTTGGGGTGTCTGAGTGTATAACAGAGCTCTGCAGCAATAATACTCCCAGTAATGTGTCTGAGTGTATAACAGAGCTCCACAGCAATAATACTCCCAGTAATGTGTCCGAGTGTATAACAGAGCTCCGCAGCAATAATACTCCCAGTAATGTGTCTGAGTGTATAGCAGAGCACCACAGCAATAATACTCCCAGTGATGTGTGAGTGTATAACAGAGCACCACAGCAATAATACTCCCAGTGATGTGTGAGTGTATAACAGAGCTACACAGCAATAATACTCCCAGTAATGTGTCTGAGTGTATAACAGAGCTCCACAGCAATAATACTCCCAGTAATGTGTCCGAGTGTATAACAGAGCACCACAGCAATAATACTCCCAGTGATGTGTGAGTGTATAACAGAGCTACACAGCAATAATACTCCCAGTAATGTGTCTGAGTGTATAACAGAGCTCCACAGTAATAATACTCCCAGTAATGTGTCTGAGTGTATAACAGAGCTCCACAGCATTAATACTCCCAGTAATGTGTCAGTGTATAACAGAGCTCCACAGCCATAATACTCCCAGAAATGTGCCTTAGTGTATAACAGAGCTCCACAGCAATAATACTCCCAGTAATGTGTCCGTGTATAACAGAGCTCCACAGCAATAATACTCCCAGTAATGTGTGTGAGCGTATAACAGAGCTCCACAGCAATAATACTCCCAGTAATGAATGTGTGTGTGTGTGTGTATAACAGAGCCTCACAGCAGTAATACTCCCAGTAATGTGTGTGAGTGTATAACAGAGCTCCACAGCCATAATACTCCCAGAAATGTGTCTGCGTGTATAACAGAGCTCCACAGCAATAATACTCCCAGTAGTGTGTGTGTGTGTGTGTGTGTGTGTAACAGAGCCCCACAGCAATAATACTCCAGGTAAGGTGTCTAAGTGTATAACAGAGCTCCACAGCAATAATACTCCAGGTAATGTGTCTGAGTGAATAACAGAGCTCCACAGCAATAATGGTCCCAGTGATGTGTCTTTAAGCTACAATAAAATGTGTTTAGAAATCAGTGTGTAAATGATTAGTAAATCACATAATTCTCCGAACAGCCCCTAACACTAAAATTGTCTCTGCTGAAGAATAACCGTGTAAAATCCTCAAAACATAGACATGCCAAATTTACCTTCAGATGGTATATCTTGTAATTGACAAAATCCCCAGAACTTTTATAGATTTGAGATATCGTAGCAGAATAATAATAATAATAATAATAATAATATGCCATTCGCCCCAAAAAGGACATAACAGATCATTGGAGATGTATAGCAAGCATCATGTGGTGTGTTTTTTTCTGGATTCATTTTTAGAGTTTCTTTCTTTTCCGTGGAAATATATTAAACTTGTAAAATAAAAGATACCTTCAAAGTTTCTCAATGTTTTGTTTGATGGGACTTTCAATAGGTGCTGACATAACTCTACCTCATCAGTAAGATATCCTTGGCTTTATAAACGCTTATCTTGGTTGGATTTATGGGATAAGTATTTTATTGGCAAGACCAATTCAACTTCAACTTTTGATTTTTACATTCTCAGAAGTAAGTGTAAGCTCAAAGTTTTCTATGCACTATTACCTTTGCAGTTAAATTACTGCATGGCAAGAATAATGCTAAAAGCCAATAGTGATAAAGGATCACAAAATAAAGATAAAAATGTTAAATATGAGGTCTAGCGTCAGCTGTTAATGAGAAGCAGTTGGCTGTGTATAAAATCACCATACTAACCATGTACATTAAACAAAAAACACAGGAAGAAATTACATTTGAAAGTGCGTTACAGCGCAAAATATTTTATTCAGGAATTTACAATTTCAAATTAAAACACTTGTTTCTTAGGAAAATAGCAGCTCCCTGATCCAAGCAAGTCTTGATGTAAAAGATATCGGCAGTCTACACTGAAAGACAGACTTTATTAGCACAAGAGAAGCAGAATGTAGAACTTAGAATAGGGAAGGACGATGTAGTCACCAGTCGGTGCTTACAAAGCGGAGGGACAGATATACAAACAGGCAGCGGTTACCCCTGGGGTATCCTAGCCAGAAGTACAACAAATCCAATGCCCATCTAACAGCCACTCTGAAGAAGTAACATTTACCATTTGTTTGTCGCCATGATGTGCCGGAGAAGAATTAAGTTGAAATGCACTGAGGATTACTCTGGCATTGAAAGGGTTAATGCACTGCACACTTTAGTTAACCCGTAGCTCTTTGCTCGAAGTTAAACACTTTCTCCAGTGATGTTCCTTCAGTCCCATTCTGATGACGAATTTAAGGGATATGCAGTTCATAAACCGGCAAAGAGCTACAGGTTTCCCCTCACCATTCAAGACGTAGAGGAAACTGATAAACTGCTGGATGATTCTAATTTGTGGAAGTGTTGCCAATTTTTTTTTTTTAATCTGATTAAAATTACATTAAATGAATTTTTACATGTAGTTAAATAGGAGAACAGAATTATAGCAATATACTTCCAAACAGCCCAGATACAATAAGACAGTCCAAATGGCACGTCTGTCCTTAAGTCCGAGATATGTTTCTCTTATGCCCCACTGCAAGGGAACACAAGAGAAAATCTCAGGAAAAAATAACAAATGTATCACAAGCGAGTCATTAAACCAAAACGCCATTGTAGGGTATTGCTGTTCACGAGAAAGCGGTTTCATAGGATTGTGTGTCAGTGCATCAGTCGTACTTGCCTGCTTAATGAGACACCTTTTTCAAGCAACAGCTATTTTAAATCACTATTTGTCTGGGAATGGTTTAAGGGCAGTGTAGTCCTAAAGCAAATAATGTGGCCAAGGTTGGATACCACTGCTGCAACCAGTATCATAAACTGCTACTAATGCGATCAAAACATTTGTAGTGATTTTTAGGTTTTTGTTTTTTTCTTCTACACATGTGGATGATATATAACCTCTACATCTGCAGATCAGGAAAAGGGGTGTAGATGGTAAAAAGTACTGTATATATACACTAAACACTATGCGCCTAGCCGCACCTCTGAAAACAATGTAATAAAATGCAGGAAAAAGATTGGTTTACATGCAATATCAGACCAAAGACGTGACACAGGGGTGGGACTACAAAAAAAAACAAAAAACGGTAAAATATATGTGAATCTTTACATATGCGAGCAGAATATAAAAACCACAATATATTCCCTAAATTAAACAAATATCACAATTTACTGTAAGGGAATAACATGGCCAAGTTTAAACAAATCACTGACTCTGCAACTGCATAGTATATAGAATCATTTTGTACAATTTGAAAGATTACCCTGAGTGCTTTTTGGAAGATATAGTTGGAAAGAGGAAAAAAAAAAACTAATCTTTGGAAATGTACCTGGAGTAGCAGATGGGAGACCTGGCCCAGATTCGGCACGTATAGGGAAAAATACCTAAAACTAACTGGGAGTGCCAAAAAAAAAAAAAATGAAAAAAAATAAATAAATAAATTTAAAAAAATCTAAATATCCATAAATAGAAAAATACCCAAATATTGCAGATGCTGAAAATAAAAGGTTTCTCAAATTCTAAAGGGTCAATAAACTGTAGTTGTTATGGTGCCAAGACATGCTTAGCACCGGCTTACCCATGGGAGTTATACCATTAATTGTCTCAGGTTCCTAAAACAGAAAGCCTCGAACGTTTATTAACGGTTTAACTCCCTAAAAATAAGGTGGCGCCAGGTACCTCCTTGCACCATAACTTCATTCCAATTAAGTTATGGTGCCGAGTGTTCCTTTAAGGAATGAATGGGAAATGTCTGTGCCAACCAATATAGGTTTCCACTCAAATTGACACAGCAACATCAACCATCAGTTGTTGAGAGTTCCTTCTTAGTTTTACACCGAAGAGTTAAAAAAAAAAAAAAAACACACTAAAATAAAATGTTAAATCCATGCTGTGATATCACCCTCTCGAATAATGGGGACTGTGGCAGTCAGGCCTGATTTTTAATTTAGGGATTAATGATGGAAAGTGTATACTGCTGATATTAAAGACACAAAAGATGATGATAATGAATGCAGACAAGGAATTTCACTAATCATTTCACCTCTGAAAAGGAATTGATCCTATTTGTAGCAGTTTACCAGCATTCTCTCTCTTTAATTTAAATGTACGAACAGAAAGCAGTTAAACGTATTGCACTTAAAAAACAAAATCACACAAACAGGAAAAAGGGCAGATCTTAACTCTAACATTGCCAGAAGGTCCTTCAATGCAATCCAACACAATTTAGTATGCCCTATGGACAGGAAACAGGTTAAACTATTATACAAAGACTTTTGTGAGACTATACAAAGTTTCTTACAATGAGATTGACTACATACATACTATGAAATAAAATCATCCAGATTAATGTCAATTAGTCACAGTTTTAAATTAATATATTATTTCTTACTGGGTCGAGAATTAACCCCATGGAGTGCCAGAAATCACAAAATCTTCCAGCACTGAAATAGGATAAAGACAATGCAAAAGAATTTAAAAAAATCACACTTTTACATTTTTAGAATTTGATTATTTGTGTTTTTTTTTTCTTTTTTTCTTCCAACTGCAAGGAATCGTGAAGACGAGAAACTGCTGTAAAACTCAACCACCAAATTATTTTGCTATAGGAAAATCCAGTGAACAGCTGGAAAGGAACGTGGTGTTCTTGCAGTAAAAGCCAAAGGCCACAAAATTCAGATTTATCTTTCACTCAGGGGCATCTCTAAGAATTGAAAAAATAAACTGCTCTTCGACCACAAAATAGCTCTCCTGAACCAAAATCTGGTCACGCCACCCAAAAACTGTTAAGACTGTCTTCCACCCAAGAATCTGCTCATAGGATATTTCATTTGGGACAGAGATGGCTGTAAAAATTGGCGACTGATTGACCGTGAGAATTAAAAGTCTATGGTATCATATTCCGTAGGAGCTTTTAAGGTCACATGCTCCATCTAGAAAGAGAATGTTTTGAAATGTATGACGACGCCGTGGGGCAAAGGCAACAAATCTACTTCAGTGAAGGGTACTTCCGTTGACCAAGGCGGCCGGGCCTTGCTCCTCCTGTCATGCCAGGTGGCTGGTGGGAGAAAAAAAACAAAAAAAAACACACAAAATTATCTATGAATCTCTAATATAGGAACTTTAAAGCATAGAGCTTGTAGTGTGTTACTTTTGTCTACAGTTCAGGAAACGGAAAGAAAAAAAAAAGGATGAAATGAAAATTGAGAGAAATAATCAATACATTGTGCTTGCCGGACAGCCAACAACTATATGGACTTTATAGAAGAGGAAAGGGGAAGGGGGAAACAAATTAAAAAGTCTATAATAAATTGTGGCCCGTGCCCCCACCTGTCAATCAGTTGTCTGCACCAAACTCTATGCAAATGAGTGACGGGGAAAGTAGGAGAACCCTATTATACTGGCCATTCTCCTGCTCTTCATGAGATATTTCTCCTAGCAAGCAGGCTTTACACTTCCTGGGAGAATGTAGGAAGTGAGAGAGTGACGGACATAATCACTGGGTTATGAATTTGATGAGCAGGCAACTAAGCCAGCATGAATGTGTCATGAAGGAAAATGACCCTGTTTGGAAAGTGTTCCCAAGCAAGGCCAATTGGAGGGTGAGCGGAAATAGAGAACTGGGGTGGGTATTCTATTACTGTAACACAAACAAAGCTGCAGAGATAACCAGGAAAGTAAGGAAGGTAAGAATGCAACTAACATTTCCTAAAGCATTCTAATATATATTTTATCACTATCATACACTATATATTCAATGCATTCGATATTATTTAAAGGGTTACCCACGACCACTTCTGCTTTTTGAAGTGAAGTGGTCATGTAGGAAGGAATCTGGCTGTGCAGTGTTACTTAAACCCCCCGGCACATGGGATGGGACAAGGGAACCCGGAACTCTGTTACAGACTACCAAGTGTCAACTTTGTGAATATTTTACGTCTGTTGTCACGCATAATGCCCAAGTAGGGCATTATTCATTATAATAATTAAAAAAATAAAAAATAAAAGTTAAACGGGTTGTAGTAACACTATACGAGAATCTGTAGTGACAAGTACACTTAAACAGTGTTTCAGTGTTGCATAGATACATTGTAATTCAGTCCATAATCAGTCTACGCTACTTCAGTAGTTTCCTTAATGTATCTGCCGTGACGAAAGGGGGGAATTCTGGTAATGGGAGGGATAATTAGGCGTAAGAGCCATAGTCAAACGAAAGGAGTTGCTGTGGCAATAAAAGTGTTAAAATTCAGTTAAATATTTAATTTAAAGTACACTGGTCATGTAAATAGGGAAACAATGATTTCATTTAGTTTCTAGAAAACAAATCCATTCTGTCCACAGTTTAATCCCATAATGCAAGGAGCAGAGTTGCCTGCACTGCATTCTGGGAAGCACAAATTTTCCCACGGTAGACCTGAAAGCCTACTTGAGGAACGTATCTTCACTTACTTGTGCAAATTTAGATGGGTTGTAGAAAGTGACAGCTCCAGTGGGAGGACCTTGGTCAGGAACGGTGTTATTGGAAACCTGAGAGTGAAAAACCAAACATACGTTAGATGATGTTCCTTATGTTTTTCCCCTTTCTGCTGCTGAAGGGTTTTGCCGATAATAGATCATGGCCATGGAGCCTGGATTTGTGCATTTATGGCTGATAATTGCTGTAGTGCACAGCATGTACGAAGTATGCCATAATGAATGCCCTCTATAGAATGGTGAGAAAGTTTGTTTCCCGGGCCAAATCTTGACAGATCCCAAATCAAACTGGATTTGCTTTGATAAACTGCTGTCAAAGAGAAGGCAAACCTGTTCTGCAGCAGATTGGGAACATTGTGGCTGGCTCCTGGGCAGAGTTACTTTCCAGGAGTACTTGGTTACAGGCTTCAATCCCTTCATGCACAGCGCGAGGATAAAATCCAAAAACAAAACAGGCATGCAAAGACCGCTGGTAATACAGTGCAAGGTTAATGGGTTAGTGAGGGATGTTGAAATGAGGATTGAAGGCATGTACAGAAACAACTTGATATTCCATCAGTCTGGTTCGTTGGATTGCACTTGTCGCATAAACAGCTCTCTGGCTAATTAAGTGCACCTTGAAATGAAACTAATATCCAACTACCAGCTTAATAATGAATTAGCAATGGATGTAGGTCACCGTTGATATGAGGCATGTATCCTAAATTGTAAACTGATAGAGTCCCTGATCCAGCCTGCACATTTAAAAAGGGTTCTGCAGATAAAACCTGCCTCCTAGATAACCTTTTTTTCGCTCTTCTTAAATCGTAAATGTCTCCAAAAAGGTGTTTCCTTAAACCTTCAGAGTGTTAGGAAGAGTCACAGAAATAACGCAAGCACAATTAGTTTGTTTATAATAAAACAATTTTTTTTTAAAAAAGTGGAAAAAACTGTTGCTTTAACTCAAGGTAGCCAGCTAAAAAGTACCTGTGTAAAATGCTGGCTTACTTCTCGTGATAAGGAACTCATTGAACTAGAACGAGAAAGCTACAAAAGGGGAGGGGGGCAAAAACACACAAAAAATTGGCAAAAAAAAAAACCACACACACATAAAGGGGCAAAAAAACAAAACAAAACAAAAAAATGGACATGCATGTCATTGTCTCGTGCTGTACAATCTCCAAGATGTTCAAATTAAATCACATATGGCAAAATAAAAATAATTCAACTAAAGCAAATATTTACGCATTTTTTTGTTGTACAGTGCCAAGTTATAATAAAGGGTTAAAACCATCTGTTGCCTATTTTTGTAAAAAAATGAATACATAAATAAAATGTACTATAATGGCAGAGTAGGACAGAGCCCTTATCAGGATTTTACTGGAAGAGGGAAGGTTGCATACTTGTAAAACTAATCGCTTCCCATAATACATTGAAATCCAGGAGATATAGATTTTCGGCTGCATTCATTTTAAGTGGCATTAGTGCACTCTGATGTATACAAGTCTCAGTAACATGTTAATGCAGGTGATGTGAGCGTTGATTACATGATGTTCGTTAAGATGAAACCAGCAGTGATTGGTTTAAAACATGGCCTTCAAGGTTGGTACACTTACCTCTCCTTGTGGACAGTCGTCCTGATTTAAACCTGGGAGATCAGCCCCAGGGGGAAATGAAGCTGGATTTACTAACTGTAACAAGAAAACGTGCCCGTTACACACACCCAGAAAAACATAACGAAAATGGGCATTTTTTATTTTTAACAATATTGATGTCTTTACATTTATGGGAATGTGTGATATGCAGCAGATGGGTTTGGAGCAACAACTCCCCCTCCTGCAACCCCATCCTAAAGCAAAAAGATGGATTACAAGAGGAACTGCCAGCAACAAAATGCCGTCTGAAATTCACTTTAACTTTGCTTCAATTCAAACTTTAGTGAACAATTCTGTCATTGCTGGAATACTAAACCCCCAGGAAATTAAGATTACTAGCAAAGGTATTTCTAAGGGGATACACTGGAGTTAATTCCACGAGAGGAACAGAAAGGAACTCAGAACTCATTTTAGGTGTGAGCTTACGACAAAAGCGGAAAGACTATATTTCAGTTTTTAAACTCGACCAGAAATGTCAGAAGGGACGGTATTATCTGTCGGATATAAACCTGGGCCTGTTGCGGGTTCTCATGGCCAGCCTGGTCTGCTGGTTGTGCAATTTCAGCTCCACTTGCTTCCGCTGGCTGATCTTGTTCTGGAACTGTCAAAAAAAACAAACAAAGTGTCTCTCATATGAAGCTATTTCTCTCAGAATGGACTCTAATTATACTCCTCTAGTCTCAGAAGATAGTTGCCAAGACAGCCCAAAATAAAAAGTTAATTGAGACGGTAAAAAAAAAAAAAATATATATATATATATATATATAAAAAACACAACAACCATTTGTGTGTCTTTTTTGTCTTGTATAATTCTATATATAAATGAATTGTAAACGATACTTTACCAAAATATATAGATAATTTTATTTTAAAAAATCTCAAATATACCATCTCCCAAACATGCACAAACGACACAAAAGGAGACAACAAATTTCATGCTATGGTAAATCCCAGGCATTCCATAAAGCACTGCTTTCAAACTCTGGCCCACCCAGATGATGCCACAGAATTCCCAGAATTCTCTGAATGGAAAACATGACCAGATAATCATGGGAATTGTAGTTCAGCAAAATATGGGGGCAGGAGTTTGTGATGCTGCCATCAAAGGGTATATTGTCAGTGGCTCATTCCACTATCACAATATTCACATTTGCATCTAAAGATAAAAAAACAAAAACAAAAAAAAAAAAAAGACTGACGCAGAAAACAGAAATAAAACCAAAAATGCCCTAACATTATGTTTGATGGGGATGGATGGGGAATAAAGAACCTACCTGCATTTGGTACAAAAAGGTTTGCCGACATGGGCATCGGGGCAAGAGGTGCGAACAGGTCAGCCGGTGGTGGGACAGTGTTGGAAGGTCTGCTGCCGCCATTAGGGTTTAGGACATCGACGTATCGACCTCTTGCACCTGCTGAGATAGAATAGCGGATTTTAATATACTAATGTACTGGTAGCAGTAATACATGCAGTCATCTTATATTAAATACGACAGACCTATTTAAAAATCCTTTGTGTCAAAAAAATCAGTGAGTTTGGTCTAATATTTGCAGTACCCCAATTTCTTTGAGTGGTACAGAGCCACCTATTATTATTATTATAATATTTATACAGCGCCAACAAATTCCATAGCACTTTACAGTGGGTGGACTAACAAACATGCAATTGTAACCAGACGAGTTGGACGCACAGGAACAGAAGCATTGAGGGCCCTGCTCAATGAGCTTACATGCTAGAGTTAATGGGGTAAAGTGACACAAAAGGTAAGGGAAGTATTAGGGAAGTAGATTGGTAGGATAGTATTCACTGAAAACGTAGTGTGGGGTTTTGGAGCCATTAACAGTTGAATTCATAACTTTTTGTGAAAAAGAGAGTTTTTAATATTTTTTTTTGAAGGAGTGGAGACTGGGTGAGCGTCTAAAGGAAAAGGGAAGGGAGTTCCACAGGAACGGTGCAGCCCTAGGGAAGTCTTGAAGGCGAGCATCAGAGGTGGGAGTACGAACAGAGGATAGACGCAGGTCTTGGGCAGAGCGTAGGGGCCTAGACGGGACATGCTTGTGTATTAGGGAGGATAGATAGGTGGGAGTAGCATTATGTAGAGATTTGAAAGCAAGAACCAGAATTTTATATTGAGCTCTATATTTTATAGGAAGTCAATGTAGGGACTGACAGAAGGGTGAGGCAGAGGAGGTGCGGGCGGACAGGAAGATGAGCCTCATTGCCGCATTCATTATAGACTGCAATAGGGCAAGTTGGGAGCACGTAAGACCAGTGAGAAGCGTATTACAGTAGTCAAGGCGAGAGAGGACAATGGCATGGAACAGCACCTTAGCAGCATCTGGCGTTAAGTAGGGGCGGATGTGCGCAATGTTTTTGAGTTGGAAGTGGCAGGATTTGGAGATCGATTGGAAATGAGGGGGGAAGGAAAGGTCGGAGTCAAAGAGAACACCTAGGCAGCGAGCCTACGTGGTGGAGCTGATGGCAGCACCATTAACGTGGAGGGAGACAGAAACGGGAGCAACACTTGAGGGAGGAAAGACTGGAAGTTCTGTTTTGGACAAGTTGAGCTTAAGGAAACGGGCAGCCATCCAATTAGAAATAGCAGAGAGGCAGTCAGAGACACTAGTCAAGAGGGGCGGGGAGAGATCAGGGGAGGACAGATAGATTTGCGTGTCATCTGCATAGAAATGATATTGGAAGACAAAGGAGCTGATGAGTTTACCAAGGGAGGCAGTATAGATGGAGAACACTAGGGGACCAATGACTGAACCTTGGGGGACACCAACAGAGAGAGGTTGTGAGGAAGAGGCAGAGCCAGAAAAAAAAATAACACTAAAAGAGCCCTGGGTGAGGTAGGAGGAGCAACTGGAGAGAGCAATATCTCGTACACCGAGATTATGGAGGATGAGAAGCGGCTACAAAACGGTATCAAAAGCAGTGGAAAGGTCAAGGAGAATTAGGATAGAGTAGTGACCATGACATTTTGCAACAAGTAGATCGTTTGATACTTTGGTCAGAGACGTTTCCACAGAGTGCTGAGAGCAAAAATACATTTGAGAATTATTTGTTGTACCAAAAAAAAAAAAAAAAAAAAAAAAAAAGTTCTATAGCATTTACAGTTTAAACACCCTTATGAACATTCTGAAATATGTTTGTTTTTTTTGGCAATGCCATTCACACAATGATTAGGACCACATGTCAACCATAGGCTTGTGCAGTGTCTAACTATATGTCATCAATAATTAAGGCACTTACAGAATGCTAAATCTTTTATGATACAATCAAATGGAACAATGGTTTATTTTTTTTAAACAAATTACATCATTTTATTATCTTTTTTTCCTGTAATTTCAGTACAATTTAGCAGTATTTGTTTTCCAGTGAAGCGCCTAAGCTTATGTACCATGAGAATAATTACCTGCTCTGATGGAGAACATGTTGACAGACGGGTTGGGAGGGCCACCAGGACCAGCGGGCATGTTCTGGGGTCTTGGCATACCTGCTGGAGGAGGGGGAAGGGGTTTACTCTACAAGAAAAAGAAGAAAAAAAACTCCATTAAGATTCTCATATTGCATAACCGTGAGAGGCGGGCTTACAGAAAATTAACACATACTATCAAGCTGGGCAACATAAAAACACCCTACTCCCACCTACAGGACCAGTAGGGTTACTACAGCTCTGCTAGACATCTGGGATGGCATGTGCAGCCACTACTAGCTTTTGACTAATACCAGGAGAGGCAAGTGACCTAAAAAAAGGGGCTCAGTCACGATGTTGTGTTACTTTGATGTAACAGATTAATTGCATGGCACCTGATATTGGCTGCTCTACTCCTCTCTAGCATTTGTCAGTCAATAAAATGAACTTTTATCGACTAAGTTCCTGTGGTTGGTCTAATTATACATTTCCTGCTTGGTGACAGTCTGGTGGGAGCTAAATAAAGTCCTATTTCAGTATTCCAAGCACTTAGAAGTGGGGGACAGATTAGGTGTACTGTATAAGTCACAGTGAGAATTATCAATATACTGATATCCACTGGGATGGCAGTGGATGTGAAATTATTAAACTCACTTTATCCAAGCTCTGGGTTTAAAGTTGTATAACAATAAATTAAATATATGAACGTTTACTAAACTTTAGATAAAAGGGACACCATGGTCACCAGAACAACTACAGCTTGTTGTATTTTCTTCTGGTAAGTATAATCATTCCCTTCATGCTTTCTGCAGTAAACACTGTTTTCAGAGAAAATGCAGTGTTTACATTACAGTCTAGTGACACCTCCACTAGCCACTCCTTTGATGACTGATAGAGGTGCTTCCTGAGGCAGTGCTGCACAGTGTGACTGCCATTCAGTGTCTCCACCCTCTGCATGCAGACACTGAACTTTCATCATAGAGATGCATTGATGCAATACACATCTCTATGAGAAGATGCTGGCCAGGGCGGTGTTTGGCTTGTGCTGGCTTTGCCCCTAATCTGCCTCCTTGACAGTCTAAGCCAATCCTATAGGAAAGCATTGTGATTGGCTCAAAATAACACATCTAATGAGGTCAGCCAAACAGGCAGATCAGGGGCTGAGCCAGCAGCTGCAGACTTGAACAAAAGTAAGATTTTACTATATTTAGGGAAGCAAGAAGGGGCAAGAGGGCTAGATAGTGGTTTTAACACTATAGGGTTAGAAATACATTTTTGTGTTCCTGATCCTACAGTGTTCCTTTAAACTGTGGATTTGAAATATACCGTTTGATGATGATAATATTACCATATTATACTCTTGACTTTTTTCCTTTCCTCTAACCGCTACTGAACAAATCATCTCAAGATTAATATTGTTTTAAAGGGACAGTGCCACCTACAATGAATGCTAGAAGTCATGTTCCCCCGAGCCCGGATTACTGCTCTGAAGTTCACGGCTTATTTCACTAAACACTATTTTCAATACAGAACTATACTATTTTCTGTCCTCCTCCCCCCCCCCCCCCCCCCCCGCCCCCTTACTTTTTTCATATTTGGATTATGCACACACATATGCATTATGCCTTCTGTTTGGTAAGAAGGATAAAAAAAACAAAAAAACAAACACCCACTCAAACACCCACACTGCTAGGAAAATACTTTGCTTTGGACACTTACAATGAAAAGCGCCTATAGTAAGGGGAGAAACAAAACAAAACACAAAAACAACTACCACAAATACACTGAAAATACACTTCCTCCAGAGAATCGGTTTGCTCACCTCTTCCCCATCGGGTTCATCCATGTTAATCCAACGCTGCTTTTTTTCATCCCAGACAATCTGTAAACATGTAAAGCATGAATTGCTGTTAATATAATGCTCCTCTTTTGCCTATTAGGGACTATGAAATGGTGACTGGCAGAGGATACAAGCAGAGATGTGATACTGCGATATTGCACTGTATGAAAAGTTGCGTTTGGCAGTAAAACATAGAAGGGAAAAAAAGCAGCTTAAATCTATGAGCACAGTGTTCTGGGACATAGGAAGTGAAAGATGGCAAAAGCTTCCGCTAGGACATAGGCAGACAACCTCAAACCAAGCGGTTCTGCTCATCCAATCCATTATGATCTGTGAGAGCCAAGGCTGACTATCCTTGCTCTGGTGTGCAGCACAGAATGCAGACTAAAAGGTACACATTGACCCAGTTCTTACAGATTTGTTCCTGTCATCAGGTAAGTGAGCTTCATTCTTGCCTTTTCCCATCAGCCAGCCAATTTTCAGGGGAAACCAACTTCTACCATTCTATAAAAACACCATGTAGAGAAACATTGTTACAGAGGGCTTATCTCCTACAAGTCAGATCTCAAGTATGTGATTATTCTGATTTTATTTTTAGATGAACCAAACACACTACCGATCTGCAGTAGCAAGATTGTAGCTCCATGGTTGTTGCAGGGGATGGGGGAGTAAAGCTTCTGCGGCTAAGTCAGTCACATGCAAACACTCTTTCTTTAAGGACAATAATGGAGCATCATGAGACTATTTTCACTGCAACTGGTAGTTATTTACTGACATTTCTAGACCTGCAGGTTATTTGATTATTTTAAAATCAAACTTCCATTAAATCCCTACAATCAATAAATCCATAGACGAGTCCCACTTTTTGATGAGAAATTGTAAAATCTTCCAATTCTCTCTTCCTGTCATTTCACTGTTGATGACCTTATCCATCAATCAATAAAAGCTCTGAAAGATGATGGGGTGGGGAGGGGGGTGAGGGGGTGTCACGACAGATGAACCCAGAAGGAGGACAGACCTGCTTTAAATAAAAGTCGCATCTCAAGTAACAGGCTTTCTTTACTGAATCAAGTGCTGTGTAACGTGAAGATGAAAATATGATGGTATAAATTACCCCTTGAGATGCCTTATGAGCCTTCGACTCTTTCTTGGCTTCCGGTTTGTCTAATTCTGGGATTGGAGGAGGGGGAGGTGATGGCTGCATCCCAACAGAGCTTCTCCTTGCTGAACCAATGGAGTGGGTCGAGGACTCAGACGTTGTCCGTGTCCGTCTCTGCATGGATGAAAAGAGTGAGATTGTTAAAACAATATTTGAAAGAAAGAGAAAAAAAAATGAATCTGCAATCAAGAAGTGAAATTAAACTACCCAACATCCTACCCAACAGCCTGTAAATCCAACCCAGTCAAGAGATTTACGGAGACAGAGTAAGGACTACTTTGTCTCTGTATATTTTCCACACTGGGCAGAGGTACGGTCGTCTAGACGTGTCAATATCCCACCAGTGACAGCTTCAGGGAAAGCAAGAGTACTGAAGAGATTCCGCTGAAAGAAGATGGCTGCGCCCGTGAGAAACAGGTTCAAGTAAGTAGAACTCACCTTTGCCTGCCCTCCCGGCCACTGGGGATGTCACCATCGGGGGTCTTTGCAAATTCTGCAAAGTTCCCAGACAGAGACAGTTGTCCTTTAAGCTATGGTTAATAAACAAAATAAATAAACAAAAATTCAACCTGCATAACCAACTCCGAATGAACATGTATACAACCTTGAAGGAGCCTTTTAAGAATAGGTTGGTACTTACAATGTGTGACGAAGACTGGGAAACCGTTCTGGATCGCTGTCCTGGAGCCTGTGTAGACACAGAGCAATATGAATTTATGGTATGCTCATTACATGTACTGTAATAACAGCAAGGAGGGATCAGATGAAATGTATCCATTCCAAAAGGAGATGCAGTGCACACAATTTGATCTCATGCATTTTAATAACATGGTGGCGTGTGCGGGATTTAAATGTTTTTCAGAGAAAAGTGTCTATTTACAACAATGACCCCCCCCCCCCCCCCCCCCCCCCAGTCGTGCTGTGTATGAATACAACAATCTCCATGGAGCATTCCTTTGTCTAAACTTGTATTTCTCATACGACAGAAAGCTCCATGGTACTAGAATGGAGACAAACCATTGTATAATAGCAAATACACCAGGATTAAGTAAACTTTCAGGGCAAACAGAAAACCGATTAATGCAGCAAACGATATTTACCATTTTAGCCATTTCGCCATAAAAATCAAATCCGGAATCAAAGGTCGTCTTGGTGGGTGAATGCTGAGGAATTCTTTGGGCTCCTTTAAAGGAAGATAGAGGACAACTTAAGCATGTAAATACTTTAATGTGTTACAAAATTATATGTTTTCCTAATCATTCACATGTCAAGGCAAAGCAACATATTCACAGTAAATATTGGGTTATCAGATTGTTATTTTTTAACGCCCACTTTTAGAACATTGAAAATCATATTGCGATGATAATTTTCGTATGAAATAAATTGTTAAATAATGCCAACGAGTGCACCTGGGAGATATATATATATAAAAATAAAACCAAATGTTCAAATAGAGAGTGAAAAAAAAATTAAAATACTGAGCTCCAGGCCTTATGTGGCCCTAGAACTCCAGATTACAAGGGTAACACACAACAAATCAGTGACAGTTTAGCTGAATGACAGACCTGGATCCTGATTCCACTGGGGAACAAAATCTGTTGGTTGCGGAGGCGGCGTCAGAGGATCTGCCACGGATGGAGCGTAGGTAGCCGTCTGCTCATTGCTGAATGGCACAAATTGGAGCCCACTAATTGGAGGAGCATATCCTGAAGTGGGCCCTAGAGACTGAGGCGTCCCTGGGTAAGAGGACTCATTGCCTGCAGGCGGTTGATACACAGATGCTGCATTTTCAGGACCTAGAAAGCAAAAAGTTACGACAACCACAATGAAATGTCAGCGTCTCATCTGATTTGTAATAGAATTAAAGTTCCAAATTCAGACTAGAAAGTACTCCATGTGACTCAAACAAATTGATCCACCTCCGTCCATGTGTGAAGCTCCAATGTAATCAGCATTATATATTTATTTTTTGAAAGATCTCACAGCCAAACAGCCATACTCTGATTAATCTCCTCGGCTAATTTACTGAAGTTAATGTGCCCTACCAACTTCAAAAGGAGTAAGCAAATGTTGGTGTTAAATCCAAATTAATGGGGAGGACTAATCATGCAAAACAATCCAAAATGGCAACCCCAAAAACACAAGTATTTTAAAGGTGACAGACCACCATATAGGGTGAAAAAAGCAAAACAAAACTCCAGTTCCCTAGGTTTGTCTTATGATGCACTTTATTAATGAACAAATCTAAAAGGCTGATAAATGTTTAATGTAATAATGCTGTGAACTAATCTCCAGTGTGAGACTGTTCTATGAAGAAGCAGGTGTTCTTACCAGGCAAAACTAGTTGAATGTTCTGACCATCGGGCATAATGTTGGGTAGGTAGTTAGCCAGTAATGGATTATCAGTCCCAGCAGGCACATGCGGAGGCGGTACCATGCCATCGGTTTGGCTGATGTGGTCCACCTCAGAGCTCGGAGTGCTGCAGGCGTATTGCTGAGGGGTGGTTCTGCCAGTATTGTATACAACAGTTCCTTGCTGTAAAATGTAAAAAGGGTATAAAATGTTCCCGTGTGAAAATTGCGATTTAATCTAAAAGTTGCAGTTCAGATTTTAATTTGTTTCTTACTGCTCCGAGCTTTCCCCAGTCTCCTCAATAGGTACCAAAATATTGCAAATTATTATAGAAAATAATCAGATTAAATTACAGATTCAAGTAGAGAAAAAAAATTGACACAAATTTGTATACCTTTATCTGCATGTCAAGATGTCGGAGACGCAAGAGCCAAGGAGGTTCAATAAATAATTCCTGCTCTGGTTTCTCCTTCAACTGAGGGTCAAAAAATCTCAAATGGGAGGATACCTGTATATCAAAAAACAGCACAGTTAGAACAGAAGTCATGCCTTGTCATTGGTGCAGTATGCTGTGTTGCTGTTGAACAGCAAGGCAAGGCAGGGCCTAGCGCACAGAGCTAACGGAAGCTCTATGCAGGAGCGTTCAGTTCCACAGGAGGTGGCAGTGACAGCACAGCAGGTTCCAGGTAAGTTGTCAAAAAGATTAGCAGGTTATTTGGCTACTTACCCTACGGACGTACCAAGGCCTCCCAAACACCATAACTCAGTGGTAGGGAACCTTCGGCACTCTAGATGTTGTGGCCTAGAGTAGAGCATCATGGTAGATGTAGTCCACAACATCTAAAGTGCCGAATGTTGCCTACCCTGCCATAACCAGCGCAACAAACTGTAGTGATTATGGTGCTTGGAGTGGTTCTTTTAAGAAGTCATAGACATAGCCGTCACTTGTGTTCATCCTTGTTAACATAAGAAAGGTGAAATCTATGGCCACAGTTCATAAAACCAGCCACTGATGGGAAAAGATTTCTGCAGAAGTGGAATAAGCATGTCAAATCAGCAAATTATTTTGTGAACTGTGAGCAAATTAGATCTGGGTGCAGGGAAACCTTAGTTCGACCAGAGTAAGAAAAATAAAATAAAAATCACCTCAAGTAGCTGGCTGACGAGTACTGGGGAGTAATAAGACGGATGCCTTAGTACAGTTTTGGCGATGACCTCGCAGTAATGGAAAGCTTGAGCGCAGAGACCACACTCCGCCAGACGGCAAGCGTAAATGAATTTGAAAACCTGCAGAAAAAGATGACCATCGTGATAAAATCTCCACCAACCAAATTGCTATTCTATGCACCAACATGGAAGGATATGCTCTTACCTGTATATTGGGGAGTGAGATGGTCTGCGCTCCAAGTGACTGGGAATATTCATACGCCTCTGTTCTTTGGATTGCCTCATTGGTAGCAAACTTTGTAAAAGGCAAACTGTTCAAAGCAAAATAAGTATTTAAAGGGCAGTAAAGATCTGTGCAGTCTATAGCAGAGTTTTAGCCTTTCGAGATTAATGGCAAGTCAGACTTGCCAAGGTTTATTGAGATTTTCCTAACCTCAGCTACTTAAAAAGGTATATTTTCTGTGTGGGAACCACTTTGGAAAGATATGGATCATACCTTTATTTTAATTTGTAAACAATGCATATTACCCGTGGAGTATCACAAATGTGATGCAGTGCCATAGCAAATAACTTATGGGTTATTTTCACTCAGCGATCTCCCTATTCCACTCACTAGATATGGTGGCGGCACACAATAAAGAATCAGGATTTGGTGATTACAGGCAAGAATGGGGAAAAAGGCAGAGCTGCATTCTAACAATGTGTACACACCTGCAGCTCCTAAATTTGGCATTAAATCCTGCAAATCAGTGGTTTTACCTGTGGTTGGACCCGATAAGAACCAGTTTAGTGGATTTCTTGGTGAAAAAACCAAAGCCGACCTGAGCCATCAAATAGCAGAAATGAGCAGCATCTAAGAGACCTCGAGAGGCTGTGGGAGGCAGAAAATCACTTTGGGTAAATGCAGGAATGATAATGCAGACAGTGCATTACAGCCTGTTGCAAGCAAAACCCTGGTTATTTTCATAAACTTAATAGGAGCACAAATTCTCAGCCTGTCGGCTGTTACATACGTAGAATTCCAGAGATAAATTAGAACCCTGAGACAGTCACCTATACAGTCCATGCAATAACAGCACACTTACTAAATTAGCAAGCTCAATTACTAGCAAAGGCTCACAGTAAAACAGGACTGCTCACTAAATACGGAACGTGCAGGGTTCAGAGGGAGATGTACATTTTAAACAAAACTGCTAGACAAAACTCTCCAACTTGCACTTTTGCCCTATAATTGGCAACTCCCCTCTGAACTCTCCACAATTCCTTGTTTAGTGAATGAACCAAAATCCCATCTACAAACTACCAATTTACCCACCCCTATCAGTTCAACAAATTATTTCCATAGAAAGTAGAATTATTTACGTACTGGTCATTTTTAACAGGCAACAAGTGAAAGTGCAGCATTATTGAGGCTTTAACGTTTAACAGTTTGCTACCGCACTTCTATGCTCTCATTTCGAATTGCATTTTTTTATTAACACAAAAAAATAAAAAGCACCCCCCCCCCCAAAAAAAAAGCACCTGCAGAGTGTAAACCCGATGTGCATTAAACATAAGTATAGCCAGGGTGCACACATCCTGGGGTGATATTCAAACACTGCAAGTCCATTATTTATTTTACATTTTATTACTAGGTAAAAGCAAAGCTGGTGCACATACCCAAAGTATCTCCCATAGTGGTTATGGTCCGAGTTGGTACATCCACATTATTTGTAATATTTGACAGAACCATTGCAATGTGAGGCCTCCAATCGCCCCATTTTTCATCGCCACAGCACTGTAATACACATCATTCAATTAAAATAAGCAAAATTTAAATGGTGGCCAAGGATGGAGTTCATCTGTTCTTTCTATTGATTGCATTATAAAAATCAGTCCATTAAGCAAAATGAAAAAAAAAAAATCTAAACTTTAAAGTTGATGCATTTGGTATAGAATCCATGTTTTGCAGCTTCTACAAAGAGCTCACACAAACCTCTTGATTAGTGACTCAGCCAAACATGCTAAGCATATCGTATTAAACAACGAGGGTTTGTACTACTACTACTGCTCAAAGCTAAAAGCTGAACTACAACTCCCAGAAACCAGATGGTATAATACATGAAACATTTATGAAGAAAAAAAAAAGAGAAACATTGCAGGTAAAAAGGGAGGGGCACAATCAACAACAACAAAAGAAAACATACACTCAAACCGCTAAATTTAAAAAAAGCCCACCCAGGATAATTAATGGGACACATATATACAGCCTGAACTGTCCCTCTAAATACTATTTTGCAGGTTGGACACAGACACACATTTCTTTCATTTGTGCAAGCACTCAGGCTTACCGTGGCAGCAGCTGGCATCCGTCCAGACAAGAGCTGATAAACAGTCTGCAGTGGATCATTAATTGGAAGGCTGTTGGCAAACCTAGATTCCAAATCAGAAACACAAACACGCATTATGGCTCAGGCAAATTACAAACTGAACTCAACGCTGCCACTTTACATTCTTTAAACGATACAACTTGGGATTTGTCATTGTTTCAGTATTAAATTTCCCACTGTCCGAGACTGGCTGGCTCAGTTAGAAAAGAGATAACCGTCTCTAGCTTACCAAAATCTCTTATGAAAAACTAAGGGACATTACAGATTATTGGCAAAGACACTTGCTCTATGGAAATTCCAAGTTTAAAGGGAGACAATAGCTTTCCTCTCCTTTGCACTTCCACTCGATTTGAACTGTGGGTGACAGATAAACTACTTACACCATAAAACCTCACCCTGAAGAGATTAATGCTGCGAGAATGGTTATTTTTATCCCATGCAGTTCCTCCAAGGAGGATCAAAAGGATAGAAGAAACAACTATTTTTGTCCCTTCCAATTTTTTTAGAATTAAGAAATAACAGTAGTTTAATTTCCTAGAAAAACAATACAGCTGCTTTCTGGCAATATCCGATGTTACCTGGTCATGACTCGTGCATGAGTTCGGCTGTCCATTTTGCTGGCAAGTAGCAACGCATGACCCCACAGCCCGTGTTTCATAGCAGATTCTAACGCATCCTAAAAACAGCACAAGAACATATGATTGGCGTTTGCACAGTCAGTGAAATCGCTCGTTCACAAAGGGACACATTAAAGATTTACCAGTTTGAAAGGGGATCGAGTCGAGCTGTGTACTAAATTACATGGAACAAAGCTTGCTCTGTTACAGGATTTCTCACTTAGCAGCAACAAGTGAAATCAAACAAGGTTACACCATCTCAACAAACCCAATATGATAAATCGGATCTTTGTGTATTCTGAAATTTAAAACTGCTTTGGATGGAAGTAGGAGCCTACCTTTTTACGTCCAAAAAGCAGTAGCTCTCTGAACCTCTCAGTCTCTTTCTCCAGTATTCTCCCTGTACATGGTATTGAATCCGTAAGAAACGAGAGCTGAGAAGCCCCGGATTCTTCTTCCTGTTCCAGTGGTTCATTGCTGAAATCGATCAGATTTGCCTCATTTGGAGACTTCCCGGGAAGCCAGACAGTTCTGTGATCTTGTAAGAGAAGTTCTGCTATATCTGTCCCAACAACGGTCTATGAATGAAGGAAAGTTTAGAAAATGAGGGGTCACAAACATTTGACTATTTCCCAGTGAATAATTTCAGCAGCAAATGTGAGAAGGATCAGTGCAATGTCATGGAGGCACAATCGCACAGAGGGTACATTTATTTTATAGAACAAAGCTGAACTTAGACATTAGCTGGTTAAGGCATCAATAGCTCTGGTTATAACTTAATATGGGCTGTGGACAGAATGTGCAATTTAAGCTTTGATTTAAATATACCCGTAATTTTGCATTAGCCTCGACCGTTTTCTTATCTTAGTACAACCCCATAATTAACCCCACTTGTATGTGATAATAAAACGGACAGTGCCACTTTAAATAACTTGCATACCTTTTCAACATATGTGAATTATCTGTAGAAAGAGTTTTGCAATGATAAAAAAAAAATAAAAAATGTCTAGTAGATGTAATTACCCCATTTTGCCTGCAAAGTAACACAATTAGGTCCCAGAGAAGACGAGTGGACTCTTGATCTAGCAGATTTTCATTGTGTGAAGACTCCTTGGCTTTGTTCTGGGCAAAATTAATTACATCAACTTTGTGAGTTTCATCCCTGTGTGGAGAAAGAAAACGAAGTAAGTATGCCACATCGTAGCGCCCTCGCTTATACCGCATGACATTCGTTTGTCAATACATACCGATTATATATTCCCACTGTATAATTTTATAGTGTTACTTTTTTATAATACACTATGCAAATGAAAACATCTTGTCTTTAAGAGATACTAACTAAAACCACTTCATCTTAATGTACGGAGCTTGGTGCTTAGACTCAGCCTTTTTTTTCGGACAATGTAAAACATGACCATTTGAGAGATATGGCAATGTTTGCATTTGTACAAAGCCCATGCCACTGAAAATATTTGCATTCGGTGTCATCACACCCAGCATAACGATCGGTCTCTCCGCTCTGGCCGTGACCACCTCCTGTCCGTTGTCCGCACGCGTACGGCCAACTCGCGCTTGCAGGACTTCTCGCGGGCGGCTCCCTTCCTGGCAATTTGTGTATGTGCTCTAGGCCGCTCAACACTATTCACAGCAAATTCCTCTATAGATACCATACTTACATTAAACTGGTCCTCCCACAACTATAGCCCAAAGTACAATACATACAAGATTATCATCCCACATATGTATGGGAAACTGTACAAGAGCAGATAGGGGACTTACAACCAATCCAATTCTTCCTTAGGCTTTTGATACATGCCAACACAGCTCTCCTATGGCTAACCCACAGCATCTCGCCCTTGCTGCGGTTGCAGAAAAAGCCTATCCTTTTCTCTTTCTGAAGTTGCCTTAATCTGGTGTAGTGTTTTGTGTATTTTTTATACATTTCTTTATAATGGCATGAAGCCCATTGCTTTAGTTCTTATATATGTTAAAGTTTAAAACAAACAATGAATGAGGGAAGACATTTAGAACCTAAAACTTACTTCACCAGAGGACCAGGAAAAGATCTCAACTCCTCTTGTTCTGGACTACTCTGCATAATAACCTGTAAAATACCAACAAATAAACCAACGTATCCGGATAAAAGACAGGAAACTGAAACGAATACGGCATTAATAATGTAAATGTACTCCAAGGACAATCTATAATTTGCATGTGTAAAGGGGACACACTGACAGTAAACAGGACATTCCTGGAATAGCAGGCCAGGGAATGGTCGAGCTAAACCAGACAGTTAATGCATGAAACTGTGAGGGAAATCACAAATCAATGAGGAAAACTGCAAAAGGTGTTATTTAAAAAGAAATTAAATGCAGACAATTTAAATTTAAAAAAAAAAAATGGGTGATAAACCCACTAAAATACCTCACACAATAACACTGCATATATGATGTCCAAAAATCTAGATCAAAACACGCTATTTGGACATATCTTTTAGTAAAGCTCCATCCAGGTATTTGTATGGTTTGAACATGTCAATCAAACTAGTCTTTCTATGTGCATTCCCTGGGCTGTGATCAGGTGATATATACAAGTATGGTTGCTTCACCTGAGCTCATGAATGCACTATTTCCTGACTGTATGCCATCATACGCCAAAGATGGTTATCTCACAGAAATAACAGAAACACTGCATGGAACTGCCCAAGTTAGTCAAGCAAGCCACTTCATGGTATTATAAGCCAACGGGGATCACAAAGTAGATGGGAAATTCTAACATTTAATTAATTTAGAAAATAAAAATCAATGTTTTATCATATGAGCTTGCAGAGGCAGGGCCCTTGAACTATAGCCATATAACCACTTCATTAAGTTGAAATTTGTATAGTTTGTTTCTGCCTGCTCTTCTAAACCTCTTTTAGAACATTTAAAGAAATATTTAGATGTGTTTTGCTACAGGGACCCTCCAATCAACATTACCTGCAGCCGCCAGACTTGTGATAGCTACGTTTCGGAAGAACATTCATTCTTTATTTGATTTCACTGCTGAAAACCTCTGGCACATTAGAACTATTAGCAGTTAGTCTCAGAGGCTTTCGAAAGCAAGGGCCTCATATCTACTGTTGTCGACCTGGAGTTGTGGATATGACCGGCAGTTACAGAAGCTATTTTTACTTGCTATCTCTCAAATTTCAATGGCTCTTGTATTCGATCAATCTCCTGTTCAGAAATTACATACTGCATAGAACAAAATCACTAGGTAAAATTATAATAAACACTCAAAATAAAAGCAGGATTTTTGTTGTTGTTTCCCTTAAAATAAATATTTTGTAAATGAGGTTATGTATAAAGTTGGCCAGTTATATATATATATATATATATATATATATATATATATATATATATATATATATATATATATATATATAAAAAAAAAAAGGACACCTATATGATTGACAGAATTGACAGGAAATGCCTTGCTATGACAGTACAAAGGTACAATATGTTACCTCCATGTTATGGATCTCAACTAACGTGGGCTGCCCGTCGGAAGGGAGGTTAGGGAGTACTTTGATTAAATGCCCGCCAGGGCCAAATCTGGCACAGACATGCGGGCTTCCAAACTTCTCTGGTGTCATAGGTCTTGCAGGAGCTAAAAGCAAGTATACAGAACAAATTAAAACATGATTTGTACCACATGGCTGGTAATTGATGATTATGGCTGTAGCTAAATAAAATATATTCACTTATTAATCTATCATATCATCCTTGCCATAACAGCTGTCCTGTATGGGGGAAAAAAAAAATTTCTAAGAAAATACCAGAGGTAAATGTGTGAATTTCTCATTTTAGAATTCCCAAATTTGAATGCTTACAATACTTTCTGTAGTAAACTAGCATAGCTAACCTGAAGGACAGCATGCTGAAACACAGCAAGACCTTGCTTTTACGTATGCGAGAAGGAAATTGCAAAAATCGCCACATCTATTATCTACAAAGTCTTTAACATCATTTATGTGCTCTTCTTCAGCAGTAATTCAAATAAAAGTTAAGTGTTTTTAACAGAAAGAAAATTAAGCGTATTGCTCATTCATTTATCTCCATTTCATCTTTATGTTCTTAGGATACATATCTGAAAAACCTGTTAGAGCACGTACCCCAACATATTATTAGATTAGCACAATTTGGAATTTAGTAAATATGCCAACTGAACTAGAAGGATAAGCAACTTTTTCTTTCCCTAAGCTTAAAGGACCACTATAGGTACCCAGAGCAATTCAGCTCAATGAAGTGGTCTGGGTGCCAGGTCCCTCTAGTTTTAACCCTGCAGCTAAAAACATAGCAGTTTTAGAGAAACTATGTTTCACTGAGGCTTAATCCAGCCTCTAGTGGCTGTCTCACTGACAGCCGCTAGAGGCGCTTCCGTGATTTTAACTGTGAAAATCACAGTGAGAAGACGCTGGACGTCCATAGAAAAGCATTGAGTAATGCTTTCCTATGAGCAGTTTGAATGCGCGCGCGGCTCTTGCCGCACATGTGCATTCGGATCTGAAGTCGGCAGAGGGAGGAGAGGTCACCAGCGCTGAGGGAGCTTGGCGCTGAAGGGGTTTTAACCCAGCAGGAGGGGGGCCCTGAAAGTGTGTGTGTGTGTGGGGGGGGGGGGGGGGGGGGGGGGGGGGGGACACACAAACCTAATGACCCTATAGTGCCAGGAAAACAAGTTTAAACTAAAGTTGAAGAAAAAAAAAAAAACACCACAGGTTTATAGACATGTATATTGGTATAAAATATAAATACAAGTGACAAAGAACATTATGCATTCCACAATGAAAGGTCACAAAATCTCTACCTTGTTCTAGTGCCTGCCATTCTGTGTTGCTCTGGTAACCATACTGATAGGAGTCTACCGGTTGCTGGTTGTTGTAATCGCTAGGGTACAGCCCATATGTGTAGTCAGTGAGAGAAGGATTTGCAACCTGGGAATCATATGCACCTGCAGTGAGATCCTGCTGGCTCTTGTATATCTGACTCTGAAAAGATACAGTGTTACTAGCATCGGGTCTCTGGCAATAGAGGTTCTGTAGAGGTCTAATATGAAATACTCACATGTTGAGAGTGGGAGCTGAAGCTGCTCCGCCGACTGTGGGTGCTGTGTTCACTACGCAGGCTGCGGGCAGAATGCTCACTGTGTACACTACGCCTGTCGAAATCATCTTTGGCGAGATCTCTTCGGGGTTCGTTCTCATCATCAAAGCCCCCAACATAACGAGGGTCGTACTGCCAGCGATCTTCATACACATCATACCTACCAATCAGAGTCAGAGTTATTGCAAACCACATGCAGGTAATAACAATTAATGTACAGCATTTCATGCAGAAGCTTGCTGATCTGCAATCATACAATGGCTACATTTTGCACAATCCTCCACCAGCTCACGCCATTTAATTATTATTATTGGTATTTATATAGCACCAACTAATTCCGCAGCGCTATACAATATTATGAAAGGGGGAAATTTACAATAAAGGAGACAATTACACAGTGACACAGGAACAATAGGTAGATGAGGGCCCTGCACAAACGAGCTTACAGTCTAGAGTTTTAGAATTTTAATGTCACTTCAAAAACAGTCACTTCACAAGTTCAGAAATGTTTACACATTTGTCTTGTCTGCATTATATGTCAAATACAAAAAAAATGTCTTTCAACATGTGCGTGGAAGATTCATTTGTTACGCTACAAATAGTACCTTTGCACTAACCTCAATCTACATTAAAGGTCACGGCAATTTTTACATCACCCCTAAAGAGAGTCTAAAACAAACCTGCTAGGATACGCATACGGGACTTTTCTCTGGTATGGATCTTCAATGCTTCCATACATGTAGTTCCAGTAATTGTTTCTGGGGTCTCTATAGCCAGGATCGTATGCACCAGGATAGCGGTCCCAACGTGAAGGGTCTGTGAGAGCAGAAAGAGATAACAGTAATCTTTAAATCTTTGAAGGCAACATACATCCGCCTGAACAACTGGTGGATAAACAGTGAACCAGCAGCTATGGGTGATCTGCTATCCAACAACAGATGGTCACTAGAGAAGTGGTTAGGAATCTCTGCAAGTGCAGCAGATGAGGACTGCATATCTCAAGGTACTCAGCCAGCCATTAAGGCTGAAATGCAATATGCAACACCTTACAGTTCCATGAATGGTTTAAAGGACCACTCTAGTGCCAGGAAAACATACTCGTTTTCCTGGCACTAGAGTACCCTGAGGGTGCCCCCACCCTCAGGGACCCCCTCCCGCCAGGCTCTGGAGAGAGGAAGGGGTTAAACTTACCTCTTTTTCCAGCGCCGGGCGGGGAGCTTTCCTCCTCCTCTCCATCTTGATCGCGACGTCATCGGCTGAATGCGCATGCGCGGCAGGAGCCGCGCTCGCATTCAGCCGGTCGCATAGGAAAGCATTCATAATGCTTTCCTATGGACGCTTGCGTGCTCTCACTGTGATTTTCACAGTGAGAAGCACGCAAGCGCCTCTAGCGGCTGTCAATGAGACAGCCACTAGAGGATTTGGAGGCTGGATTAACCCTCATTATAAACATAGCAGTTTCTCTGAAACTGCTATGTTTATAAAAAAAAAGGGTTAATCCTAGAGGTACCTGGCACCCAGACCACTTCATTAAGCTGAAGTCGTCTGGGTGCCTAGAGTGGTCCTTTAACCCAACGCCTGGAAGATGGCACCAAATTACCCTTCCCCTCCATTTCCTCTGAAGGTATAAGGATTCCTGTACATTTTCAATCATTTTACTGTATGGGGATCTAGTGATAGGCTGAGAGTGTGAGTCGACTCTCTTAGCCCATCAATGACAACCGTCAGAGGCTGGACGAGATTGGACGTTAATTTTCAAGACTTTAGGGATTAACATGGGGTGTTAATTTCAGATCTAACCCCTTAAGATAAGATGGTTCTCAGGTCCTCCACGTACCATAAAAACGTACTTGCATTGAAGTTATCATGGTGCTCATAGTGACTCTTTAAAAAGGGCTTCAAAAAGGGAGATGCATCACTTGACAATTTTTTTTGTTATAAAACCCAACAAGCACCTTTAAAAGGACACTATAGTCACCAGAACCACTTCAGCTTAATGTAGTGGTTCTTGTGTATATAGCCTGTCCCTGCAGCCTTAGCACTGTAGACATTGCGCCTTTTTTTTTTAGCAAAGGCATTGTTAACATTGCTGGTTAGGAGCAATTTTAGTGGCAGTCACTCAGATGGCAACTAGAGGTGCTTCCTAGTCCAGTGCCAAGCTGATCGGCGCCGCATGGCATTTTGCTGTGCATGCGCAATAGCCTCCCAACGCTCTCCTATGGGAAAGTTTGATTATCTCCACTATGGAGGTGGAGCCAACTGCAGTGAGACCAGCAAAGGAGAAAAGGTGAGTAAAAACCACCATTCCTATGCAATGCAAGGTGGAGCCAGGGGCCTAAATAGTTAGTTTGTGTAACACTGTAGTGTCAGGAATACATGTTTGTGTTCCTGGCACAGTAGGGTTTCTTTAGGCATATCTACAAACCAAAATAAAGAAAAACCGTGAAAAAAATATATAATGAAAATTTTTAAACAGACTGCATTATTGGAAACGCATCTCAGCTAGGGGAATTTCTTCATCACCCAAACCCCTACCTTAACCCACCCATCTCTGTTTCATATCAGTCCACCAATGAGAGAAACAGGGCATCTCTGTGCAGCAGCAGGAGAGAAAAATCTGACTCCGGAGCCTGTGCTGTACTGATCAGACCCCCTCTCTTTTCCATCTGTCAGATGTTTCAAGGTGAATAGATATTTCAACTGTACATGTATCAGGCACAATACACTTTCCCAACATTCCTAGGGATAGGACACCGATTGGTTAGAAAGTGGGTGTGGAAAGCATAACAAAGAAGAAGCAGTAAATATGAAAAGAAATGTAATTATTTATCGTTTTTTTGCAGTATTCAGAGTGAGGCAACAGTCTCATTCAAAGCTAAAGATTATGAATGAGACAGTTGTCTTAAAGCGATCTATGTCCCTTTAAGTGTGATGAGCTAATAAACAGCATTTCACAGATCTACCTCCATATTCGTAATGCCCTTGGAAATATTCTGGGTAGTAATTTGCAGGTGCAGCCCAATCTCCTTTTGTGCCGTATCCCTGTCTAAAAGCGAGAAATAAAGAAAAAGAATAACATTTAAAGTAAAAAAATAAAAATCAATCAAAAATCACATTGTTAAAAAGAGGTTTCTGTATCCACCATAAAAAGCTCTAGAAAAATATGCCAATTGCATGGAAATGTGTAACTGCAGATATTCATAAAACAAATCGCTAAAATGTTTGTTTAAATGCAGAAATGTAAAATTAACCCCTTAAGGACACATGACATGTGTGACATGTCACGATTCCCTTTCATTCCAGACGTTTGGTCCTTAAAGGGTTAAAGCAACACTATAGGCACCAAAACAACGTTAGCTTAATGAAGCAGTTTTGCTGTCTAACTGCCCAATTTGCCATTCAAGAGTTCAATCACTTTTTTTTTCTGTTTATGCAGCCCTTGCCACACCTCCCATGGCTGGCTCACACAACCTGCATGGGAAAAATAGGTACATATTTAAATGTTTAGTTACTTTACAAGTTATCTCCTGATCTCTGAATTGAACTTAAAACACACACTGCAAGTCTTAGAAGGTTATTAACAGAGCAGGAGAAAAGAGATTCTAAATAAAATGGACAGTGCGATAAAGGAAGTGTAAACATTAGTTCTCTCTTTACAGGAAGTGTTTAGGAAGGCTGTGCAAGTCACATGCTGGGAGACGTGACTAGAGCTGCATAAACAAAGTGATTCAACTCCTAAATGGCAGAGAGACTGCAGGAGCATTATCTGTACATCAAAACTGCTTCATTAAGGTTAAGCTGCTTTGGCATCTATAGTATCCCTGCAGCAGTAAGGATACTGAGCAAGGCTGGGTTAAGATTTAGGGATGGGCATTCAAGTTACAGATAACCAATTTGTGTTAGGATTAGACTTTGTTTATAGATTAAGATTAGTTGCTCTACATGACCAAAATCCTTACTAATTACAATAATGAGCCACACTGTAACACCAATCAAGTGGCCAAAACCATCTAATCTCTTAATCACCTGTGACTATTTTTCCAAATCAAAACGTCAAACTCCAAGACACTGAAGACCGCAACCAATAAACATACCGTGAAGAGGGTCGATCTGAAGACTGACTGGCTCTCGAACTGGGTCGTTCTGGTTCTTTGTAGGGGTACTTTCCTTGGTATGAAACATAAGCTGGGTCATAGGCTGCATAGGGGTCCTGCAAGAGAAATTCCCTTTAGAATAACCAACAAAGGAAGCCGTTTACCATCACGAGCTTTACTCCTGCATAGTGTAGGATTTGTTTCTCTCATTTAATGAATTGCATAAATAATTAAACATAATTAGCAAATATCCAACCCATGAAATGCCTCATTGCTTCAATGCGCTAAAATAAGATAGAACTGCTGGAAGAAAGCAGACACCGGTACATGATCAATGTGCGTGATAGCAGTAGTACTAGACAAGTGTAAAACAGCACAACACTAAACTACACCATTTACAAAGCAAAGACATCATGCAGCTGTATGACACAAATCATGAAAATTGAACCCGTCACCAACAAGAGATAGATTTTAAAACGTTTGTACCTGAGTTGCTGTCTTCTATAAAAGATAGCAAGTGTAGTTAATGAAAGAAAAAAACATTTACAATTTTAGGCCACAATAATGTCACAATTCAGCTACCTGCCTAAAACCCGCAGTTCCCTTGTCAATTCGACAATTTGCAATTTAATGAATAAATGCCTTATTTGGGCCACAAAAACTAAGACAAAACAATAGATGAGAGAAAAACAAACAGAAAGAAAAATTCTAATTTATCCTAAAATAAATTTGCTAGTTGGATTTCAAATCAGATTAGTGAATATATGCCATACTGCGATAAAAACATTGAATAAATTAGGCAAAATACTACTTCGAGACAGACACATTAGTAACAATACAAGGATAATGTGCCCAGAGTTCTGAGGACCTACCTGATAGTACATATGTGCTGCTCTGGATTCCATGGGTTGGTATGCTGGTGGGTATGTGCCATAAGTCCTATAGTAGTAGTAACTATCTGCTTGTTGTGGTGTCTGGGAAGCAGGAGGTCTTGGTGGAGGTGGATACCCAGCTATATTGTTGAGGCTTACTGGGGCTGATGTTCCTGGAACAGTTTGAGCAGTATGTGAAAGTGGCTCAGAAGGTCCATATTTAGAAGATAGCTCAGAAGCACTGGTAATGGGATGTCCCACAGGGGGTTGCTGAACATCTGCCACTTGATTTTCTATTTGTGGTTGGTATGACATGGGTTTAGGTACAGGAGCTGATTGGGAAGAGCTCAGAGATAACGGTTGTGAGACAGGAACCATGTATTCTTGCGATGTTCCTTGACCCTGTTGAGGGTACCCCAAAACAGGATGCCGTCTTCTGTCATCAGTAACCTGCTGATAAAAACCCTGCTTGTTAATATCGACCCCAGGCTGGAAATTCTGGACACTGACAGACTGTATAGGGAATACAGGCCCTCCTGTGAGTGGACGGCTAGGAATCGGCACCTCATTATTTGCACTGTGATTGGCAGGTGCCCGTGGTACAGTGAAGTCCAAAGCACCAGCGTTCTCCACCTGGCTGTTGGAACGGTTGACAGAACCACCACTCATAGACACTGGTGGAGCAAACATGCCATTTCCATTACCCACCGGTAAATTTGATCCAGCAGACACTGGGATAAAAGATTTATTAACAGAACCAAAAAGTGCACTTTCACCCTTCACAGTCTTTTGATTTTCTGTGACTAAATTAAGGGGTAACTGATTAGCGGACGGCATTACGTTATTTAATTGTTGATTAGGAAAAGGTTCATGAGCATGATTATTAAATGTTGTAGATTTGTTGTTTAATTGATTAGAGGACACAGGTGTATTTAGGACAGGTCCTGCTTGTATTAGTGAAGCATTTTCATTCAAATTAAAGTTACTGCCTATGCTTGTAGGAGCAAGCTTCTCAGTGACTGCAGAATCATTTGCGGAACTCAAGTTCTTAACTTGATTTGGTAAAGATAAAGAGAAATTAATTGGCTGAAGCAAATTATAGGCTTTATTTGGAGGAGCAATTAAAACAGGCTGATTTTGCAAAGACTCAGTGGGCGGTGAAGACAAAAGACTGGCGTAACCTGAACTTGCCTGGGAGTGAAGCTGATCATCATCTGTAATTTTAGGAGGATTCTCTAAATTTTCAGAAGAAACGTGTTGTTCAGGTGGGGTCTCATATTTAGCCAATTCTGGCCTGCTAGGTTGAGGACCCGATAATCCCTCTTCTGGGGGCTGAATGACCTCCACTTGAGACTTAGGAGGAACGTACAATGCAGGGGCAGCCGGAGCAAGAAGAACATTTCCACCAAAATTTGGTAGTTCCCCTTGAGCCCACAGGGTCGTAGCAGGACTCTCGCATTTTTTGTTTGAACCATGAGCTCTTGAAGGTGGGCGTCTGTCAAGTAAAGCAGCCGTATTATCTAAAGGTGGACCACCTACCGACTTAAAAACATTTGCAGTGTTTGCGGCAAACAGCAAAGGATTCGGTTTATCTGAGAAAACGGTCTCCATGTTATCAGGCGGATGCTCCAAATTCCCCGGGGAAGCTGCTAGCATATTAATACCTTGAGAGTTATTTGGTGGCAGCTTAAATCCTTCTCGTCCTTCCACAACCACTTTAGACTGGTCAACCTCAGCTGGTTTTAGACCTACAGCATGGGACCTAACAGGCTCAAAGGAACTATTTGCACTTGTCTGAAATATTCCTGTAGGCTTAGGTGGACTTGGAGTAGGTGGCTGCGACAAACTCCCATGAAAATTGTTTTGGGCCGTAGCCTGAGCAATCACATCTCCACCCATTGGAGAAGAATCTATCTGCTTAAAGAAACTATTAGCTGGATCATTTTCCAGTTTACCACTCTCTTTTTGAATAAAAGTCCCCACCAGCTCTTGTGGCCTGTTCGCACTGCTGTTTCCTGTTTGCAAACTCCTGTGACTTAAACTACTGTAGTTGGACGACACACTATCAGATCTGACAGGCTGATTTAAACAGTCAGGCATTTCTAAGTTTGGACCCCCTTCAGTATGGGGAATGGCATTTTTAGGTTGGTTGGGCCCCGGAACTGGTCCATATCGGAACAAGTCAGAATTTGCACTAGAAGGCACAAGGCTGATGTTAGGATCATTTGGGAGAACTTCTTGATTTTGAATGCACTCTATGTTCTCGACATTGTCAAAAGGTGGTTCTGTTACATTGCCTGCTTCAACAGGTACATGGTCTCCAACGGCATATATATCATGCTGCCATGTTGCCTGTGGCTCGTGAGGACTGTTGATATTCTGAGACAAAAATGGTTGAGAATTTGGAGAACTGGGTCCCAGTGCAACCGAGGACTGCGGCTGAATATTTGCAACTGATGTCTGGGGTTGTGATGAAGGCACACTAACCTGATGTCCCATATTCTGGAACTGAGAAACATCATATGATTGCCTATTAAATGTGTGCTGCTGCATGGACGATATTATTTCTACATTTTCCGCTTCATCCCCTTTAAAGAACATTGATACTGTACCAGATTCTGAGCTTGGGGCACTCTGGGTGGCTGCTTTCTCACGTTCATTCAGAAGTTTTTGTTCTGGGACAGAAGGAGGACCTCCAGATTGCATGAGGTTGGGATTCGGTAGAGGTTGGTGTGTTTGTTCTTTATACGGTGGTTTAAACCAATTGCTCTGTTCAGGTCTGTGGCTATGCATATAGTCCATTTGATGTACATTGCTGAACTGGGAACTGCTGTGCTGAAGGACATTATTTGCACCACTTGCAACTGGAAACTGTGATGCAGTGGACCTCGGTGGCATAGGAAGATATGATGTGTCGTTGGGATGAAATGGTGCTTGGGGAGGAAGATTAGACACTTCTAAATAAGGAGGCGAAGAATATGAAGCATTGTAAGACTGATGCTGGGAAGCTGGTGGGAAATTCTGTGCCGAGGTAGGAGGTGCACCCTGCATGGACCCCCAAGGGCCAGTGCTTTGTTGAGGTGGAGCAGGAACAAATGATGGCAATGGGGCTGAAACAGCACCAGTATTATTCAAATCGGGAGGGTTACTTTGCCGGCTCTGAGATCGGTTCTGAACAGGTAAAAAGGCATTTTCAAGTCCACTTGCCATGTAATGAAAAGGTTGTGAAGGAGGATGGCCGAGTCCAGGTTGTGAAGAAGGTACAGAAGCAGCACTATTTGTAAAATATCCACCCCCTGTAGAGGGACCAGCTGCTCCTGTAAACTGAGAACCTCTAGGCACAGCCTGGGGTACAGATCCCTGTGCTGATGCTTGTGTCCCCTGGGAATTCTCGCCAACTGCTGAAGCACTGACTGGCACAGGCTGGTGGTACAATGAAGGGGATGGGCTTGGCATTGCCAACAGATTCCCTCTTGCAGCATTGCTTCCAGTTGTATTTTGCGGTGTCATTCTGCCAAATGCAAATGGATCAGTTACTGGTTGCACAGAAGCTGCAGCCGCTGCAGTGGGTGTAGGCCCACATTTACGACGATATGCATTATTAGTCATAGACATGCGCGGAGGGCCATTGGACCCAGGCGGCCCAGACGGAGGCGGTGGCTGCATTTTTGTTTTTCAAGTTAAAGTCAGCAGTTTTCAAGTGAACTTCTAACAGGTTATGGCTGCAAAGAGAGAAGGGGGAAAAAGTTAAAACCAGAAACAAATTGCAGGTAAATAATTTCAAAACAATAAGCAAACTAAATATTGTTTGCCTTTCACTACATTAGGCCCAGTGCAAGCATTCTTTGCATCAAAAGGACATCTTTCAGGGTTATTCACTCAAGAGAGATATTCATGTTGAATTTAACTCTGTAATGGTGGGAACCACATTTTTTTAAATAAATATTTTCTTCAATTCAAACTTTTTATTAGATTTTAGAAGGATTAGAATGTCGGGTGGAAGGTTTTAATGAATGTTCTTTATGCATATCCTTGCGCACACACAATTCCCATCGCAAGAAAGTACGCTATGCATTGAGGAATGCCTCACACAGTATACAGGGAGCCCACAGATTAATATGCGCACCCACTAAGGTTGCGGTGTTAAAGCTATTAAAAAGGTGCAATCACTTTATTTTTTTATTTTTTTTAAAGGTACTGTCACTTTACAGATTTTTGCAACCCTTAATAGCCAACTAAAGGTTAACTTTTGTTAAAATAAACAAACAAACAAAGTACTTCTTCCACGTGATGCTGCACACACACAAACCGTCATGGCAGGTGTGTGCATACTGCGGCATGGCGGGAAAGTCTGTGCGCTTTATACGCATCTCAACTGTACTTATTATCCCAGCTAACAATTCAAGGGCATCTGCTGTGCATAGTGAAGCTATCAGCGTTAATACTTTGTTTCAGTAAAACAATGGCAGTCCCTTTAAACTCACTTTTGTAAACTCTATTGTAATGTTTACTGGGGGGAGGCTGGCACCAGAAATACGTATAAACGTATAGCCATTTTTCCTAGGATTCCAGATTGAACTAGAAAAGACTAGCATGAAAAAAAAAAAAAAAATTCCCACTAAAAAGCAAAACAAAAAACTTTAAAAGTGACAAAACAAAAAAAAAATCTGTAGGGTTTATTTACTAAACTCAAAACAGTAAACTGACGTCTGAATGGAAAAAGTTAGGCCAAAATATGAGCTTTGACAACTTTTTTGGCTATTTTAGCATTTTAGTTAGATTTCAATTTGTTCAGTTTAATTAATAAAACCATTAATGCACATTTACCAGCAAATTGTATTCCCTACACGTATTATCCAATAAGTACCATCATACAGATATGAAGACATTTTAAATAGGTCTGTGAGGTCAGCCAACAAAAGAATGAAGTAACATGCAATTTAGAGCAGGACTTCTTAATAAGAAATGTTTACCAGCAATAAGGAGCACTGTAGCCGTAGGCTAAGCAGTGGCAATGGATTCAATTTACCCTTACAAGCCAGATGACATGCCTGGTCTGTCACCGTACTGTAGAATTTGCCCGGCCCCTTTTCTGGAAGGGGATAAGGAGATTCTTTACTAACTGCAGAGATTATTACACAGGTAATATTTTTTAAACTTGAGCAAGCAGGATGTTAACAGGATCTGGTGACTAAACAGTGTTACAGGTAGAGCAGAAATTAAATTCAACTAGTCACGTGGAACATTCTTCCCAATGAACCTTAAACAGTAAAACAATCTAGTGGAGGTAAACTGCTGCCTTTTCAGCTATTTCTGAACTACAATACCCACTATCCTCTGCAACTGAAGCATGGGAGTTATTTACTAAACAACGTGTGCTTAGTGAAACAAGGGAGTCAAATCAGCCAAGCCTTAAAAAGACAGTTTGAATATTGTGATCCTCTGTTGTCGACCCACATCTCACACTACTGTTTAGTGTCCAAACACCAAAAGCAAGAATCACTTTAAGCCTTTACGACCACAAACATGACATGGCTATTACAAAAAAAATAAACTGCCCAACCTGGGTCTTGAAAGGGTTAACCCGCTTTTCCATTAAAACCACTTTTATGTACTTTGCCTTCAAACATGCTTAATAAAAACAGGTTTCTTTTTCCCATATGGGAGGAGAGGGGACAAAAAATAAATAAAACTAAACTAGAAATTATCAATTAGAAAGGATAAAAAAAACAACAGCTTCACATTTTGGTCCATAAAACGAATGCTGAATTAAATACCTGAGCTGTGTAAGTTACGTACGGTAAGCTTGTGTCCTTTTTTCCGCAAGCCTGGTTTAGTGAATAAATCTCTGATATAAAATTAAATAAAATGCTTACAGAGCGCCTCTGCAGCATGAATAAGTCGAAGATGAGTGATAAAGTGAAAAAGCTAAAGCAAATAAATTGTGCTCTGTAGCTGCTGGCGTGGAACAGGGCACGTTTAAAAAACAAATATGAGCTAATTTTATCTTTCCTTACAGGGGAATGGTGCCCTCTGCCTGCAATATTACAGTAATGGGATCAGAAACACTATTACACACAGGCAGTGCTTTAACAGGCTTGCTGCAGTCATGCAAACAGCCCGGATATGGAACTAAAAACTCCATCAGACAGCTTGACTGGCTGTGTATGCTGGGAGTTGTAGTGTGAAACGCAGAGATTTGCCCTTGCGCAGAAAAACGTGAATCTTTTAATAAGTTCATATCCATAAAAAGTGAGCTGAGCAGTTAAGTAACTGTAGCTGATGAAAATATTTTACATTCACCTGTACTGACCATGTCAGCAGTAAGCCCCAGCTACAAGTCAATACCATTTCTATTAAAAGGGACTATGACAACTGCATTCAAAATCTATGTTAAAGATTACACTGTCCAGCAGACACCTTTAAAGAATGACACAATTACTTTATAGCTTTACATTAATGTGTTAAAGGGGTTTGAATTTTAAAATGAAAGAAAAAATTAAAACTGTATTCTTGTAGATAATTTGGCCAATCCATCATATACGATTGCTTTCAGCAAAGTAGTCATTTTTCACACAACTGATGCAATAACTGGTACTAGTAATGTTTGCGGGTCCACTGTAAGCCTTTCATTACATGGACTATTAGACTGGCTTAAAAATTACTGACCACAATCAACTCACCAGGGCTGGATCTTCACTCACCAATGACTAGTCAGCATGTGGAAATTTTGAGCATGGCTACATGATTCAGATAAACACATACTGTATGTATCTACACAAGTTAGCAAAGTGCAAAGGGCTATATATACTTTGACACAGTCACCTTTGCAGAGATAGTTACTGGACACTGCACAAGTCAATTGAGCTAGATGTTCCTGTAATTTTTCAAATATGCCCATCTAACATTTAGCTGTACTGAAAACTGTAGTTTGATTAATTTGCTAATGATCTGCATTTAGTGACGGTATTAGCAGGTCATCTGAAATTTTCTCAGATTGTAACACACAACCCACCCTTTTGCTGGATAATATCAAAAGGCGCGTTCCAAAGCAAAGACTAAGCGGCTCAGCCGGTTCCTCAATGAATGGTGGATCACCAGCAATCAGTAATGATCAGGTGGCAAACTTATTGCTTCTTATCTGATTAACTGACATAATAGGCAGTCACATCATGGGGATAATATACAGAAATACTGGTTTTACAACTATATTATCCCAAATCTCAGATTAAGCCACCAAATTAGACATTTTTCCTCCCAGCATTGAAACAGATTGATATGTGATTGTAGTTGTGGGTGTGTGTGTTTATATACATATATATTTATGGCTCACAATTTCCACTAGACATTGGCAAATAGAAATTCACACCTGGTTAGGAGGCCATGGACTCTAAAGGCTAGTAGTGGAAAGTAAAGTTTAATTTCTGGCTAGTAGCATAGGACTTACAATAAGGTGGGTGGTAGGGGTGTGTGTGTGTGTATATATATATATACATACACACACACACACAATGTTGTTGGCAACATTCAAAAAAAACCTTAAAGCAACCATTGGCATTTACTCCAACAAAATCTTTTTAAACTAAAATAAACCTTGACAATTAAAAAAAAAAAACATGAACACAAACCCTCCCTTTCAAAAACGTGCTGGGGATGTCAAGGGATCATTAATAAAGGTGATTTAATGTGAAAACATGACCCAAGATACATTTTACTTTTTCTGCAAAAGACAGAACATGGAAAGCCCGATTATTCACCACAGGCACTCATTCCCCCAAGCTTCCTGATGCTGACAAAAATAAAAAAACTGAAATCAAATTTATGTTTTTGGTTAGGATGGTCAGCTCCTTGAACAGATTAGCGAGGAAACGATCCTTTTATATTTAAAATAAGAAAAGTTGATCATAGACCTGGAGTCCCAAAATTACATATTTTAGAAGCCATATGACTGATGTTGTAGAAGAGGAACTATTGTCAGTGACACAAACCTCTACTACGTGCTATCCCTGACTTACTTGACTGGCATCACTTAAGGGTATGTTACAGAGTCTGTGCCCATCAACATCTTTGTGTCCTAGACTGGAAGGTGGCTGCCCTTTAGGTGCATTGGGCCAATCTCTCTGTTAGAATTCCAAGCAATAGGTAAGTAACTAGTCAATATTCAGAAGGCAAAATGTAGATGGACAATTGCTTGATGACAGTGGCAAAAACAGGTGATCAACCACTCTGCTCCCCCTCGGGCAGCAGGGCAACCAGTCAACTATTGTGCTCCCCCTCAGGAATCCCATCAGCGAACTCCGCTCCCAACCCGGGAAGATGGGCAGCCCGTCAACCACTCCGCTGCCAAAACGGGAAGCCCGTCAACCACTCCGCTGCCAAAACGGGAAGCCCGTCAACCACTCCGCTGCCAAAACGGGAAGCCCGTCAACCACTCCGCTGCCAAAACGGGAAGCCCGTCAACCACTCCGCTGCCAAAACGGGAAGCCCGTCAACCACTCCGCTGCCAAAACGGGAAGCCCGTCAACCACTCCGCTGCCAAAACGGGAAGCCCGTCAACCACTCCGCTGCCAAAACGGGAAGCCCGTCAACCACTCCGCTGCCAAAACGGGAAGCCCGTCAACCACTCCGCTGCCAAAACGGGAAGCCCGTCAACCACTCCGCTGCCAAAACGGGAAGCCCGTCAACCACTCCGCTGCCAAAAACGGGAAGCCCGTCAACCACTCCGCTCCCCACCCGGGAAACCCGTCAACCACTCCGCTCCCCACCATGGAAGCCAGACAGCCCGTCAACCACTCTGCTCCGCACCATGGAAGCAGGGCAGCCTGTCAAACAATTTGCGTCTGCTTGGCAACATGGCAGTTTGTCACTGTTCGTGACAGAGCGGCCAGTTCCCCACTCTGTGCCCCAGGCAAGTGATTGGTACATAAACAAGCACAGGCTGTAGCAGTCCTGCTATCCATGATGATGAACATATGATCACCTAGATTACCAGCAATCAATGACAGGGTCCAGGAACTCTGCTATTTGCAGAAGAGTAGGGGCCTACCAGCAGCCTGACCCACTCCCCCATAACCCAGCCTGCGGCCCACTCTGCCAGTCTGCTCTCCCCTGGCCCCTCTGCCAGCCTTCTCCCCCCTGCCAGCCTGCTCCCTCTGCCAGCCTGCACCCCCTGGCCCCTCTGCCAGCCTGCTCCCCCCTGGCCCCTCTGCCAGCCTGCTCCCCCCTGGCCCCTCTGCCAGCCTGCTCTCGTCTGGCCCCTCTGCTCTCCCCTTGCCCCTCTGCCAGCCTGCTCCCCCCTGGCCCCCCTGCTCCCCCCTGGCCCCCCTGCCAGTCTGCTCCCCCCTGGCCCCTCTGCCAGTCTGCTCCCCCCTGGCCCCTCTGCCAGTCTGCTCCCCCCTGGCCCCTCTGCCAGTCTGCTCCCCCCTGGCCCCTCTGCCAGTCTGCTCCCCCCCGGCCCCTCTGCCAGTCTGCTCCCCCCCGGCCCCTCTGCCAGTCTGCTCCCCCCCGGCCCCTCTGCCAGTCTGCCCCCCCCCGGCCCCTCTGCCAGTCTGCTCCCCCCTGGCCCCTCTGCCAGTCTGCTCCCCCCCGGCCCCTCTGCCAGTCTGCTCCCCCCTGGCCCCTCTGCCAGTCTGCTCCCCCCTGGCCCCTCTGCCAGTCTGCTCCCCCCTGGCCCCTCTGCCAGTCTGCTCCCCCCTGGCCCCTCTGCCAGTCTGCTCCCCCCTGGCCCCTCTGCCAGTCTGCTCCCCCTGGCCCCTTTGCCAGCCTGCTCCCCCCTGGCCCCTTTGCCAGCCTGCTCCCCCCTGGCCCCTCTGCCAGCCTGCTCCCCCCTGGCCCCTCTGCTCCCCCCTTGCCCCTCTGCTCCCCCTTGCCCCTCTGCCAGCCAGCTCCCCCCTGGCCCCTCTGCCAGCCTGCTCCCCCCTTGCCCCTCTGCCAGTCTGCTCCCCCCTGGCTGACCCCCAGTTGATGCTCCATGTTGGGGGATATCGCCCTCTGTATCTCCCGCCCGCGGAGCTCCCAGTCTCCGTTATACTCACCAGGACGGGGCGCCCGCAGACTCTGTCACAGCCCGCTCGCTCAGCTCGCCGACCGGCAGGGAAAGAGCTAGCCTGAGCCCTTCACGGCAGCCATCTTGGATATCCGGCTCGCCGACGTGTACATTGTTACGTCATGCCCCCTGCGTGCTTGCGTCACGCGCAGAGAGACACAGCGCACAGGGGCGGGGTTTCGGCCGTGGGATCACGTGGGCTGACACCTCCTCACGCAAGTTGTCGCCGCTAGTGACGCGTCGCCGCCATTTTAATGGTGGCCTGAAAGTGTGTGGCTGGTTGTTGTCCCTTTGCTGAGCTACTGCTCCTGGAACCAGGACTGCAGGCTTTATATGGGACCCGGCCTGGGTGACAACCAGGGGATGATGGGCTGCTCAGTAATGCATGGAGCCCACCCTGCTGAACTGGGAGACTGCTCACTGCCACAGAGAGCCCTGCCCCACAGAGAAACCACGCCCCTGCAGAGAAACCCCGCCCCTGCAGAGCTGGGAGACTGCTCACTGCCACAGAGAGCCCCGCCCAACAGAGAAACCACGCCCCTGCAGAGAAACCCCGCCCCTGCAGAGCTGGGAGACTGCTCACTGCCACAGAGAGCCCTGCCCCTGCAGAGAAACCACGCCTCTGCAGAGAAACCCGCCCCTGCAGAGCTGGGAGACTGCTCACTGCCACAGAGAGCCCCGCCCCACAGAGAAACCACGCCCCCACATAGAAACCCGCCCCTGCAGAGCTGGGAGACTGCTCACTGCCACAGAGAGCCCTGCCCCACAGAGAAACTGTGGTGGAATCTCGGTAAAAATAAATTTAGTAGGCCGAGATTACCACGTGGCATGTGTACGTGCATATGCTGACGTATCGATCAGTTGGTTGCACGTGGCAAGATACGATCAGTAGTGTACGGAGCATGTGCAAGAATACAGGATATAGTATTCCCCTCCTCCATTGTGCTGGACAGGCCATGCGGTCAAACAGGAAGTTAATTCTTATTTGTGTTGATTGGTTAAGAGAATGTGCGGGTGGAGCTTAATATGGGAGGAGTTATATGCCTATATAAGGAGCCTGCACTATTGTCTGGGGCTCAGAACTTGTGGTATTTTGGTGACGCTAGTCCCTCTGATTCCCGATCGGTGATCCAATAAAGAATCTCTTCCTTCCTGAAGAAACCTGTGTCCATCTCTCTGTGCTTGGCTTCCGTCAGTTTCTCCGGTATCATTTGGTGCATTGGCCGGGAAGCTCATCGTTCAACGGTAGCTGAGAGGCAGAGGCGTGAGACGGTCTATCGTTGCCCACGTTCTCTACGGCTGCACCCCTGAACTTCTGCGTGGACCTCCCTTCGTCTCGGCGCCACTGGGCCGTTGTCCAGGAGATCATCGGCCTCTACGTGAGAAGTGCTGGGGTGTCCCCGTCGATGAGTGTGAACTCAGGTTCAGGAACGAGGAGGTAAGACAACTGCTGTTTTAGACGGCAGGACCCACTAGGGGTATACCGATTGTGCGGTAGGCCCAAAGGGGTTTTGAATCTGTGTATCTGCCCCCTCTGTCGGAGGGAAGGAGCGAAGGCGCACCGCTCGATCGAACGCTCTTTAGTCAGACCGTTTGATTCTGTTAGTCAGGCGGGGCTCTGGTGTAAATAGCCCTAGCCGGACACCGGTGTCTTGTCTAGACTAGCGTTCTAGGGTGTATATTTTGTTCGCTAGGTCGGAGGGACCGGGAGACTAAGCGGCGTCTGTGTAAATTCGGTTCGCTAGCTCTCAATCTATCTGGGCTAAGTGGGAAGGCGTGTAAATTTGGAACCCACTAGACTTTTGATAGTGCGACTAAGAGGCGTCTGTGTAAATTCGGTCCTCTAGCTCGCTATATATGTGGTGATTGGGCAGTGTGGCTAACCAAAACGTATGTAGATTGTTTTTAGGTAGTCCATTCAAGGTACTGGCCAATAGTTTAGTTGGGAATTGTAAATGTGTTAACGATTGTTTAGTAAAGTGTATATCTTGTTAGATAGCGCGAGCTCAGCCATCTAGCGAGAGTGTTAATAGTGTGTTGCTGTATTATAGTGCACGGTACCATAACCCTGTATATTTACTGACACTGTATATAAGTACTAATCATTGTCGTCAATTGCATGTTTTAACACCATAACCACTAATAATTGTATTGTGACCTTAACTTGTGCTTTGACCTATGCTAACCGTACTGTAACCGCTATTTGTAAAAGACGATGTTACTGGGGTGTGTTATAGACGGGTAATTCGTATATAGAGAATTATAGCGTGGGTGACTGTATAGTTACGCCAAAGGGCATAATCTTGATTATATAGTGACTGGTGTAACAGCTGTGTGTGTACGGGAATTCCCTGAGTGTTTATTGTTATTGTGTACGTTTCACTTGGTAACTGTACCACGTGGTGCTGTTGCCAGAGGAAACGGGTGTGACTGTTGAATAGTACGCGTGTATAGTATTCGTTGTCGACGACGTTCCATTGTTAAGTATGGGTGCGTCGCAGTCAACGATTCCGGATCCCTTAGGTTGTATGGTGAAGAATTTTAAAAAGGGATTCAAAACTTGTGATTTTGGGGTTAAGATGTCTCCTGTACGTTTGGTTACTTTGTGCACTAGGGAGTGGCCTACTTTGGTTGCGGCATGGCCGCCACGTGGCAGTTTGGATCCAACTCTGGTACAGCGCTTACACGTGGCTGTATCGGGTAGGCCTGAACTTTACGGCCAGTTTCCTTATATTGATTGTTGGAGACAGGCCGTAAATGACTCGCCAAAATGGCTTCAGACATGCCACGAGGAGCAGTGTCGCCTCATGGTAGCTAGGACTTGTTCGTCCACTAGGACCGGTGTTAGGCCCATTTTGGACACGCCCCCTGAGTCCGAGATCCCTTTGCCGCCCCCTTACTTTCCGTTAAGAGGAAGTGACGCAAACGCAGGAAGTCCTGCACCCCTCCCCTCATTACCCTCATCCACTTCCGCTTCCTCCTCTAGTACAGGATCCACCCCCCCTCGTACTAAATCTCCCCTTCCGGAATCAGAACCAACCCCCATTAGAAACGAATATCCTGATTTGGCGCCACTTCAGACTTCCGGTCAAGCTTCATCTAGCTCGACTCGAAGTGTTTTATTTACAACCTTTTCCCAAAACCAACCTCCCACATCCCCATTCCCTATCTCTCCCCGACCGGAACCCATGACTGACGCCCCTTTACGTAGCCCCATCCAAACCCGACAACTGACTGGTACCCAACAATTAAAGCACTATCAGATGCCTCTTCGCCTGAATCCTGGGTCAGCCTATATCGATGCCGCTGGTCAAATGGCACACGCTGACCCAGTCTTCGTATATGTCCCATTCACTACAACCGATCTTTTAAACTGGAAGACCCACAATTCCTCGTATACTGAGAAACCACAAGCTATGACTGATCTGTTCACCTCGATAGTTCAGACACATAACCCGACATGGGCTGATTGCCAGCAGTTATTAATGACTTTGTTTAACAATGAGGAAAGGACAAGAATTAATTAAGCAGCCATTAAAGCACTAGAGGATAGAGCCCGTGCTTTGAACCAAGCTAATCCAGCAGCATGGGCCGCAACACATTATCCCAACACCGATCCCGATTGGAACGTAAATGGTGCTGATATGGTTCAACTCAGAGCCTATAGAGACGCTATAATTGCTGGCATGAAAGCAGGAGGAAAGAAAGCCATTAACATGTCGAAGACAGTTGAGGTGATTCAGAAAAGCGATGAAGCGCCCAGTGTCTTTTATGACCGATTATTGGAGGCATACCGCTTGTATACCCCCTTTAATCCGGAAGACGCAGATAATTCCCGAATGGTGAACTCCGCCTTTGTCAGCCAAGCTTACGGAGATATTAAGCGCAAGCTACAAAAGTTAGAAGGGTTTGCAGGTATGTCCATCACCCAACTAATGGAGGTAGCGAATAAGGTTTATATGAATAGGGATACAGAAAGTAAGAAAGAGGAAGAGCGCAAGATGCGTAAAAAGGCTGATATGCTAGCGGTAGCGATCGCAGGCGTAGATAGACGGGGCCCGGATAGAGGCGATAGTAGATGGAATGAGGAACCTCTAAGTAGAAATCAGTGCGCTTACTGTAGGGAAGAAGGGCATTGGAGAAATGAGTGTCCGCGAAGAGAACAGTCTGAGAGAGACAGACCTAGGTCAGGTTATGGAAATTTTAGAGGCAGAGCGAGAGGTAGAGGAGGCCCCGGAGGGAGTAATGGGAATAGAGGGAGTAATGGGAATAGAGGAAGTGTTAGAGAAGACAGATATATTCCAGCAGCGCAAAGGCCCCGCGATAGAGAAGGTAGGGACTTTGTAGGATTGGCTGACACGGTCATGGAGGACTATTGATACCGACCGGGCTCCATCCCCCTTGGTCGAGCGGAGCCTATGGTCGATGTATCAATAGGGGGAAAAAGGAGTGCGTTCATGATCGACACTGGTGCTGAACATTCAGTGGTGACTAATCTAGTTGCTCCTCCATCTGGAAGGACTATTACTGTGATAGGAGCAACTGGAAGAAGTGCTGAAAAACCGGTTCTTAAAAGTCGACTCTGTACATTGGGAGGCCACGTAGTAAAACATCAATTCCTTTATATGCCTGAATGTCCAGTCCAATTGCTGGGACGTGATATGCTATCTAAGTTACAAGCGCAGATTACGTTCCTACCAAATGGAACAACATCCTTAAAGTTTAATGGACCTTCAGGTATTATGACTTTATCTGTACCAAAGGAAGAAGAGTGGCGACTTTATACAGTGTTGACTAGCCAAAACCCTAGGAGTGATAAGACATTATTCAACATACCAGGAGTTTGGGCAGAGAACAACCCACCAGGACTGGCCCGCAATATTCCACCTATTAAAATCGAACTAAAACTTGGGGTTTATCCAGTAAGCCTAAGACAATACCACATCCCGCAGAAGGCTAAGAAGAACATTCAATCTTATCTGGATAAGTTCATACGGTATGGTATCCTAAAATTCTGTACTTCCCCCTGGAACACCCCATTGCTGCCTGTTCAAAAGCCCGGTACAGATGAGTATCGACCTGTGCAGGACTTGAGAGCAGTCAATGATGCGGTTGTTAGTATACATCCAGTCGTGCCCAATCCATATAACCTGCTTGCTTTAATTCCGGGCGGGGCTACTTACTTTACAGTCTTAGATCTCAAAGATGCCTTCTTTTGCCTCCGAATTGCCGCAGAAAGTCAATGTATCTTCGCTTTCCAATGGGAGAACGCTGTAACGGGCTCAAAACGCCAAATGACCTGGACAAGACTGCCCCAAGGGTTTAAAAATTCACCTACCCTATTTGGTTCAGCTCTAAGTCAAGATCTACTGGATTTCGAGTCTATCCCAGGAGAGTGTGTATTGTTACAGTATGTAGATGACTTGTTGATAGCAGCAGTTACAAAAGAAAAATGTCAGCAAGCAACGCACGATCTACTACACATTCTCTGGAAGGCAGGATACAAGGTGTCTAGAAAGAAGGCTCAGTTGTGTTTGCCAACCGTCAAATATCTGGGATTCCATATCTCTGAAGGTCAAAGAATTATGGGGCCAGAGAGAAAAGAAGCTGTCTGCCAAATACCAATACCCAAGAATAGAAGACAAGTGCGAGAATTCTTGGGGGCAGCAGGCTTCTGTAGGATATGGATTCCCAGCTACGCGATACTGGCAAAACCTTTGTACGCAGCTATCAAAGGTACAGAGCACGACCCCTTCTTATGGACTCAAGAACAGCAAACGGCATTTGAAGATGTGAAGAAGGCTTTGATGAGTGCCCCAGCATTAGGTCTACCTGATCACACACGACCATTCTACCTGTATGTACATGAGCAAAGAAGAATGGCTGTGGGAGTATTGACACAGTACTTGGGATCATGGCAAAGACCTGTTGCCTACATGTCTAAGCAACTGGATGCAGTGGCCAGCGGACTTCCACCTTGTCTAAGAGCCGTAGCTGCAGCCGCCCTGCTAGTAGCTGAAGCCGATAAACTCACTCTGGGTCAAGAACTTTATGTACGAGTCCCACATGCAGTACAGACGTTGTTGGATTACAAAGGAAATCATTGGTTTAGTAATAGCCGTATGACCAAGTATCAAGCAATGTTGTGTGAAAACCCAAGAGTGCATTTAGAGACTGTAAACACCTTAAATCCAGCTACCCTTTTGCCACAACCTACTGAAAGTCAACATGATTGTTTGGAAGTAATGGATGAAGTATTTTCAAGTAGACCAGATCTTCGTGATTTTCCCATCCAGAACCCCGATGTTCAATATTACACCGACGGCAGTAGTTATGTGAAAGAAGGGATCCGCTATGCAGGATATGCAGTAACAACAATAGACAAGGTGATAGAAGCTCGGCCACTGGCGAAAGGAACATCAGCGCAAAAGGCAGAATTGATAGCACTGACACGAGCGTTACAATTGGCTGAAGGTTTAAGAGTGAACATCTATACGGACTCCAAGTATGCGTTTTTAACCACTCATGCCCACGGAGCTTTGTATAAAGAAAGAGGACTACTGAATTCAGAAGGCAAAGAAATCAAGTACGCAGCTGAAATCCTACAACTATTAGAAGCAGTGTGGGAGCCGAAAGAAGTCGGTATTATACATTGTCGAGCGCATCTGAGAGGAGATGGTGATGTAACCAAGGGAAATCGGATGGCAGATAGTGCAGCTAAGCGTGCTGCTGAATCAGGAAGACAGGAGTATGTGGGGCATATAGCTGCTCTAATACCAACCCCACTGTCTCAATGGACTCCAGTTTATACAACTCAAGAAGAGGAGTGGTTAAAGACTGAACCGGGAAAGTATTTGGAGAACAAGTGGTATCAGCTAGAAGATGGAAGAATAGTTATACCAGCATCACTAGCAGTAGAAATTGTCCAGAACTATCATAACGGGACACATTCTGGGAGAGACAGTACAGAAGAATCTCTTAGGAAACATTTCTACATACCAAGATTGTCCAACTTGACTCAGGTCATTGTACGTAGATGTGTAACGTGTGCTAAAAATAATGCAAGACAAGGACCAGTAAAGCCACCAGGAGTCCAGTTTATGGGGGGACTCCCCATGTCCGATCTACAAATAGACTTTACAGTGATGCCTAAATCGGGTGGACATCGTTACCTGTTGGTAATTGTGTGCACCTATTCAGGCTGGGTAGAAGCATGTCCTACTCGTACAGAGAAAGCAGGAGAAGTTGTGAGATTCCTGCTACGAGAAATAATACCCCGATATGGACTACCCTGTTCTATAGGATCGGACAATGGTCCAGCTTTTGTTCACCAGTGCCTACAACAACTGACTCATATGCTTGGTATAAAGTGGAGGCTTCATACTGCATATAGACCCCAGAGTTCTGGTAAGGTAGAGAGAATGAATAGAACTATTAAGAACCAGTTGGCTAAAATGTGTCAGGAAACCCAACTTAAGTGGAACGTTCTCTTACCCATAGCTCTATTGCGAATCCGCAGTACCCCTACCAGAAGGATGGGCCTCTCTCCTTTTGAAATCATGTATGGGCGACCACCTCCCGTACTTGGTAACTTAAGGGGGGATTTGAGTCAGTTGGGAGAAGGAATTACCCGGCAGCAGGTTGTAGAGTTGGGTAAGACTATGGAGGAGGTACAGAAATGGGTACAAGATAGATTACCTGTGAATATTTATCCCCCTGTTCATAGTTATCATCCAGGAGATCAAGTGTGGATTAAAGAGTGGAATAATGTGCCGTTAGGGCCCAAGTGGAGAGGTCCTTATGTTGTTCTTTTGTCTACCCCTACAGCGATAAAAGTAGCCGAAGTGACTCCGTGGATACATCACTCCAGGGTTAAACCAGCAGCAGTCGATTCTTGGCAAGTTACAGTAGATCCAGAGAATCCCTGCAAGATCCGGTTGAAACGCACTACTCAGTCGGAGTAACGAGGAATTATTGTGGATTACAAATTTTATTATTTTTGGGATTTGGTGCGTGAGTGAGAAGGCCATAATAAAGCCTATCCGCTTACCAACACATAGTTTATAAGCCAGGAAAGTCTCGAAGGGACACCTGTGAAGACGAGCAGAACTCCATTCCCTGCAGCCCTCACATCCTGGAAGCTGAGGCGCCTTCGCACGGACGAAGACTGAGGATGACGGCGAAAGATGTGCTTTTGATTGTGTTTATTTATGTGTGTTTTTATATTCAGGAAGGTAGAGGTACCGACACTCCTAGCTGTGAGGTATGCATTAAGACTACGAGAACAGGTAACCATATTTCCCAAACCCTAATTTGGCATTCACAATACGAGTGTAAAGGAGATGTATCGAGATGTAGATACCTAAATATAGACTATAGTGTGTGCCATTTAGGAGTAGGAGAACCTAAGTGCTTCAGTCCAGAGTATCAACCTCGTACAATTTGGTTGACTCTCAGGAATGGAGATCCTCAGGGGACCCTAATTAATAAGACGGTGTTAGAATCCGTACATTCTTCGGGTGTTCTGCTATTTGATGCATGTAAGGCGATATCAAGTGGTAGAAAGCCGTGGAATGTATGTGGGGATCTTAGATGGGAGAGGACGTATGGATCTAACGATAAATATATTTGTCCCAGTAGTAAAAATAAATATGTGAGTCCTAGATGCCCAAATAAAGACTATAACTTTTGTCCATATTGGTCTTGTGTGGGGTGGGCGACTTGGGGACAGACAGTAGATAAGGACATGATAGTGACTAAGTTGCCGACTAGCCCATATTGTAAGTCTATGGAATGCAACCCAGTCCATATACTTATAAATAACCCCGACAAGTTCTTAGATAAGTATGGCAATTTATTTGGGTTTCAGATATACGGGACGGGTTTAGACCCTGGGACAATATTGTTTATAGGGATAGAGACTGATACGGTATTCTCCCAGACTCATCAAGTATACCATTCCTTTTATGAAGAGATGAGTATAGATAATAAGATCCCCCATAATGCTAAAAACCTGTTCATTGACCTAGCCGAAAGTATTGCCGGTAGTCTTAATGTTACCAACTGCTATGTGTGTGGAGGTACTAACATGGGAGACCAATGGCCTTGGGAAGCAAAGGAGGTAATGTCCGGTTCTGAGGCAGTTGACCAACTAATATCTACACAAGCCGAATATCATATGAGTGTTAGAGGTAAATCTGAGTGGAGATTAAAGACCTCCATCATAGGTTATGTTTGCATAGCAAGGAAAGGAATAATGTATAATACTTCTGTAGGAGAATTAACTTGTCTAGGGCAAAAAGCTTATGATGATGATACTAAAAATACAACTTGGTGGTCGGCTTCAAATGTCTCAGAACCATCTAACCCGTTTGCTAGATATGCCAATTTAAAGGATGTGTGGTTTGATCTATCTATCACATCTACCTGGAGAGCCCCAGCAAATTTGTACTGGATCTGTGGTAAGAAAGCCTATTCGGAGTTGCCACAGGACTGGGAAGGGGCATGTGTGTTGGGTATGCTCAAACCATCCTTCTTCTTGTTACCTATTGAAACAGGTGAGACTTTAGGTGTTAAAGTGTATGATGTGAATCATAGGAAGAAAAGGGGACCCATAGAGATAGGCGCCTGGGAAGATAATGAATGGCCTCCCCAGCGTATTATAGATTATTATGGGCCAGCCACGTGGGCAGAAGATGGTACCTTTGGTTATAGAACCCCTATTTATATGCTCAACCGCATTATAAGATTACAGGCAGTGGTTGAGATTATCACTAACGAAACATCACAAGCGCTCAATCTCCTAGCGAAGCATAATACTAGGATGAGGACAGCAGTATACCAGAATAGATTAGCCTTGGATTACCTTTTGGCAGTAGAGGGAGGTGTATGTGGGAAGTTTAACCTAAGCAATTGCTGTCTTCAAATAGATGACGAAGGGCAAGCAATAGCTGAGCTTACTAGCCATATGGTTAAACTAGCGCATGTGCCTACTCAGGTATGGAAAGGGTACAATCCAAGTAGTTGGTTTGGTAGCTGGTATGAGTGGTTTGGAGGGCTTAAGGCAGTGGTAGGTGGAGTCCTACTGATTTTACTGTTGTGTCTACTCCTACCGTGTCTTATACCCTTAGTGGTTAGGTCTGTGCAAAGCCTGATAGCAAATATAGCAGAGAGGAAGGCTGCTGCACAGATAATGGCGATATATAAGTATAAGGCTCTAGATCAAGGAGAACCAATGCAGGAAGATGAATGTTGAAGATTCACATCATAAGATAAGTCTGGTCTGGTTCAAGGTAACTTGCGGTGTAAGCAAACTAAGGTTATGTGATGCCTCAAGTAATTGTAAAATATCAAGAGGCATCAAAGGGGGGAATGTGGTGGAATCTCGGTAAAAATAAATTTAGTAGGCCGAGATTACCACGTGGCATGTGTACGTGCATATGCTGACGTATCGATCAGTTGGTTGCACGTGGCAAGATACGATCAGTAGTGTACGGAGCATGTGCAAGAATACAGGATATAGTATTCCCCTCCTCCATTGTGCTGGACAGGCCATGCGGTCAAACAGGAAGTTAATTCTTATTTGTGTTGATTGGTTAAGAGAATGTGCGGGTGGAGCTTAATATGGGAGGAGTTATATGCCTATATAAGGAGCCTGCACTATTGTCTGGGGCTCAGAACTTGTGGTATTTTGGTGACGCTAGTCCCTCTGAGTCCCGATCGGTGATCCAATAAAGAATCTCTTCCTTCCTGAAGAAACCTGTGTCCATCTCTCTGTGCTTGGCTTCCGTCAGTTTCTCCGGTATCAAAACCACGCCCCCACATAGAAACCCCGCCCCTGCAGAGCTGGGAGACTGCTCACTGCCACAGAGAGCCCTGCCCCACAGAGAAACCACGCCCCCACATAGAAACCCCGCCTCTACAGAGCTGGGAGACTGCACACTGCCACAGAGAGCCCCGCCCCACAGAGAAACCACGCCCCTGCAGAGCTGGGCGACTGCTCACTGCCACAGAGAATCCCGCTCCCCAGAGATACCCTGCAGAGAAACCCGTCCCGCAGAGCTAGGAGACTGCTCTCTGTCACAGAGAACCCCGCCCCTGCAGAGCTAGGAGACTACTCACTGCCACAGAGAACCCTGCTCCCCAGAGATACCCCACCCCGCAGAGAAACCCCGTCCCTGCAGAGAAACCCCGCCCCACAGAGAAATCCTGCCCCAGCAGAGCTAGGAGACTGCTCACTGTCACAGAGAACCCCGCCCCTGCAGAGCTAGGAGACTGCTCTCTGTCACAGAGAACCCCGCCCCTGCAGAGCTAGGAGACTACTCACTGCCACAGAGAACCCCGCTCCCCAGAGATACCCCACCCCGCAGAGAAACCCCGTCCCTGCAGAGAAACCCGCCCCATAGAGAAACCCCGCCCAACAGAGAGAGCTAGGATACTACTTTCTACCACAGAACCCTGCCCCACAGAGAAACCCCGCCCCTGCAGAGCTAGGAGACTGCTCACTGCCACAGAGAAACCCCGCCCCATAGAGAAAGCCCGCCCCTGCTGTACTAGGAGACTGCTCTCTGTCACTGAAAACCCCGCCCCACAGATAAACCCCGCCCCTGCAGAGCTAGGAGACTGCTCACTGCCACAGAACCCTGACCAACAGATAAACCACGCCCCTGCAGAGCTAGGAGACTGCTCGCTACCACAGAACCCCGCCCAACAGATAAACCACGCCCCTTCAGAGCTAGGAGACTGTTCGCTGCCACAGAACCACGCTCAACAGATAAATCACGCCACTTCAGAGTTGGAGACTGCTCGCTGCCACAGAACCCCGCCCAACAGATAAACCACGCCCCTTTAGAGCTAAGAGACTGCTCACTGCCACAGAGAACCCTGCCCCTGCAGAGCTTGGAGACTTCTCTCTACCACAGAACCCTGCCCAACAGATAAACCACAACCCTGCAGAGCTAGGAGACTGCTCACTGCCACAGAGAACCCTGCCCCTGCAGAGCTAGGAGACTTCTCTCTACCACAGAACCCTGTCCCACAGAGAAACCACGCCCCTGCAAAGCTAAGAGACTGCTCTCTACCACCGAACCACACCACACAGAGAAACCATGCCCCTGCAGCGCTAGGAGACTGGTCTCTATCACAGAGAACCCCGCCCCAGCAGAGCAAGGATACTGCTCTCCACCACCGAACCCCACCCCACAGAGAAACCATGCCCCTGCAAAGCTAAGAGACTGCTCTCTACCACCGAACCCCACCCCACAGAGATACAACGCCCCTGCAGCACTAGGAGACTTCTCTCTACCACAGAGAACCCGCCCCACAGAGAAACCATGCCCCTGCACACCTAGGAGACTGCTCTCTACCACAGAGAAACCCCGCTCCTGCTGAGCTAAGAGACTGCTCTCTGCCACACAGAACCCCACCCCACAGAGAAACCCCGTCCCCGCTAAACTAGAAGACTGCTCACTACCACAGAACCCCGCCTCTGCAGAGCTAGGAGACTGCTCTCTACCACAGAACACCGCCCCACAGAGAAAGCCCGTGCCCGCAGAGCTAGGAGACTGCTCTCTGCCACACAAAACCCCGCCACACAGAGAAACCCCTCCTGTGCAGAGCTAGGAGACTGCTCTCTGCCACAGAAACCCCCCCCCCAGAGAAACCACGCCCCTGCAGAGCTAGGAGACTGCTCTCTGCCACAGAGAACCCCACAGAGAAACCACGCCCCTGCAGAGCTAGGAGACTGCTCTCTACCACAGAAAATCCTGCCCCACAGATAAACTATGCCCCTTCAGAGCTAGGAGACTGCTCTCTGCCACACAGAACCTTGTCCCACAGAAAAACCCCGCCCCTGCACAGCTAGGAGACTGCTCTTTCCCACAGAACCCCGCCATACAGAGAAACCCTGCCCCTGTTGAGCTAGGAGACTGCTCTCTACCACAGAACCCCACCCCATAGAGAAACCCATGCCCCTGCAGAGCTAAGATACTGCTTTCTACCACAGAGAACCCCGTCCCACAGAAAAACTCGCCCTGCAGCACTAGGAGACTTCTCTCTACCACAGAGAACCCGCCCCACAGAGAATCCATGCCCCTGCACACCTAGGAGACTGCTCTCTACCACAGAGAAACCCTGCTCCTGCTGAGCTAAGAGACTGCTCTCTGCCACACAGAACCCCACCCCACAGAGAAACCCCGTCCCCGCTAAACTAGAAGACTGCTAACTACCACAGAACCCCGCCTCTGCAGAGCTAGGAAACTGCTCTCTACCACAGAACACCGCCCCACAGAGAAAGCCCGTGCCCGCAGAGCTAGGAGACTGCTCTCTGCCACACAAAACCCCGCCACACAGAGAAACCCCTCCCGTGCAGAGCTAGGAGACTGCTCTCTGCCACAGAACCCCCCCCCCCAGAGAAACCACGCCCCTGCAGAGCTAGGAGACTGCTCTCTGCCACAGAGAACCCCACAGAGAAACCACGCCCCTGCAGAGCTAGGAGACTGCTCTCTACCACAGAGAATCCTGCCCCACAGATAAACTATGCCCCTTCAGAGCTAGGAGACTGCTCTCTGCCACACAGAACCCTGTCCCACAGAAAAACCCCGCCCCTGCACAGCTAGGAGACTGCTCTTTCCCACAGAACCCCGCCATACAGAGAATCCATGCCCCTGCACACCTAGGAGACTGCTCTCTACCACAGAGAAACCCTGCTCCTGCTGAGCTAAGAGACTGCTCTCTGCCACACAGAACCCCACCCCACAGAGAAACCCCGTCCCCGCTAAACTAGAAGACTGCTAACTACCACAGAACCCCGCCCCTGCACAGCTAGGAGACTGCTCTTTCCCACAGAACCCCGCCATACAGAGAAACCCTGCCCCTGTTGAGCTAGGAGACTGCTCTCTACCACAGAACCCCACCCCATAGAGAAACCCATGCCCCTGCAGAGCTAAGATACTGCTTTCTACCACAGAGAACCCCGTCCCACAGAAAAACTCGCCCTGCAGTGCTAGGAGACTGCTCTCTACCACAGTGAAACCTCACCCCTGCAGAGCTAGGAGACTGTTCTCTGTAACAGAGAACCATGCCCCTACCACCTACCTTGTGAGAACTGAGCAAAAACCTATTTATTCTACTTTCTTGTGAGTAGTTTTCCAATTTATTCTATTCACCAATACACTATATTGTATTTCTTTTAGTTTCCATATCACCACTGTGAGAACCACCACCCCGCGATAAATCCACAGAGTAATGATTATACCACTCCACGCTAATTACTGGGAGCTACTTTTCAGTTTTTTTGTATTGTGTCTTTTTATCACATTCATTTTGCATTATATATATTCACAATGCTCATTTAGCACTATTTAATTTGTCCCCCACATTGGAATTAGTGTAGGATACTGTGACCTAATGGTGGGCTTAACATAATATGACCATACGGTGGAACTAATTCCCCATAATTGATTGCTAAGATAGATGATTTTAAGTAGCCTTATATTATTTAGAATTGCATGTGTGCACTGTTCCATACTCTGTATAAATGCTGGTCTCTATGACAGCAACATTCCTATTAAATGCATGTTTCTGGTGTGCCTCCAATTTCCTTTTTGTCTTTACTATGTAAGTTTGGAGTCCAGACCAGATTCCTTTTGGGTTGAGTACCCCGCCTACCCCCTAACTTTCGACGCCTCTTTGGAGGTGACTACAGGAAAGTTTAAATTTTATGAGGTTTTGGATAGCAATGTCACTTTAATTATAATTTTCATTTAGTATAGAGCAGATATTGATACCGGAGAAACTGACGGAAGCCAAGCACAGAGAGATGGACACAGGTTTCTTCAGGAAGGAAGAGATTCTTTATTGGATCACCGATCGGGACTCAGAGGGACTAACGTCACCAAAATACAACAAGTTCTGAGCCCCGGACAATAGTGCAGGCTCCTTATATAGGCACATAACTCCTCCCATATTAAGCTCCACCCGCACATTCTCTTGACCAATCAACACAAATAAGAATTAACTTCCTGCTTGACCGCATGGCCTGTCCAGCACAATGGAGGAAGGGAATACTACATCCTGTATTCTTGCACATGCTCCGTACACTACTGATCGTATCTTGCCTCGTGCAACCAACTGATCGATACGTCAGCATATGCACGTACACATGCCACGTGGTAATCACGGCCTACTAAATTTATTTTTACCGAGATTCCACCACATTCCCCCCTTTGATGCCTCTTGATATTTCACAATTACTTGAGGCATCACTTAACCTTAGTTTGCATACACCGCAAGTTACCCTGAACCAGACCAGACTTAACTTATGATGTGAATCTTCAACACTCATCTTCCTGCATTGGTTCTCCCTGATCTAGAGCCTTATATTTATAAATTGCCATTATCTGTGCAGCAGCCTTCCTCTCTGCTATATTTTCCATCAGGCTTTGCACAGACCTAACTACTCAGGGTATAAGACACGGCAGGAGTAGACACAACATTAAAATCAGTAGGACTCCACCTACCACTGCCTTAAGCCCTCCAAACCACTCATACCAGCTACCAAACCAACTACTTGGATTATACCCTTTCCATACCTGAGTAGGCACATGCGCTAGTTTAACCATATGGCTAGTAAGCTCAGCTATTGCTTGCCCTTCGTCATCTATTTGAAGACAGCAATTGCTCAGCTTAAACTTCCCACATACACCTCCCTCTACTGCCAAAAGGTAATCCAAGGCTAATCTATTTTGGTAGACTGCTGTCCTCATCCTGGTATTATGCTTCGCTAGAAGATTGAGCGCTTGTGATGTCTCGTTAGTAATGATCTCAACCACCGCCTGTAATCTTATAATACGGTTGAGCATATAAATAGGGGTTCTATAACCAAAGGTACCATCTTCTGCCCACGTGGCTGGCCCATAATAATCTATAATACGCTGGGGAGGCCATTCATTATCTTCCCAGGCGCCTATCTCTATGGGTCCCCTTTTCTTCCTATGATTCACATCATACACTTTAACACCTAAAGTCTCACCTGTTTCAATAGGTAACAAGAAGAAGGATGGTTTGAGCATACCCAACACACATGCCCCTTCCCAGTCCTGTGGCAACTCCGAATAGGCTTTCTTACCACAGATCCAGTACAAATTTTCTGGGGCTCTCCAGGTAGATGTGATAGATAGGTCAAACCACACATCCTTTAAATTGGCGTATCTAGCAAACGGGTTAGATGGTTCTGAGACATTTGAAGCTGACCACCAAGTTGTATTCTTTGTATCATCATCATAAGCTTTTTGCCCTAGACAAGTTAATTCTCCTACAGAAGTATTATACATCATTCCTTTCCTTGCTATGCAAACATAACCTATGATGGAGGTCTTTAATCTCCACTCAGATTTACCTCTAACACTCATATGATAATTGGCTTGTATAGATATTAATTGGGCAACTGCCTCAGAACCGGACATTACCTCCTTTGCTTCCCAAGGCCATTGGTCTCCCATGTTAGTACCTCCACACACATAGCAGTTGGTAACATTAAGACTACCGGCAATACTTTCAGCTAAATCAATAAACAGGTTTTTAGCATTATGGGGGATCTTATTATCTATACTCATCTCTTCATAAAAGGAATGGTATACTTGATGAGTCTGGGAGGATACCGTATCTGTCTCTATCCCTATAAACAATACTGTCCCAGGATCTAAACCCGTCCCATATATTTGAAACCCAAATAGATTACCATACTTGTCTAAGAACTTGTCGGGGTTATTTATAAGTATATGGACTGGATTGCATTCCATAGACTTACAATATGGGCTGGTAGGCAACTTAGTCACTATCATGTCCTTGTCTACTGTCTGTCCCCAAGTTGCCCACCCCACACAAGACCAATATGGGCAAAAGTTATAATCTCTATTTGGGCATCTAGGACTCACATATTTATTTTTACTACTGGGACAAATATATTTATCGTTAGACCCATACGTCCTCTCCCATCTAAGATCCCCACATACATTCCACGGCTTTCTACCACTTGATATCGCCTTACATGCATCAAATAGCAGAACACCCGAAGAATGTACGGATTCTAATACTGTCTTGTTAATTAGGGTCCCCTGAGGATCTCCATTCCTGAGAGTCAACCAAATTGTACGAGGTTGATACTCTGGACTGAAGCACTTAGGTTCTCCTACTCCTAAATGGCACACACTATATTCTATATTAAGGTATCTACATCTTGATACATCTCCTTTACACTCGTATTGTGAATGCCAAATTAGGGTTTGGGAAATATGGTTACCTGTTCTTGTAGTCTTAATGCATACCTCACAGCTAGGAGTGTCGGTACCTCTACCTTCCTGAATATAAAAATACACATAAATAAACATTATCAAAAACACATCTTTCGCCGTCATCCTCAGTCTTCGTCCGTGCGAAGGCACCTCAGCTTCCAGGATGTAAGGGCTGCAGGGAATGGAGTTCTGCTCGTCTTCACAGGAGTCCCTTCGAGACTTTCCCTGGCTTATACACTATACGTCGGTGAGCGGACAGGCTTTATTATGGCCGTCTAAACACTCACTTCACCAAATCTCTGTAACAATAACATTTTGTAATCCACAAAGTTCCTCGTTACTCCGACTGAGTCGTGCGTTTCAACCGGATCTTGCAGGGATTCTCTGGATCTGCTGTAACTTGCCAAGAATCGACTGCTGCTGGTTTAACCCTGGAGTGATGTATCCACGGAGTCACTTCGGCTACTTTTATCGCTGTAGGGGTAGACAAAAGAACAACATAAGGACCTCTCCACTTGGGCCCTAACGGTACATTATTCCACTCTTTAATCCACACTTGGTCTCCTGGGTGGTAACTATGAACTGGGGGATAAATATTCACAGGTAATCTATCTTGTACCCATTTCTGTACCTCCTCCATAGTCTTACCCAACTCTACAACCTGCTGCCGGGTAATTCCTTCTCCCAACTGACTCAAGTCCCCCCTTAAGTTACCAAGTACGGGAGGTGGTCGCCCATACATTATTTCAAAAGGAGAGAGGCCCATCCTTCTGGTAGGGGTACTGCGGATTCGCAATAGAGCTATGGGTAAGAGAACGTTCCACTTAAGTTGGGTTTCCTGACACATTTTAGCCAACTGATTCTTAATAGTTCTATTCATTCTCTCTACCTTACCAGAACTCTGGGGTCTATATGCAGTATGAAGCCTCCACTTTATACCAAGCATATGAGTCAGTTGCTGTAGGCACTGGTGAACAAAAGCTGGACCATTGTCCGATCCTATAGAGCAGGGTAGTCCATATCGGGGTATTATTTCTCGTAGCAGGAATCTCACAACTTCTCCTGCTTTCTCTGTACGAGTAGGACATGCTTCTACCCAGCCTGAATAGGTGTACACAATTACCAACAGGTAACGATGTCCACCCGACTTAGGCATCACTGTAAAGTCAATTTGTAAATCGTACATGGGGAGTCCCCCCATAAACTGGACTCCTGGTGGCTTTACTGGTCCTTGCCTTGCATTATTTTTAGCACACGTTACACATCTTCGTACAATGGCCTGAGTCAAGTTGGACAATCTTGGTATGTAGAAATGTTTTCTGAGAGATTCTTCTGTGCTGTCTCTCCCAGAATGTGTCCCGTTGTGATAATTTTGGACAATTTCTACCGCTAGTGATGCTGGAATGACTATTCTTCCATCTTCTAACTGATACCATTTGTTCTCCAAATACTTTTCAGGTTCAGTCTTTAACCACTCCTCTTCTTGAGCTGTATAAACTGGAGTCCATTGAGACAGTGGAGTTGGTATAAGAGCAGCTATATGCCCCACATATTCCTGTCTTCCTGATTCAGCGGCACGCTTAGCTGTACTGTCTGCCATCCGATTTCCTTTAGTTACATCACCATCTCCTCTCAGATGCGCTCGACAATGTATAATACCGACTTCTTTCGGCTCCCACACTGCTTCCAATAGTTGTAGGATTTCAGCTGCATATTTGATTTCTTTGCCTTCTGAATTCAATAATCCTCTTTCTTTATACAAAGCTCCGTGGGCATGAGTGGTTAAAAACGCATACTTGGAGTCCGTATAGATGTTCACTCTTAAACCTTCAGCCAATTGTAACGCTCGTGTCAGTGCTATCAATTCTGCCTTTTGTGCTGATGTTCCTTTCGCCAGTGGCCGAGCTTCTATCACCTTGTCTATCGTTGTTACTGCATATCCTGCATAGCGGATCCCTTCTTTCACATAACTACTGCCGTCGGTATAATATTGAACATCGGGGTTTTGGATGGGAAAATCACGAAGATCTGGTCTACTTGAAAATACTTCATCCATTACTTCCAAACAATCATGTTGACTTTCAGTAGGTTGTGGCAAAAGGGTAGCTGGATTTAAGGTGTTTACAGTCTCTAAATGCACTCTTGGGTTTTCACACAACATTGCTTGATACTTGGTCATACGGCTGTTACTAAACCAATGATTTCCTTTGTAATCCAACAACGTCTGTACTGCATGTGGGACTCGTACATAAAGTTCTTGACCCAGAGTGAGTTTATCGGCTTCAGCTACTAGCAGGGCGGCTGCAGCTACGGCTCTTAGACAAGGTGGAAGTCCGCTGGCCACTGCATCCAGTTGCTTAGACATGTAGGCAACAGGTCTTTGCCATGATCCCAAGTACTGTGTCAATACTCCCACAGCCATTCTTCTTTGCTCATGTACATACAGGTAGAATGGTCGTGTGTGATCAGGTAGACCTAATGCTGGCGTACTCATCAAAGCCTTCTTCACATCTTCAAATGCCGTTTGCTGTTCTTGAGTCCATAAGAAGGGGTCGTGCTCTGTACCTTTGATAGCTGCATACAGAGGTTTTGCCAGTATCGCGTAGCTGGGAATCCATATCCTACAGAAGCCTGCTGCCCCCAAGAATTCTCGCACTTGTCTTCTATTCTTGGGTATCGGTATTTGGCACACAGCTTCTTTTCTCTCTGGCCCCATAATTCTTTGACCTTCAGAGATATGGAATCCCAGATATTTGACAGTTGGCAAACACAACTGAGCCTTCTTTCTAGACACCTTGTATCCTGCCTTCCAGAGAATGTGTAGTAGATCGTGCGTTGCTTGCTGACATATTTCTTTTGTAACTGCTGCTATCAACAAGTCATCTACATACTGTAACAATACACACTCTCCTGGGATGGACTCGAAATCCAGTAGATCTTGACTTAGAGCTGAACCAAATAGGGTAGGTGAATTTTTAAACCCTTGGGGCAGTCTTGTCCAGGTCATTTGGCGTTTCGAGCCCGTTACAGCGTTCTCCCATTGGAAAGCGAAAATACATTGACTTTCTGCGGCAATTCGGAGGCAAAAGAAGGCATCTTTGAGGTCTAAGACTGTAAAGTAAGTAGCCCCGCCCGGAATTAAAGCAAGCAGGTTATATGGATTGGGTACAACTGGATGTATACTAACAACCGCATCATTGACTGCTCTCAAGTCCTGCACAGGTCGATACTCATCTGTACCGGGCTTTTGAACAGGCAGCAATGGGGTGTTCCAGGGGGAAGTACAGAATTTTAGGATACCATACCGTATGAACTTATCCAGATAAGATTGGATGTTCTTCTTAGCCTTCTGCGGGATGTGATATTGTCTTAGGCTCACTGGATAAACCCCAAGTTTTAGTTCAATTTTAATAGGTGGAATATTGCGGGCCAGTCCTGGTGGGTTGTTCTCTGCCCAAACTCCTGGTATGTTGAATAAGGACTCATCACTCCTAGGGTTTTGGCTAGTCAACGCTGTATAAAGTCGCCACTCTTCTTCCTTTGGTACGGATAATGTCATAATACCTGAAGGTCCATTAAACTTTAAGGATGTTGTTCCATTCGGTAGGAACGTAATCTGCGCTTGTAATTTAGATAGCATATCACGTCCCAGCAATTGGACTAGACATTCAGGCATATAAAGGAATTTATGTTTTACTATGTGGCCTCCCAATGTACAGAGTCGACTTTTAAGAACCGGTTTTTCAGCACTTCTTCCAGTTGCTCCTATCACAGTAATAGTCCTTCCAGATGGAGGAGCAACTAGATTAGTCACCACCGAATGTTCAGCACCAGTGTCGATCATGAACGCACTCCTTTTTCCCCCTATTGATACATCGACCATAGGCTCCGCTCGACCAAGGGGGATGGAGCCCGGTCGGTATCAATAGTCCTCCATGACCGTGTCAGCCAATCCTACGAAGTCCCTACCTTCTCTATCGCGGGACCTTTGCGCTGCTGGGAAATACCTATCTTCCCTAACACTTCCTCTGTTCCCATTGCTCCCTCTATTACCATTACTCCCTCCGGGGCCTCCTCTACCTCTCGCTCTGCCTCTAAAGTTTCCATAACCTGTCCTAGGTCTGTCTCTCTCAGACTGTTCTCTTCGCGGACACTCATTTCTCCAATGCCCTTCTTCCCTACAGTATGCGCACTGATTTCTACTTAGAGGTTCCTCATTCCACTTACTATCGCCTCTATCTTGGCCCTGTCTATCTACGCCTGCGATCGCTACCGCTAGCATATCTGCCTTTCTACGCATCTTGCGCTCTTCCTCTTTCTTACTTTCTGTTTCCCTGTTCATGTACACTTTATTCGCTACCTCCATTAGTTGGGTGATGGACATACCTGCAAACCCTTCTAACTTCTGTAGCTTGCGCTTAATATCTCCGTAAGCTTGGCTGACAAAGGCGGAGTTCACCATTCGGGAATTATCTGCGTCTTCCGGATTAAAGGGGGTATACAGGCGGTATGCCTCCAACAATCGGTCATAAAAGACACTGGGCGCTTCATCACTTTTCTGAATCACCTCAACTGTCTTCGACATATTAATGGCTTTCTTTCCTCCGGCTTTCATGCCAGCAATTATAGCGTCTCTATAGGCTCTGAGTTGAACCATATCAGCACCATTTACATTCCAGTCGGGATCGGTGTTAGGATAATGTGTTGCGGCCCATGCTGCTGGATTGGCTTGATTCAAAGCACGGGCTCTATCCTCTAGCGCTTTAATGGCCGCTTGATTAATTCTTGTCCTTTCCTCATTGTTAAACAAAGTCATTAATAACTGCTGGCAATCAGCCCATGTCGGGTTATGTGTCTGAACTATCGAGGTGAACAGATCAGTCATGGCTTGTGGTTTCTCAGTATACGAGGAATTGTGGGTCTTCCAATTTAAGAGATCGGTTGTAGTGAACGGGACATATACAAAGACTGGGTCAGCATGTGCCATTTGGCATCGATATAGGCTGACCCGGGATTCAGACGAAGAGGCATCTGATAATGTTTTAATTGTTGGGTACCGGTCAGTTGTCGGGTTTGTATGGGGCTACGTGGAGGGGCGTCAGTTATGGGTTCCAGTCGGGGAGAAATAGGGTATGAGGATGTGGGAGCTTGGTTTTGGGAAAAGGTAGTAAATAAAACACTTCGAGCCGAGCTAGAAGAAGCTTGACCGGAAGTCTGAAGTGGCGCCAAATCAGGATATTCAGATCTAATGGGGGTTGGCTCTGATTCCGGAAGGGGAGATTTAGTACGAGAGGGGGTGGATTCTGTACTGGAGGAGGAAGCGGAAGTGGATGAGGGCAATGAGGGAAGGGTTGCAGGACTTCCTGCATTTGCGTCACTTCCTCTTAAAGGAAAGTAAGGGGGCGGCAAAGGGATCTCGGACTCAGGGGGCGTGTCCAAAATGGGCCTAACACCAGTCCTAGTGGACAAACAAGTCCTAGCCACCATGAGGCGACATTGCTCCTCGTGGCATGTCTGAATCCATTTTGGCGAGTCATTTACGGCCTGTCTCCAACAATCAATATAAGGAAACTGTCCGTAAAGTTCAGGCCTACCTGACACAGCCACGTGTAAGCGCTGTACCAGAGTTGGATCCAAACTGCCACGTGGCGGCCATGCCGCAACCAAAGTAGGCCACTCCCTAGTACACAAAGTGACCAAACGTACAGGAGACATTTTAACCCCAAAATCACAGGTTTTAAATCCCTTTTTAAAATTCTTCACCATACAACCTAAGGGATCCGGAATCGTTGACTGCGACACGCCCATACTTATCAAAGGAACGTCGTTGACAACGAATACTATACACGCGTACTATTCAACAGTCACACCCGTTTCCTCTGGCAACAGCACCACGTGGTACGGTTACCAAGTGAAACGTACACAATAACACAATAAACACTCAGGGAATTCCCGTACACACACAGCTGTTACACCAGTCACTATATAATCAATATTATGCCCTTTGGCGAAACTATACAGTCACCCACGCTATAATTCTCTATATATGAATTACCCGTCTATAACACACCCCAGTAACATCGTCTTTTACAAATAGCGGTTACAGTACGGTTAGCATAGGTCAAAGCACAATTTAAGGTCACAATACAATTATTAGTGGTTATGGTGTTAAACATGCAATGGACGACAGTGATTAGTACTTATATACAGTGTCAGTAAATATACAGGGTTATGGTACCGTGCACTATAATACAGCAACACACTATTAACACTCTCGCTAGACGGCTGAGCTCGCGCTATCTAACAAGATATACACTTTACTAAACAATCTTTAACACATTTACAATTCCCAACTAAACTATTGGCCAGTACCTTGAATGGACTACCTAAAACTATGCAAAAACACACTGTGTGCTGGCACTCAATTACGCAAGGTGCAGGTATTCGAGGCTTAACCCCACAACAACCTCCTAATCATAATCATAAACAAATATGAATACCGCACTCAAAAAGATCTTTGGGCAATAAAGCTTATCGCTAATCACGCTTTTAATTCAAAATATTTATTGTGTAAGTTTTAAATAAATTCATAAAGGTAATAGTATATCCTCATAGTGACACTCATTTCAAACTATTTACATATATATACACACACACAGGACCCTCCTTCGTCTGTAATAAAGTTCATAGTATATACACGTCAATGTACAATAGGTAATGATCCAAAAAAACACACTGAGAAAAAATGATAAGAAAAAAATGATGAAAAATGATGAATAATAAAAAAGGAGAAAAATGAAAAAATGAAAAAATAGAAAAAATCTAAAAAGTAGAAAAAAATAGAAAAAAGTAGTGATGAAACGAAAAATTGATGAAACAATCAAAATAGAGAAAAAAATAGAAAAAAATAGAAAAAATAAAAAAAATAATGCAGTCCTAACAAGATAGTAGTCCAGAATATAGTGCACTATATGTATCACTTTATAATGGATGGATCTCACCAATGTGTCAGTAGCTGTATGGTGTCCGTGGTAGGAGGATGCTGAAGATTGCAGATGGTAATGTCCTGAAAGGGGATGAAAAAAAGGTGTTGAAAGTTTCCTGCTCAATGCACAGTGATCACTCCGGCATCAGTGGTCAGCCAGTCAGGTCACTAGGTACTCCTTTGAATGTACTGCTGTGTGATCCGGTCAGATAGGCAGGTCACTGGGTAATCTTTGGATGGGCGGGTAATCCTTTGGATGGGCTTGAATGGGCTGCGCGCTCGGGACGTACGTGTCCCTTCGATGGCCCCTGTTCTCTCCGTCCTATTGAGAATGCAGGTATAATGGTTTATATGTGTTTGAAATTGGCGGCTAATTTCCGCCGCGTCCATCCCATGGACCTACTTCCGCATTCTGACGTCAGCGTGCGTCATGCGTCATGCGTTTTTTCCAAAACAAACTTTATTGTCCATAACTTTTATACACATATAAACACCATAGTACTTTAAACCACCATGCAAATAGCTTTATACTGAATGGCTCCACATAATGTTTTATATGCAATAGAGAAAGCATCTAGGGGGAGCCTAAATGGTAAATACATTTTAGTCAAATTGAACAGTTTATACATTTAAGTGGTAATCTATGTACAGAGGACAAAATAACTTAATGAGTGAAAGCAGAGAAAAGACTGTCAATGCAATATTTAGCTAAACAGCATATCTAAATGGCACCATAACCACAACCAATAGCTTTAAAATAAAATAAAAATAAAAATAGTATAGATTAATAAAGAACACAAAAAAATGATAACAGAAAAAATGGAGAAAAGATATTTGATAATAAAGAACAGAAAGAATTCTTTCCAAGTAGTCTCTCTAACTGTTAACCACTAATTTTAAAGCTCACCTGTAACAGATGATCAAGGGTAAGAAACTGCAAAAACTCTGTAGGTATAAGCCAGTTAAACCCCCAGCTATATAAGAGAAAAAAATTATAAGAGAAAAAATTATAATTTTAAGAAAAAATATATGTTGGTGGAAAAAACGTATATACACTAAAATATGAGTATGCAACTCACCTGTCTCACAATGCCCCACAGTGCCCCCGGGCCATGTGTGTGAGGGACCCTGTGTTGCTGGCAGGTGGCGGACCCAATTGGGGTCAAAGTGTTGGCAGGAAAGGGCATCGGACCATAATTGGTCTAGGAGAGCCTCTGTAAGGAGCACAAAATCATAGAGCAGACAAACGTGAAAATATGAACGTCTTATAAGAAATGTTTGAGATCGCAATCTTCATTAAGTCCTAATGGTGACAGAGTCTCCAAGGTACTTATCCATTTGGTTTCTCTCTGAAGTAAGAGCTTCTGTCTGTCTCCCCCCCTACGTAGGGGTGGGATTCGGTCTAAGATTTGAAACCTCAATTGGTTCACATTATGACCATGCATTTTAAAATGCCTGGGTACCGGAGCCTCCACTCTGTTATGTTGTAATGCTGCCCTAATGCTCCTTTTATGCTCCCCTATCCGCTCTTTCACTGGCCTGATGGTCTCCCCCACATATAAGAGTCCACAGGGACACTTAAGAGCATATACGACAAAGTCTGAGTTGCATGTAAAAAAATCTTTAACATAAAATTTTTTACCCGACCTGGGATGAACAAAATATTCCCCCTTAATCACGCTGTTGCAGTGTGAGCAGTTAAGGCATGGAAAGGTACCCTTCTTGGGTTCAGAAAAGAACCTAGTTTGTCTCTTAGAGCTGCCAATATCTGACCTTACTATCATGTCTCTCAGATTCGACGCCCTCTGATATGAAAAGAGCGGGGACTGTTGGAATATTGGGGGTAATTGGGTATCCCCCTGAAACAGTTGCCAGTGTTTTAATATAACTTGTCTTATTTGTCTATTAAGCGGAGTGTCTTTTCATATCAGAGGGCGTCGAATCTGAGAGACATGATAGTAAGGTCAGATATTGGCAGCTCTAAGAGACAAACTAGGTTCTTTTCTGAACCCAAGAAGGGTACCTTTCCATGCCTTAACTGCTCACACTGCAACAGCGTGATTAAGGGGGAATATTTTGTTCATCCCAGGTCGGGTAAAAAATTTTATGTTAAAGATTTTTTTACATGCAACTCAGACTTTGTCGTATATGCTCTTAAGTGTCCCTGTGGACTCTTATATGTGGGGGAGACCATCAGGCCAGTGAAAGAGCGGATAGGGGAGCATAAAAGGAGCATTAGGGCAGCATTACAACATAACAGAGTGGAGGCTCCGGTACCCAGGCATTTTAAAATGCATGGTCATAATGTGAACCAATTGAGGTTTCAAATCTTAGACCGAATCCCACCCCTACGTAGGGGGGGAGACAGACAGAAGCTCTTACTTCAGAGAGAAACCAAATGGATAAGTACCTTGGAGACTCTGTCACCATTAGGACTTAATGAAGATTGCGATCTCAAACATTTCTTATAAGACGTTCATATTTTCACGTTTGTCTGCTCTATGATTTTGTGCTCCTTACAGAGGCTCTCCTAGACCAATTATGGTCCGATGCCCTTTCCTGCCAACACTTTGACCCCAATTGGGTCCGCCACCTGCCAGCAACACAGGGTCCCTCACACACATGGCCCGGGGGCACTGTGGGGCATTGTGAGACAGGTGAGTTGCATACTCATATTTTAGTGTATATACGTTTTTTCCACCAACATATATTTTTTCTTAAAATTATAATTTTTTCTCTTATAATTTTTTTCTCTTATATAGCTGGGGGTTTAACTGGCTTATACCTACAGAGTCTTTGCAGTTTCTCACCCTTGATCATCTGTTACAGGTGAGCTTTAAAATTAGTGGTTAACAGTTAGAGAGACTACTTGGAAAGAATTCTTTCTGTTCTTTATTATCAAATATCTTTTCTCCATTTTTTCTGTTATCATTTTTTTGTGTTCTTTATTAATCTATACTATTTTTATTTTTATTTTATTTTAAAGCTATTGGTTGTGGTTATGGTGCCATTTAGATATGCTGTTTAGCTAAATATTGCATTGACAGTCTTTTCTCTGCTTTCACTCATTAAGTTATTTTGTCCTCTGTACATAGATTACCACTTAAATGTATAAACTGTTCAATTTGACTAAAATGTATTTACCATTTAGGCTCCCCCTAGATGCTTTCTCTATTGCATATAAAACATTATGTGGAGCCATTCAGTATAAAGCTATTTGCATGGTGGTTTAAAGTACTATGGTGTTTATATGTGTATAAAAGTTATGGACAATAAAGTTTGTTTTGGAAAAAACGCATGACGCATGACGCACGCTGACGTCAGAATGCGGAAGTAGGTCCATGGGATGGACGCGGCGGAAATTAGCCGCCAATTTCAAACACATATAAACCATTATACCTGCATTCTCAATAGGACGGAGAGAACAGGGGCCATCGAAGGGACACGTACGTCCCGAGCGCGCAGCCCATTCAAGCCCATCCAAAGGATTACCCGCCCATCCAAAGATTACCCAGTGACCTGCCTATCTGACCGGATCACACAGCAGTACATTCAAAGGAGTACCTAGTGACCTGACTGGCTGACCACTGATGCCGGAGTGATCACTGTGCATTGAGCAGGAAACTTTCAACACCTTTTTTTCATCCCCTTTCAGGACATTACCATCTGCAATCTTCAGCATCCTCCTACCACGGACACCATACAGCTACTGACACATTGGTGAGATCCATCCATTATAAAGTGATACATATAGTGCACTATATTCTGGACTACTATCTTGTTAGGACTGCATTATTTTTTTTATTTTTTCTATTTTTTTCTATTTTTTTCTCTATTTTGATTGTTTCATCAATTTTTCGTTTCATCACTACTTTTTTCTATTTTTTTCTACTTTTTAGATTTTTTCTATTTTTTCATTTTTTCATTTTTCTCCTTTTTTATTATTCATCATTTTTCATCATTTTTTTCTTATCATTTTTTCTCAGTGTGTTTTTTTGGATCATTACCTATTGTACATTGACGTGTATATACTATGAACTTTATTACAGACGAAGGAGGGTCCTGTGTGTGTGTATATATATGTAAATAGTTTGAAATGAGTGTCACTATGAGGATATACTATTACCTTTATGAATTTATTTAAAACTTACACAATAAATATTTTGAATTAAAAGCGTGATTAGCGATAAGCTTTATTGCCCAAAGATCTTTTTGAGTGCGGTATTCATATTTGTTTATGTACCTAAAACTATGTACACCCGTTTTGGTTAGCCACACTGCCCAAGCACCACATATAGCGAGCTAGAGGACCGAATTTACACAGGCGCCTCTTAGTCGATAACTATCAAAAATCTAGTGGGTTCCAAATTTACACGCCTTCCCACTTAGCCAAGATAGGTTGAGAGCTAGTGAACCGAATTTAGTTAGACTTCTATAACCATGCATGAAACTGAAGTAAAGCCAGTTCACGAGAAATAACAAAGAATTGACTATACTCAATAAACGTGGCCCCGTCTGGGGGCTGCCATGACACATGTAATGACGCAGTGCACCATTTCCTGCACGGACCCCTCCGCTGTTGACGATCATAGGCAGACTGGGTTGCATCCGATTTTGGTATAGCATCAGGTGGTGTATTTTTTGGTATCACAATTCTGACACTGTCCAATAGGACTCCTGAGCTATTTAAGACCAGTCCACGTTGTTGATTGTTGTTTTTTTTCCTTCTGGTTCTGACTCAGTTCTGCTATTTGTTTATTCTAACGTCTGTACTACGGGACCAGGGCCTGTTTCTTGTTTCTGTGTATTACGTAATGTTATTGACGTCACTTTGTCTCTGATTGCAGTCTGTCTCTCCTACCTGTGTACTTTAAGCCCGGCCATCCTAAGGACCAGTAATACGTTGTTAGCTATTCTACTTTATTTAATTCTTTGTACTTTTGGTTATGACAAAATAGGGAAGAGCTGCTGAAACACTAACCCTATCATCAGCGGAACTATCGCTGTTGTGGTTGCACTGGGGCTCGCATGCAGGGGGTCCCCATCTAGTGACCCATGCACTTAGGGCCATCTGGTGGGTATTGCTGAACAGGAGCCCCTTTTAGATAGGCTGACTGGGAGAAAGTGAGACCCTGTCACTGCCTCCCAGCTATGGGGAGAGCCTGCGCAAGAAGCAGAGTTGGAGGCAGCAACACATGTAGTGAGGTGGAGAGAAGCAGGGAGAGATCTGTTCCAGACCCCAAACTCTCATCAGTCTCAGCCAGCAGCAGGACCCAAAGCAAGCCACCATCCTGTACATAAAAGTTATGCTAACAATATAAAATTTAAAATGGATGTGTGTATCTGTGTGTTAGTGTGTGTATATATATAAGTCTGTGTGTCCAGGTGTATGTGTTTCTGTGTGTCAGTGTGTGTATGTGTCAGAGTGTTTATCTGTGTGTATATGTGTCAATGTGAATGTGTGTGTATTTTTCAGTGTGTATTTGAATGTCTCTGTCAGTGTGTATACTTGCATTTAAAAGCCAACACTACATACAAGCACACCCTGCATTCAAATGCAAACCTTACACACAAGTATACCGCTGCGTTCCAATGGAAATAGTACATAGAAATACCTCCGACTTGCACACACATATTCTATACAAAAATATGCTTACATTCAAACGCACAAACACTGCTCACAATTACAACCCTGCAAGGGTGGGCAAATGGTAGATCCCCAGCTGGCAAATAATTGTGGGAGTTGTACGATAGATGGGCATTTACCTTTTGGCCACTCTTGCACTAAAGGGGGGGCCTAAAATATTTTTTTTGCACCAGGGTCCTCTCTACATTAGTTCTGCCTCTGAACGTTACCCATTGGCAGTTGCTGTAGAATTACATTAGTTGCCTAGATAGGGGTGCCATTTTCTAGAAGTGTATGTGCCCACTGACCATGTCTCCTTAGCGCCAGTGACTGCTCAGTCCCTTTGGCATCAATTAAAAAAATAAACTCCCTGCCTCCTCTCAATGTCCCTAAATATATGTGGACAAAGGGATTGCCTTCAATGGCTGTTTCCTGTTTAAAGAAAATGGTCACAGATAGTGATGTCCATATATATTCATCTTTGTCCATTGGAATAGGTGCCCTTTAAAAAATATATTCATTATTAATCATGTTTTTAAGGTGAAATTTTCAAAACCAGAATTTTAAGTCACTTGGCTTTTCCACCATGACACAAAGGTTTAATTCTAGAAGGTCTCAAGGGTACTCCAACCACTGCACTACAATATCTTATGGAATGCTCTCCTGCGGTTCAGTCAACTCTCCACATCTCCGCAGACCTTCAAAAATCACTAAAAATACATTTCTTTAGAGCTCTCCCCTTAACTCCTCATCCCATATAACATTTATCTGCCGTTCCTATCTGTTGTGTTCCATCCACCCAAACACCCCCTGCCCCCCAATTGAATTCCCTATGTGTATTTCTCCCTTATCCTTTTAGATTGTAAGCTCTTTTGGGCAAGGCCCACCTTGCATACTGTTGCAGTATATCAACCATGTTTAGTTAGAATTAGATGTTTGTCTTGTTTACCTGTTGTACAGCGCTACAGAATATATTGGTGCTATATAAATAATTATAATTGACTACAACCAAGCGCTATAACCCCTACAGCTTATTGTGCTGTTACACCATGTTGTAGTAATTATGGTGCACTGGAGCCCCTCAAATATTTCTTATAATAATTTTTTAAGTGGTTTGACAAAAAAACAGGGGTCACATGGCACTGAAAGCTGCCCACCCCTTCCGCTACATTATTAATGGGTAATTTTCGCTATCACGTCATGCAATGACAGTCTGTGAGCCTTGGGGTCATCTACATCTTGCTAGTGCTCAGTGTCCATTTACCTAACTGGGAATTGTGTAGAATATTTGGCATATTTCACAAAGACCCCCAAATCGGACAGATCCGGTGTGTTTCCACTAAACAATGAAGTGTGGTGTATTAAAAACCAATGCTACAAATAGCTCTGTTCCCAAAATTCTCTGATTCAGCTGAATTCCGAGGCTGTATATTATTACTTAACCCCTTCATCAGACGTGGCTAATGCTGTCCTTTATATCATGACTGTCCTGGCACAACTGAACGGTTTAAAGTTTCCAAATTCAAATCATGTATCATACATTCGATGTGTGACTCTGAGATAGTAGTATTATAACACTAAACCCAAGCTAAGTAATAAGAAATACTTCATATAACAATTGTCTATTTGTAATGGAAGTAAAACAGTGCGATCAGCTGCCTGCTTATTGTATCGCAACTCTGATTACCCTCTGGGGGGCGCCAACGTTCTAAACTTCTGTACTACCAACTGGAAAACTACCAACTGGAAAACACATAACTGGGTTATTTACCAAAGTGATAATTGTCAGGAATTCAAAATGAATTTCAAATTTATGGCTGAAATAGCTGACTTGGGGAATTTCTCCACTTCAGCTAATATCCCTTTATATGGGAAATCCATTATGAATTCCCGAGAGTTCTCACTTTAATAAATGATTCTGATATGGCGTCTAAAATCTGCGCTTTAAGGGAAACTAACCTGTTTTTTGTGGGGGACGGAGAGGGGGGAGTTTTTATGTAGTTTAAATATTTGTACATTTACACCATGTCGACAATATGCCTTCCTAGCTTTATACATGTTTTATGGTTGATTATATATTTCCTACCCGTTCTATGTTAAATTTTGTATACTATTATTTATTTATTTATAAAATATTTTACCAGTAAAGATACATTGAGATTGCTCTCGTTTTTAAGTATGTCCTGGGTCCACAAAGCATTGCATTGATAAATTATGGTACAATAAAATACAAAAACAATATTAAAGGACCACTCTAGGCACCCAGACCACTTCAAAATGAAGTGGTCTGGGTGCCAGGTCCCTCTAGGATTAACCCTTTTTTTTATAAACATTGCAGTTTCAGAGAAACTGCTATGTTTATAAATGGGTTAATCCAGCCTCCAAATCCTCTAGTGGCTGTCTCACTGACAGCCGCTAGAGGCGCTTGCGTGATTCTCACTGTGAAAATCACAGTGAGAGCACGCAAGCGTCCATAGGAAAGCATTGTAAATGCTTTCCTATGCGACCGGCTGAATGCGCGCGCAGCTCTTGCCGCGCATGCGCATTCAGCCGAAAGGGAGGATCGGAGGCGGAGAGGAGGAGGAGAGCTCCCCGCCCGGCGCTGGAATAAAGGTAAGTTTTACCCCTTTACTCTCCATCCAGCCCGGCGGGAGGGGGACCCTGAGGGTGGGGGCACCCTCAGGGCACTATAGTGCCAGGAAAACGAGTATGTTTTCCTGGCACTATAGTGGTCCTTTAATACACAATATATACAAAATTTAACATAGAACAGGTTGGGAATATATAATCAACCATGACAGGTGCATTCTGTATTGAGGTATGTATAGAGGGATCTCTTAAAGGACTTTAGGCTTAGGGAAGATTTTAAGATATATATTGTGTATTAATATTGTTTTTGTATTTTATTGTGCCCAATTGTATCAATGCAATGTTTTGTGGACCCAGGACATACTTGAAAACGAGAGAAATCTCAATATACCCTTCCTGGTAAAATATTTTATAAATAATTAAATGTTTCTGTATTTCCAATCAAGAAACACATTTTGGCAACAGAAATTCAGTACAGTTTTTTTTAGGAATTTCTGTTTTTTTCAGAAGTGGTTGTGGAGATGAGAGACTGGGGTTCATCAACAGATGATCTAATCTGGGGGTATTTAAGTAATAGGCCTCAAGCTCTTGGTAACTACAACCCCCAGAAACCTTTGCCAACCAAAAACACCCGAAAAAGATCACCAGATCTGCAGTCAGGGTATTTAAAGGAACACTATAGGGTCAGGAGCACAAACATGTATTCCTGACCCTATAGTGTTTAATCCACTATTTAGGTGGGTTGCCCCCCTTAGAATAGGTAAAAACTCACCTTCTTTCCAGCACCGCACTGGCCTTGCCCCAGATCCACCTCCTTGGTGACATAATCAGAATTTGCAGATTTTTAGCCAGTCCAATACGTTCCCATATGAATTGGCTAGATTCGTTAAGGAGGCATGAATCAATGCATCTCCATAAGGAAAATTCATCATCCCCATTCAGAGCGTGGAGACACTGAACAGCAGTGCTGCCTACAGTGCAGCACTGCCCCAGGAAGCACCTCCAGTGGCCATCTGAGTAATGTGTCCCTAGGGACAATGTAAACACTGCATTTTCTCTGAAAATACAGTGTTTGCATGGAAATGTCTGAAGGCAATGATTATACTCACTAGAACAACAACATTAAGCTGTATTATTCTGGTGACTATCGTGTCCCTTAAAATAATCCAGCAATCATCCTAAATGGACCAATTCCACATCGATAAGAATTGACAGCTCGACCTAACGTAGGCCTCCATTTATTATTTTTGAATAAGCTTTCCAAATGAATCATTTTTGGGGGATAAGCTTGTAAAATTATTTTGTCAAAATATGACAGTTTCAAAAAAATATATATGGTATGAATAATTTATAAAATAAAAAAAAATCTAAATATTAAACATTTTTCAAAATATGAAATCATTTTTAAAAGTTTATCCAAACATATTAAATTGTTTGAAAAGCTTGCCCAGAAATATGAAATCGAGGCCATATTTTGAACACATCAAGATGTTCACTTAAAACCGTTTTTTAAATTGTTGCTATTTAGGATATTAAGGAACAAACCTCAGGTGCCTCCAGCTGACTTTATGTGCTTAGTCCTCAGATTTGACACTCAACCAGAGATTTCAAATTTCAAATTGTACATTACTTGTTTCTACCAGGTCACCTCTTCTTCTGTGCTTTAAGTTATACATTTCTCAGGCATTCCATAGGAGGTTCGTTGTAATTTAGGAATTAAAATAATATAAGCAGCTGGTCTGTTTAAAAAAAAAAAAAATAAATAAAATAAAGTTTTTAACACAAATTTAAAAGAAAGTTTTTAACACGATTTTATTCCCTAAACGCTAAAATATATAAGAGTGAATTGCAAAACTGAATATGGCTTTTGCTACATGAGCTGGCGAACGTTTCTAGAAAAAGACCTATCTGAATTTTGCAGTTTGCCATTTATTTCACTAAAAATTGTGGTTACGTGAATAACCCCCACTATTTAGTAGATGAACCAGAAGAATTGGGAATTGCAGAGAAAATGTCAAATAAGACTTGTAACATCGAACCTACAATGTACTGTTATGCTTGCGTTCCATCGTTGTACTAGATTTCCCGGATGTGAAATGTAGCATTTAGCGTAATCGCAATAAAAACAGGATTTTAATGAGTGAACACATCTGTGGGTTTTCCAATGCTCAGCTGATAAAGAGGACAATGCTTTTATGTAGATAAAGGAACAGGGCCAATTAACGTTAAACTTTCCCAGTGATTTACCAAGAATAATCTTGCAAACTCATAGTTGGGTGATGACTCACTCCAGAAAAGGATGTTAGCTGTGTGAATGGGGAAAACCAAAATCATGTTTGACAAGCGTGCTCATCAGATGGATTAAGGAGGACATCCTTGTCTCAGGAATAAAAGCCCAGGACGCACTACGCGTGGGGCAAACATCTAAGAATCCTTTATATTTCTGGAATTAGGTGTTATTTCCTTTCACAACCTATAACTTATTCTATAATTAGATAATCCTCTGCAATGCTATATTTAGTAAAAGAAACAATGTTTCTCTTTGTCCTTCATCACGTGAGATATTCTAGGACAGACATGCTATTTAAAGGGACACTGTAGGCCCCACTACCATGTCATCATATTGAAGTGACCATGGTCCCTGGAGTCCTCTGGTGCTTTCACATTTTCAACTAATTAAACACTGAATGAGGGCCAGTGGCTCAGTCTTAGCCATACCAACTCATAACCACCATGGGTGGTAGTGATAGGCTAAGACTGCGGAGATCGAGTGGGTATGGTGCTTAGAGAATCTTTTACCAATCAAATTGTCACTTTTTGGGCTCCACTACCAAGTCATCTCTGACAAGTCTTTTTTCCTGGAGTTGATAGATCAAGTGTTTTTGGTAGTTGTCCCAATTTATTCAGGACAGTCCAGCTGTGGGGGCTATGTCCCAATTTTCACCAATTATAACTCAGCAAGCAGGGCCAGCCTTAGGCCTTTGGGTGCCCTGTGTGAAAAATCTTCACAGCGCCCCTCCCTTCCTTTTTTTTTTTTAATGCCGGCTGGCCAAGTGTGAGCTGTGTTGGCCGCACGGCGCCCCCTGTGCGGCCGCACACCCTGAAGGCCAGCCCTGTCAGCAAGAACCATCCTACTCTTTGCTCCATAATTTATTTTAATCCCTTAAGGACCATCATGACATGTCACGTGTCCTTAAGGGGTTAAAGCCCAATGCAGTCAATCCGATTTTCGAGTCATTTAAAAGATGTATAACTCAATGCCCTCATCTCTTGTTATTAAAAACAAAATTTTTTTTTTCCTTGTGAACAAGGACAAATAATTTAAATGTTAAAAAAAATTGTTTTCAAAGAGCGATGACTATTTGTATACATCTTAGAAGAAGACTCCTATCTCTATGTGCCAGCTACCATCAACCAACTCCGCTACCAGAAACTGTTTATGGTCCTGATCCGAAACGCCCACATTGTTTTCACGGGTTCTCCGATACAGCATGAACCTTTCTAAATGTACTAGATTAATCTTGTTAAAGGGTTACTCCAAGCACTAGGACCACTTCACCGATCTGAAGTGGTCATGCTACTTCGAGTCTGTATGTGGAGTGTTTCAGTTTGACTCAGAAGGCGTTTGATTATGTGCAGAGAGTTTTATTTGTTTTTTAATGCAGAGATTGACAACCTTGTACACTCCAGATGCTGTGGACTACATCTCCCATGATGCATAATGTGGTGCACACACACAACATTTGGAGGTTGCCCACCCCTATTCTAATGCAAGTCCATTCTCTTTTCCATTTAAATGGAATTTCTTAGTGGAATCAGGGGGGGTGGAATAATATTTTCCCTCCTTCATACTACATTTTTATCTTAATGTAAGTATTTTGTTTACCATAGGTTCATTTAAAAGGGAAATGCCAATTTCTAGGAATTAAACCATTGAACAAATACATATAATATCACCTTTAACTTAACCTTTTTTTGCATGACTCTCAGCTTTCTTTTAAATGTATCTGGAAGTTTAGCAATTGGCATCACAATCCAGTTTAGTTCTGGCACAGCCATGGCACACATTAAAATGGAGGAGAAACAAATTGAGTCTCCATTTTCAGTAACAGGAGAGGGGAGACCTTGATTGACAGGGAGCCCAGACAGAGACATCAGTCAGTATACACAGGTGTGGATATTTTTATATATATAGTTTGATTTTTCAGACATCACTAACACTTATTTGATCATTTTAAGGAATAATTCATATTAAAAAAAACCCCCAAAAAAACCACTTAAAATTTTCTTTTTTTAGCAGGGCCCTATCCAAATCTAGTTCCGGTTTCCCATTAATTTCTTGTGCACACATATATATTTAATTTATTTTGTGCTGAGGAATAACCTGGGGCACTATAATTATTAATTCAATATATTTTTGTCAAATAAATATCTCTCATTGTTGTGTAACAAGATCATATACAGCCTTTTACTTTTTAAGATAATTAGTAGATTATTTTAAGTAAAATTTAAAATAAACTAGGAAAGCAAAAAAAATAAAACAAGTCTCACACATGGAATTTAAGAAATATTGTAGTTATTTTGTTTTGCCTCATTTTTATTATACAAAAAAAACCATCAGTTTACAAAGCAGTTAACAGAAAAATACATATTTTTTTTTTAAAACTACAGCTTTGTAGGTACATACAATTATTAGAATTTTTTTCTTTAATACTACACCCTACAGTTTTGTACAACATGGCATATAAAAAAACAAACAAAAAAAACAAAAAAAAAAAATACCAATCTGCCCGATATTTATCCACATATCGCATTAGAGATGTAAATGGACTCCCTGGGTAAAATGAGACTTTTTTTTATTAGACCAACTCAGATAACCAAGGAAGGATTTTGGAAGTGTTTTTTTTTATATATATATATATTTATTTCAATGATATTTGTTCAAACTGGCGTTGATTTTAGTTATCCCTAGAAAACGGGAGTCATCGAAGGATTCGCAGATGTCCGTTTGGGTGGAGGGCAGTCATTTCGAGGCACTTCTAACCTGATACATGATTTTATCAGGACACGCATACAGATTTTTTAAACAAAATCCCTTATATATTTACAAAAACAGAAAATGTTATGCCACAGGCTTGTACCAAACACCACATGCTTGTGTTTTTCTTATCAAAGCACCCTTTCCAGACGCACGGAACCCAGAATGCCACAGGATCCATGGATTGGTGTCAACGGGTGACACCCTCGATAAAATATACAGATACAAATGTCACAATTGATAATGTGAAGGCGTTGATTTCAAAGAGCTGCATCCTTTCGATTACACAACAAAAAACTTTTGCAGTCCACTTTGCACTGTTTTGTCCTTTTCCCTTTATATATTTACAAAAAAAGTATATTGGAATTTTCAAAAGGAAATGTGTATCTTGGATACCACATCAAATATATCCTCCACATGAAGATTACAGACATTTGATATGTTTTTTTTTTCCTTTTTTAATTTATAATTGTAGACAAGTGTTTTTATGATTTACCAAAAAACAATTATAAACATCATAGCTTAGGCAACAATCAGCTGTAATACTGAACAATTCAACAAATATTTATAACAGTGAAAACAAGATCTAGGGCTGGCCAATGGAACATTCTATAAAATGGTAAAAATACACTTTTTTTAAAAAATATTTTTGTTTGAAATATAAGCATGACCATTGTTTCTTCAGTATATCGAATATTTTTTATTTCCAGGTTGTTCATCAAGGATAAAAAAAATAATATTAATAAATAGTCATTTTTCAAGAATTGTTCTTAAACATTTTACAATATGGTAAAAAAAAAAATTAAAATAAAACACTTTCAACTTCGTAAAATGCTAAAAAAAAGTAAAATTTTTTTGAAAAAAATGGGAACTGAAAATATAAATAAAAATAATAAAAGGCAGTGTTTTATGTCAATGGTAAAAGTATATAAATAAATACTTTAAAAAAAAATTTAAATGTTCAGTGTCTTATTTATAAAACCATATAAAATGTCCTTTGCTCTATCCCACTGTCTTAAATCAACCAAAAGTATATAGAACTTTGGTTTGGGTCCCTTTTTTAATATATTATTTACTTGAACGCTTCAGGAATATGAGTATGTTGTGACTGCATACTTGTTGGTGGGCTCGATATACCCTCTGACCAATCAGAATGAGGTGATGAACTAGACCACTGGTCGGGAGATTCCGGAGAAGGAGTCAGGAACGGGTGGTCTGACACCTGGAGCTGGTGGTTGGGGGTATTGTCCATTGGAGAAGAGTAGCTATGCTGTGATGGTGGAGTTAGAAACTGAGTAGTGGTCATAGACTGAGTGAGTGTTGTCGGCAGCGATGATGTCAGGATTTGAGTTTCCTGGGGCATTATTGCATGGATGCTGTTGTTGGTAATTTGCTGTATGTCGGGCTGACTTAACTCACTACTGCAAAAGGAAGCTGCCATATGAGTGGCGGAAGAAGAGTTTGAGTTGTGCAGTTGCTGCTGTTGTAAGTTTTGCTGCTGCAGCTGTAAATTCTGCTGTTGCTGCATCTGTTGTAGTTGCTGAGCTTGCATTAGATGAGGTTGGTTGGACAACCTTGTGTTCGGCATTGCCTGATAGCTCATCATCTGGGACAAAGTAGTTGCTGGCAAGCCGTTATGCATGGATGCCATCAGGTTGTGCTGAAGACCTTGAGATTGCTGGTGACCACCTTGTTGGAGATTACTCCTCATGACGCTATATGGGTTCTGAACCATTCCATTTTGTAACCTTGTAAACCACTCACACTGGCCATCCATAGGAGCGCCCCCTACTGTAAACTGCATGGAACCATTGCTCAGAACAGCACTAGTACTAGATACAGGCAAGTGACTAAGACGAGGCGTCATGCCATCAAATGTCATTCGGTTGGTGTTGCCTGTAGTTATTTCCTGCTTTGTGGCCATGTTCAAATGATTCATACTGATATGAGAATCCTGCAATGTGGTGAGGTGGTTCAGAGGCATTGATGGTGACTGCTGAAATGGGGAATTCATCAGTGGAGGAGATGCCACGTCTGATAAGTACCCATGTGGAGACTCCAGAGAATCAACTGGGGATAATACACCTGAGCTCCCTGAATCCATTATCCCATTTTTGCCATCTTGGGACTTTTTTCTCCTCGCTTTAAGATCCTTGGAATCTTTGCAACCAGTACCCTTCGTACTTGGCTTGCGAGCCTTCTTTCCTTGAACAGCTGACTTCATGTTTCCAATGTAGCCATTAGGGGAACAGATGGGAGGAGATAAGGTCTGTCCACCCATTGGACCATTGTGTAGCTGAGGGCTCCTCACTAGGTTATATTCATCCAGCAGCTGGACAATATCATGGTGCATGCGTTCTTGAGCGATGTCCCGAGGAAGCCTGTCCATGTGATCTGTAATATCCCGATTTGCATAGTGATCCAGGAGAACCTTAGCTGTTTCATAGCTACCTTCCCGTGCCGCAAGGAACAGTGGTGTCTCTTCCTGCAAACAAAAGTCAAGAAATTATAAATGGATGGTGATGATCTATATCCAGTCCAGTGCTTCATAACCCTCTCAAGTCACACACAATTCTATTTAAAAAAATAAAATAAAAAATACTAGGCAAATTAGTACCTTATTATTCTGCATATCCTTATTGGCGCCATTTTTCAGTAGTACAGTTGCAGCATCAATGTTATTAACAGCTGCTGCCCAGTGCAAAGCAGATTTTCCTAAATGTGTGAAAAAAACAAAAAGAAAAACGTTGGATTGATGTCGGTAAAAATAAAATGTGCATAATAAAGGGTCCAGTGGAGCATGTAATTCAATATATAAAGATACCATAAAGATATTTGGTATACCTAGCTCATCCACTGCGTTGACATCTGCGTGAGAATTGATCAGCTCTTCCACCATGCCCTCCACTGCCAAGCGAGCAGCTAGTATGAGAGGTGTGGTGCCATCATACATACGGGCATCTAAATCTGTAGCTCGATTCCTTATGAGAATCTGTTCAGAGATCAGAAAAAAAATAATAATTAGGCAAAATAACACAGGTATTGAGAACAAACATTATTATTATTAGTATTTCTAGCGCCAATATATTCCGCAGCGTTTTACAATTATAGAAAGAGGATATTTTGAGGTGAGAAAGGCCCTGCTCAAAACAGCTTACTATATATGAGGTAGGCTGATATATAGTTAGGTGAAGTGGTCTGATCAAGCTTTGAACCAGGGTACCCCAGTTCCACTGCTTTAAACTGTTAATAATCTGATAATTGTACCTGAAAAACTCCTTGAGCATCGGCCGCAACTGCAGCATGTAGTGGTGTCCTCCCCATGTTGTCCTGGACATTGGAATCTGCGCTGGACTCAAGGAGACGCTTGGCGGCGTCAGCACGAGCATATCTTGCAGCTAAATGCAGCGCAGTTTCTCCGGTGCGGTCTGTCTGGTTGTGCAAGTTGGCACCTTGACCAATAAAGTCTGAAATCATATTGGCGGACGCGTCCTCCTCTTCTTCACAATTTCCGGTCTCCAACCCCCCTCCGCTGCACGCGGCAATCATCAGAGGTGTGAAACCATCTAAGCACAAATAATATTTGGAAAATAAGGAAAACATATAGTGCAAGTGTCAAAGTACAGGGGGGTGGGGGGGCGGAGGGGCACCTATAGGTACAGCTCTCAGTAATGACCTCTGAAAATGTTTCTATTTTAATTACAAATAAAAAGTCACAGCTTTCTGTTTAAAATAGTACCAGATCAGCTGAATGTTAACTTTTAAATATATTTTTGTAATAGCTTAAAAGATATAGATTTTACTCTATATGCACACAAATAGAGAAAAAAAATGCTCTACAAAACGTATATATTTTTTCCAGAATTGGTTATTTTGTTCCTCTAATATAACAAATATTTACTAAAGAAAAATAATCTAAAATGCAACATGTACATTCAAGCATTTTTTTAAATAAAGCCTTGTTTAAATAAAAATGGCTGAAAAAACAAGGCATGAAATGAGTGAACAATTGCATACCTGGACCACGCACATTGACGTCCATACAGTCAGCATCTATCTCACCCTGCGGTGGGGTGGGGGCCATGGCTGGAATGCGGAGGTCAGCTGCATCCAAGTGCTGCTGGGTCCACTGTCTGTGGTCAGTTTGGTTACTGAGTTCGGGCAGCATAACTTGTTCTTCATACTGTGGTGGATAAAAGACAAATCCAAGTCTAGGATGAAATAACTTCAAAGTGATCATGTGTTTCGGCCTACACAACCCAGCCATCATCAGCATGAATCTATAACACGTGAGATGGTCCAACACACATCATGACCACATGATAAGTCAACCAGACCAAAACAATACAATTTTACTTTTGAGTTGATAGCCGCACAACTGACCTTATTTTATAGCTAGCTAGCACTAAAAATCACTGTTTGAAGCCTTTTTCCGACTTACCCTAAACCTTTTGTTATCCAAGGCTTCTTCATCACCCCACTCATTTTGGTTATCGTCCATTAATGAACCATCAGCACCATTCTTCAAAGGTCTATAAAGAAAAAAAGAGTGTTTACCATAATATCAAGTCAAGGTCTCCCTTGTAAATATGCAAACTTTAACATCCAAAAAAAGTTATTCAAACAGAACAGCATCATTTTAAGACATAGTAGGAAAGACATTGAGGTCTTGCCTTCCCTCCCCCTGAAAAAACCCCCAAAACAAACAAATTAAACCTGTAACCCTATCTTTTTGAAAACCTCTGTGACCGCCTAAATAGAAAGAACAAAGGACATTATTCTAAACTAAATATTCGACTGAAACATTTTGGATAGAATCCTTTCAGTCTCCATGAAGATCTAATAACCAGAAGAGCATACATAATAGCCAGAATGTAAAAACAGAGAGACACGGTTACTTACTTTAAACCCACTGAATCTTCCCCGAGTGGCTCACGACGTTTCTTTTTGCTAGATTCTTTTGGATTGAAGCCTTCAGGGAGCCAAAGTTGTCCATGCTCTCTACGCCTCTTCTTATTCATCATGATTCCTCCAAAAACTAGGGCCAGCAGCACCAAAAGTGCAACTACACTCAACACAGAGTAAAGCGTAGGGTTGTTCTTGGTTTCCACCGTCTCGCCTGAAGAAGACCAGAATACATTCAGTAACTGAGACATTAATGCTGCCTTTCAGACCAACAACAGAATTGAAATGAAGTGAAATTAGTTAATAAAAAAGTCCATGAACGTAATCTTCTGAAGGGGGTGGAATCATTCCCAAAAATAAGGTCATTTTACGCTATTAATCAGAATTGCAAAATACCCTTAAATTCTCTCTTGCAGTAGTCGGCAATACCAAGAGACAGTTATTCTTTACTCCTTTAAGGAAAAGGATTAATAAACTTCACATAACTGTGCTTTCATTGAGCTGTTAAGACAGAGGATTTAGGGGGGATTTTGAAGATACAATCTCCAGCACCTCGTGCATGATATTGATCAGTTTCATTCTCGTTCTGGCTGTCTTTTTAAAGGAATTAATGATTCTGATATAAATCCAGTAAAAAAAAGGGGGGAAAGAAGAGAAGACGGTTGTTTACGGAGATGAGTGATATAAGACCCAGGTTTTGGCATGCCTTTGAGCGAGGGCATATAGGTGATTTTTATGAACCCGTTTGGTTTTTTTTTTTTTGTTTGCATAGGGAGGAGGTATGGAGAGTGATTATACTTACTTTTCACTGCTTCAATCTTGTATGGGATATCAAGACTTCCAATAGAGGCGAGTGCCCCAAGAAACGCAGCTACATCGGTTGCACTGTCGAAACACTGAGAAGATGCTTGGAAGCATTGCCGATTGTCTATTTCCAGGTACACAATGGACCTGTATGACAAAATAAGTAAAATAATATGTAATTGGACAAGAGAAGGCATCGAGGCTACAGTTTCAACCAAAAGATCTACATGAAAAATGCATTTGTGAATGATAGAAACAGATGACACATTTCCTGGAATTATACATTATGCTTCTCCCCCCATCTGATGATAAACAAAAAAGTGCATTACTTACCCCCTGACTTCCATCTGATCAATCTCTCTTCGGTGACGTCCATACACCAAGGAATCCTTCATCTTGTTAAACATAGTAGTAGGGTACTCAGGCCAGTCCTTGATAGACCTTTTAATGTGATGTTTTTTAAGTTCTTCTTTATTTCCATAGTATGGGAAGATCATGTATTCTCCTTTGTTGTCCTTCTTGAACACCACATTGGTGTGAAGAACTCTGCTTAATTCTCGGAGGAAATTGACAGAGTTGTTCTTTAGATTTTCTGGAGGCATCAGAACCACCAGCATTAGGGTACCTTCTGCCAGTTTCTCTGGCATGTTTTCGGCACAGTCCAAGCCATCCCACTCACATTCAGCGTTGTTGCAACCTTGGTCGCAGTGACCATCCTGGAAGTGGTCTTTGCAATACTGGTCATATAGAGGGCTAAAAAAAGAGGGGAAAAAATAATTTTAGGTGAGGACCACAGTTTCAAGTTTTAGTATCAGATAGAAAGCAGTGTCTGAAATAAAGGAAATATATTGTTCTCCATCCATGTGATGATTTCATAAAAAAACTAAACTATAGAAAAAACATCTATGATTGGAAACAAAAATACGTCTGAAATTATTTGGAACTGGCCAAAAATGGACGAGCTCCTGGAGAAAAGCTTTCAATGTACAGAAAGGACTCCCAAGCATATTATGAAATATATAGAGATCTCTTGATGGGGCTTAGAATTGACTTTTTGCATGTACTTACTTGCACTGCACTTCTAATTTCTGGCAGTCAAAGCCGTCATACAGACATCCTGCATTGTTGCACTGCGAGTCGCATTTTCCGTCGTTGAAATATTTCCAACACTGGAGAGACTGGGTACAGTTCTTCCAAGGATCGTTGAAGTTAAGCGAGCAGTCTCCTCCGTCCCAACCGCAGGCATGGCTGTTGCAGTTGGCATTGCAGATCTTGTTACCGGCTTGCTCAGCACACATAGCAATCTCGCAGCGCTCTTCAATTTTGGGTGGAACTATATCCTGCCCCAGTCCTCCACTGAACTCGTAGTCCAATATGTGACAGTACAGACCATTAAAGTTCCTGGGGCAGTGGCACTGGAAAAATGGCGTCTCCGACACAAATTTACAGGTGCCACCATTATAACACGGGTTGGAATTACAAGGGCTGCTAACAAGATATTGACAGAATGGGCCAGTAGTCCCTTCCTTACATAGGCATTTGAAACCATTGCTTGTTGATATGCAGGCTCCATCATTTTGGCAACGCAGGTTCCCGCATGTCAGTGTATTATATTCACAAGTTGCACCATCAAATCCCTACAAAAGTAGAACAATAATCATTCATTACCTGTACATTTAACAGGTTTTGAACATTTGACCATTTGGGTCAAGGGTTAGAATACGTTTGTGTGTACTTACAGGAGGACACCTGCAGATAAATCCACGCTCCGTGTTGCTGGCCACCGCACATGTTCCAGCATTTTTACATGGTTTCCCTTTACAACCATCAAGTACAGAGTCGCAGCGTCTTCCTGGAAGAGGCAGTCCAGAGTTAGAGCCACGGAGGGGGGAAGAGAGGGAAAGGGAGAGGAGGACACGTACATGACAGCATTTGACTTAATACGAGTTTATATTACCTGTGAATCCTTGTCGACATTCACAACGGTAATTATTCACCAGCTGAACACAGTTCTGGGTACCGCGGGCATCACATGGGTTGGAAAGGCACTCGTTGACATCCCCCTCACAGCGCTCACCAACAAAGCCAGGTGGGCACTTACAGTAGTAGCCACCAACACGGTCTTTGCATTCGCCATTGTTGAAGCACTTTGGTTCGAAACTGACAATGTCGTACAATGGGGTGCAGTCATCTATATTGATCTCGCAGTGCACACCTAGAAATTACAAAATCAGTCTTGAAAAAACTCTTGCACTTACAGTGCCTACTTGCAGTCAACTCAAGACTCATTTAGCAACATCATTTGCTATTAGGAATCTTTGCTTTTAGGGGCTCAATGCTTCCAAATAGGGGAGGGGTCTATGCTTTTTTCCCAAACTTGTGTTAAAACATACACAATCTAGTCATCTTACCCTGTGTTCCTCTGGGACATGAGCATTTGTATGTGTTAATAAGGTCGATACATGTCCCTCCGTTTTGACAAGGGTGTGATAGACACTCGTTGATCTCTTCTGAGCAGTTTACTCCATGATAGCCGGCAACACACTGAAAGAATACGTTACACAGGATTTTAATTTTTTGTTTGGATATACAGCATGCAATATGGCAACGCATTTCACATGGATAACATATATTCGACTTATTGCTCAGAAGCAGCAAATGTAAATCTTAAAGAAATCTGAACATGAAACAAAAAAAGATAACAGCAGCCTACCTCACAAGAGTAGCCCCCCAAATAATCTGTGCACGTGGCCCCATTTTGGCAAGGGTTGGGAGAGCATTCATCTACTTGTTCTTCACAGTAACTGCCGGTGTAACCAGCCTGGCACAGACAAGAATGGGTACTTCCAGTGTCTCTGCATATTCCTGAATTCCGACAGAGGTGAGCTACGTCCACACCTGTAAAGTACAGAAACAAAAGCGGTCACAAAACATTTTCTATGTACCCGAGGATCTAATATTTCAGTAAGAGGAACCTTAGAACACTGAAGAACTAAGCTGACTGAGAGCTACATTGCTGCAGATTGCATTTTTGCTTTTGTACCAGACTGCAAAAGAGGTTGCTTGAGAGTAGAAAAACTATTTTTTCCATGAAGTTTAATATTAGCTATGTGAGGTCTACTTAAAAGACACAATGGCTACTTCTATGATATGAAACATTTTCAATGCAAACTCTTTCCAATAAAAACAATTATTAAATATCGATGGCGAGCAGTTTATGAAATGACATTTACCTTGCTGTCTAGCAGCCACGTCACAGGAGACACTTGGCACATCGCAATAAAATCCAGTCCAGCCACTGTTACACTCGCATCGGTATAGGTTGCCGGTCTGCCAACATTTACCTCCATTTTTACAGGGTGACGAGTCGCACCAACGCACCAGATTCTGCGGACACAGACAAGATAAAACATTCCCATTTACAAAATGCATAAATACGTGTGTGACCCACAAGTCGGGATACAACAATGTGAAATATAGAAAGAAGAAGGGAGCTAAATGAGGGGCATCAAAGATCTATAAATGATTAACTATTGTTTCGATGAATTTCAAATATCAATATTATTACAGGTATTTAAGCGCCATCAAATTACGCAGCACTGTAGATATATTTTATAGTTTTGCATCGAATTACTATGTTATATGAATACATCTTCGTATACTTAAACAAATGAGGTATCTGTAATGCATTATTTACAGGTCGGCAATATTTTATAAATAATAAGAATGATAATGATGTATCCTCAGAGACTGCGTACTATCCATTCTATAGACTACGTTGGTCTCTATCGTGTATGTGTGACACGATGGCATGTTGGGGTGATTACCTGGCAGTTGAGACCGGTGTACCCCTGGGGACAGCTGCACTTGTAAGTCCCATAGCTGTCAAGACACGTGCCACCGTTAAGACATGGCTTCGAGTCACATTCGTTGATGTCGTACTGGCAGTAGCTCCCAGTAAATCCTGGCGGACACAGGCAGGTGAATGTATTGATGCCGTCAACGCAGGTTCCACCATTAAAACAAGAGCTGGGGAAAAAAAATGTCAAATAAATATTTTAGGTATAAATGTAATGGAGTAAAGTTAATTGGAATTCTAGAGAGGGGAGCACAGAAATTGGGTGCCTCTGCCACACAGAGGGGTTAAAGTACAGGACATATTATTTTAGGGTAATATTTTCCAGTAAATAAAAGAAGATAAAACCGGTACCTTTCTGTGCAGTCTGGGGTATTATTTTCGCAGTGGATGCCACTGAATCCCACGGGGCAGGTGCACGTATAGCTGTTTACACAGTCTGTGCAGTTTGCTCCGTTCCGGCACGGGTTGCTGGCGCACTCATTGATATCTTCCTCACATTTTGGACCACGGAACCCAGCCAGACAATTGCAGAAGAAAGTGTTAATTCCGTCAGAGCAGGAGCCTCCATTATGGCAAGGGTCTGAAAAGAAAACAAAATTAGGCACGAATCAAGCATAATTGCCTTGAATTCAATAACACGAGTTCATCTGAGCCTTTTTTTTTTTCCTCCTAATCAGCAGTAAAAGCATGTGACGCTCTATGCCTGCGACAAAAGCTGCAGCGGTGTTAGTTTGCCATGTTTTTATATCTCAGAAATTGCTGGGAACAGTTCTGGTCTTCAGAAAACAAAAAACTTGTGTGCAGGAACTGCAGGGGTGGGACTTGTAGAATGAAAATATAGCCACACCCACTTTGCCACTCACATAATGGCATTATAAAACTTGCTCTAGCTCTCAGTTGTTCCTTATGAGATATACAACCATGAAGGAAAGCCGTGTATAAGCTTGGACAAGGAAACTTACTTGGTTGGCAATCATCAATATCCGTCTCGCAATTTCTCCCACTGTAACCAGGTTTACAGGCACATCTGTAGCTGCCATTGGTGTTTTGGCAAACCGCACCATTCCGGCAAGGGCTTTTAACGCACTCATTGATGTCGATCTCACATGTTTGCCCTTTGTATATAAAAAAAAAATATATCATATTGTTTCATTCACAAACTGAACAAAGGCTTAGTTCCATTTCCAACTTAAAGATGAAAAGAGAAAAAGAAAACCGCACACAACAATAGAGCGAGCATTAAGTAGCTCGAACGGAATAAAAAGGATCACAAAATGTTTGCCTCAAAATGTTCCTAAACTCTCAGGTTACAGTGAAGAGGTCGGTGTTAAAGTCAGCTTTCAGTGTCAGTATTGTAATAAACAAGTACTGTGATCAGGCAGATCATTTTACAGGTGTTACAACAAATTGAAGTATCTGAAAAAAGAAAATCACGAAAAAACTGCACTCTATTCTGCAGTACTGTCTCTTTAAATAGTTAGCCAAGCCAGCCACATACTCGGTTTTAAAAAAAGCTACAGTGTTTTAGTCATTACTGCACCCACTTTCACAAACTTTAAACAGTGTTTGACGAGGGTTCATGCAAGACTTAAATTCAGATCCCCGACAAACCACATGTAGGAAAATGTAAAGACTCCTGCAAGAACACTTAATGGACAACTGTTGCCTCAAAATATTTTTTATATAATAATCTTTTCATCATGTTTTAGAGGGAAATAGATTTGTTCACATTATGTATACGTAAAAACATCAGACAGTGTTTGGAAACCAACAGTTAGTCTCTATGGTCTTCCCCGTTTCTGTGCAGGGAGTGAAGCCGGGATGACCATAGAGACTGACTGTCGGTTTCCAAACAATGTCTGACCCGAGGTGTATGTATATGGCTGAACTATCCTGTCATAGACCAATAGGTAGGGAAGGGTTTCTCTCTATATCCTAGATATCTTTACTGATCCTTTTTTTAAAACAGTGTCAAAGACTTAGTGGGCACACATCTTATTCTGCCAATCTCTGGCACGCCATACGTACCTTGCCATCCCGCAGGGCAGAGACAGGAGAAGCTTTCGTAGTCTTCAGATTCCTGACACTTGCCTCCATTTTTACACGGACTGTTGGCACATGGAGCCAAAATATCCTTACACGTCGCTCCTTTAAAAGATAAAAATGTGTCATATAAAGCATCATCGAAAGATGTAACATTAGATACTTAATAGCAGACAGAACAGACTCCACCCTTTCAAGAAACGCAGTGCACGTGGTATTAAATTTATGCATTTAATTTAACAATCAAACTGTAGGTGCCAATTCCAATCTGATCAGCCTTTCTTTTTCTCTTAGTGATTAATTTCAATTATTGCACATCTATCATTTCTACTCTGTTTAGTTAGACATTTAACATTTTTACATGTACTGTCCTTTATAATTGACATTTATATAAATAAACTTTTTGTAAAAAAAAAACAAAAAAACCCAAAAAAATCTTTTAAAGTCCCAAAAGCTTTTGTGGCATTTTCATCTTCCTTGTGAACTATCTACTACATAAGGTGATGGCAAGGTTCCAAAAACAAACCTCACATTTCTATCTGTTACCATGGAAACCCAGCCAGGCAGGAAATTCTGTGCCATTTCCTGCCATTGTTCCTGCTTCCATTTTAACGGCAGAGGAAGCAGGAAGTTACAATTCTACACAACCGTTTTCACCGATACGTCCAGAACTTAACCCTTTTGCAAACACTATGAACTGTCATTTTGGTGAACGCTATAATAATAATAATAATAATAAAAAAATATCTATATGTATACAGAAAAAAAAAAGTGCTGAACTTTCTAAAGGGGCCTCTTCTGAATGACTGCCATCAAGGAGCTCGCACTGAGAATGTCTCTATGTTATCTTGGAAAACAAGGCGAGATGTGTTGATATTGGAAAGAGAATAGGAAAAGAATACCAATTGCCGCCAGCAACATATTTTCTTGTGCTCCAGTGGAATGGAAACAATGTAAGTAGGGGGAAAAAGAGAGTAGATTGTACTAGAAAAGTCAATATTGAGCTTAACAAAAAAAAAAAAACATAAAAATAAAAACACCCTACCACATCTGCTGTGACAACAAAAAATATCAAATTCTGACAGATCGCTCCATTGTATAAGTATAAACTGGAACTATAGAGCAAAAGGCTAAACTTGCAGAAACATTCCGTTTGTTTCCATGGTGACTTCTCCCTGCGTTACGCCTGTCCCACCTTGATATATATACAGCTCTGAACTTGAGAGATGTACATTATAACAGTGATCCTTCAGGATAATGGAAAAACACAATGTAACAATCATCCCTCAGGATAAATGCACGGAGAAATACTTCAGATCCACTTACCAGTATAAGGCAGGATGCAGTTACATTTGTAGCCAGCAACATCGTCAATGCAGCTCCCTTGGTTTAGACAGGGATTCGAAGCACATTCGTTTATGTTTGTCTGGCAATTGGGACCTGAAATCAAAGAATAAACTTAGAGACATCCAAGGAACCTAAACTAACTCCCAAGTCCTGATCAGAAAAGGATAAAGGTCCCATGAGGCCATAGGCAGATTATCATTTTGGGATGAGGGATTGTTAATGGGGCAATGCAAATTCATAGTTCTGGGACCGTATCTAACCCCTTGGCCTATGATGCCTGCCGAGGGTTGCCTTATGGTTAATCCTGCTCTGTTCCTGACTCGTGTCCATTTAAACAATTGACCACCGTCGTATCTCATGATGGTGACTCGAACTTCAATGAACTTACCGCTAAAGCCCTCCCTGCATGTGCAGACGTATCCACTAGTCATGTCTTTGCAGGTTCCCCCATTCATGCAAGGGTTGGATTCACATTCGTCGTTGTTTATGTCACAGTTGGTGCCGCTCCATCCAGAATCGCACTCACATTTATACCTATGGAGACGTAAGAAGGACAAACCATGTCAATGCTGGGACAGTGACTGCAGGCACATATCAGAAAGCGTTATGATAATATCCTAATATAGAGTGAACAGAGTATTGACTTAGGTATTGAACATAGCAAAAGAGGTGAGGGATTTTGAGGTCTATTGGGTGGAAATTACTAAATATGGGTTCTGCAACTAGAAGACAGAACTCCTGTCTTGCCCCTTGCCCCTCTTGCAGGGTATACATAGATCAAAGACTGTGTGTAGATAATCTGTATTTGAACAGGATTGGTGACAAAAGGTCTGGGATCTGCCGTCATGGATGATGGTTAGACTGGCAGAATAGGAGAGAAGATTAGTGTGCTATTTATTGTCCATGTGCTCTATATCATGGCTTTAATATAGGACCCTGGCATGTATGAACAGACTCTTCCAAAATATACAAGGAAAAATATAACTGTCATTTACCCATTGACGCCATCGTGGCATGTTCCGTGGATACAAGGGTTGCTGTTGCACTCATTCACTTCAGACAGACACATGTGGTCCTGGAACCCTTCTGGGCATACACAGGTGAAACCATTAATACCATCCTTGCATGTTCCCCCATTTCGGCAAGGGTTGCTGGCGCACTCATCGATGTTAATGTTGCACATCTTTCCTGAATAAAGATGAAACGCAGAGAGATTAATAAAATAAAAAAATAAATAAGAAAAAAACCAGAACAAAAGAATTAAGATGACCACTTAGAAGAAGAGAGGAAGAACCCAACAATAGACTGTTTCAGGATGCTATGTCCCCCCACATGCATTGATCTCCATGTCATGTGGCCTGTAATATTACACACACTAGTCGTTTAAATGGAGAAAGGCTACTTTGACAACAGGACAAATGGGCCATTGGCAAGAGAAGACTCCACGGTGATAAAACTCTCTAGCAGGTGACCTGAGAGCACAAAAGAATATTCAAAGAATTCCATTAACCCCCTTACCCAAACCGAGCAGACAGACCTCGTTGGAAACAGGATATCTACTGAATTAAACACACTGGAACCCATTACCACCACCAACCCCCTTCCACATTGTATACGAACATGAAGATCGGTAGACAAGCTTCATTGATCATGGTCCCCTTGCTATTCAGTAACTAATTACGAGTGTCCAAGTTAATACTCTACTAAGATCCCACCTAGAAAATTGATATGTTTATTTTTTGTCTCAGCCCTGACCAATTTAAATCAGATTACTGAAAAGATAAAACGACTGTGGTTTAAGAAAGAGGGATTTGTTTTTCCAAAAGAATTGACAGTGTTGATGCTGCCTGGTGGCCCCAAGTTTCTTACCTGTGTATCCTGGTTCACAGGTGCACTCGTAACCATCGATCTTGTCAATGCATTTCCCAGAATCGCAAGGGTTACTGGCGCAGTCATCAAGATTAATTTCACAGTTTGTCCCTAGAAAGTTGAATGACAACCACGTTGAAACACTCCTAGATTATGTTTTAGGAATGATGTTGAAATTGGACTATCAAAAATGTACTGTGTACAGTAACCACCATATAAAGAAAATTATATAATATGTTAGAAAAACTAAATATATAATACATGAGAAAAGTCATATAATATATAGTTGTCCACGGAACAACCTGTCAAGGACATTGAAACATAGGCATATCTTCTTGTGTTATGACATTAAAGTCTACAAACCCGGTGATGCACTTCCTGTCACATGACTACAAGCTACAATTAGTCCAACCCATACAAAATAGGAAATGCTGAATAGTATGAGGCATATTGGAACAAATACACTAAGCAGTAAACTCCCAACAATTAAATGAAACAACGTAAATGGAAGGAGAAAAAAAAATAAAAAAGTAAAATAAACATCTAATTAAAATATTACCTTTGGTTCCTTTCGGACATTTGCAAAAATAAGCATTATCTCTATCTTGGCATTCTCCGCCATTCTGGCATGGCATACTGTGGCACTCATCGATATTAATCTCGCAGCGCTGTCCAGTGTACCCAGGCGTGCACAGGCAAGTGAAGGTGGCAATACCATCTTTGCAGGTGCCATAATGACATGGGTCGGGGTTGCATTCATTAATGTCTTGTTCACAGTGCTGTCCTGTAAACCCTAAACACACAAAAAAAAAAGAATCGCAAATGAGACCTCTTTAAAATATGCCCAAATTACTACTCTATTTTTACAGCAAGATATTCTGCCAAACTAAATTAATGGCTCAAGGGATCAGCAAGGTTATTTATAATTACTTCAGTATTAAAGAGAAATGTATAGGTTCGATGGGAAAAATTATATCTAGTTATCGATTAAACCCATTAAAAATAAGTAACCCGTTTAAAAAAAAACCAAAAAAAAAAACCTTCAGAACACTCAAACTCCTCTTTTCCTCAACATTCATAGAAAAATAAGAAAAGAAAAAAAAAACACTGAAATCTTAAAAGAAAATAAAATTAATAAAAAAGAAACAGAAAAACAACCCATTAAAAAAAAAAATGATTTCAGCAATTTAATGGATTTCCAATTTAACTTCCAAAGGGAAGGATTGCACGACAGACAGTTAGCCATATTTAAAGGACACAGTTAAACGTTGACTAGGATTCACAGAAGACCAAAGATCTTTTCATCTTCTGTCTCCAACCTGGCATTCAATTGAGCCTGATTAGAGGGTTATTCAACTGTAAGAATCCTGGCAGTAATAGCCCTCAATAGACGCATTGTCTTATAGTGAGATTCATGTCATTCTATAATAAGGGGCACTCCTTGCGTTTCTCTATGCAACCAAAAGTGATTCTTTCCAAGACTTGCCCAAATTTTCCCGCGTCCGCCTGGCGTTTTATCTTTCCTTGGCTCGAGAGCAAGTAGAAAAAAAATAACAAAGAAAAACTCCCCCAAAAATCCCCAACCTCCCCTTTTCTGTTGGTGACAAGTTTACCACGCTGTCTATGTGAGACTGTTTAGCTGGCTTATACTCAATACGAGTGGGACCCCTGAAGGTACACACGTCTGAATTTAAAGAATCGTGTTCTGTCGAGGTTGGATTTACCCTCAATTTTTATTACAGTCATTGCTTTTCTAGCCAGAGGGCATGAACGGAAGCAAAAGTAAGACAACAAGATTGGCTATTTTCTTAAAATTTAATTTCTGCTATTTTTCAGACGTAAATTGGTCTACGCATTACTAAATAAAAGTAAATGTCTCGATCAAACATACTTTTACACAACTTGTCGTTGTGGATTATTCATTAAAGGATTTAAGGGCAGTAAGAGAGAAAACAGGGTTCAGAAGATTCTTTAGAGTTTTTCAAACTGGATGTCACGCTTTAAGTGCCAGTTAATAGCGGGTGATATTGAACATTGGCATTGCTGAATGAACATTATGGAAAAAGTGATTTACAAACATCTACACAGCAATGGTTAGGCTGGATTACAGTGTTATTGAAGCATCCTGTACCTTCAGTACATTCGCAGGTGTAAGTATTTGGTCCGTCCACACATTTGGCACCATTCTTGCATGGCGTGCTGGCACATTCGTCAATATCGTACTGGCACTGATAACCACTGAAACCTAGTAAAAAGAACACGTGCAGTTAATTCTGGCTGTCAACGATCTCCTGTACAGTATATAAAGCATCACTTCTGCAGAAAATCGATTTTTTTTTTTCATGTTTCAGAATTGAGAATTTAGGGCAAAGAACTGGGAAATGTACCAGGTCTGCCCTAGCAGTCTCCAACATGCAATTTTTTGACTCCCTACTCCCCATTTAGTGAATAAATTGTTTTCTCTAGAAGGGCAACAGCAGTGTTGGCAGGGGCTGGTAGGAAATGGGGTTTATGTGTGGCTCTATACATTTACAAAGAGAATGTGAGCCTGGCATTCACTGGGCCCTTCAAGTCATACTTTAAATGGTTATTTTGCTCTCTGTGTAGGGAGGACATCAAATAAAAGATAAAAGCCTAGCAGACCATTGAAAACCAGAGTGTGTTATACAGTGAAAGTATTTGGAACCTTATGATGAATCTCTGGTAGGAGTAGAGCTTATAGATCTTAATAAACAAGGTTTTTGCATAGTCCTACAGAGGGGTTTTTCTAGTCAACTCAAGCTCATCAGCCAAACCCTGCCGCAGGCTCTGGATTAAATCTAACCTTGTCTGTAGCGTTCAAGCTGCAAGCCAGGGCGATGTATTGATCGCTGGTCTTACCTGTGGGGCATTCGCAGTGATATTCGTTGATTTTATCAATGCATTTGCCATTGTGTAAGCAGGGCCCGCTAGCGCATTCGTCCGTATTGATTTCACAGTACACCCCTTCATAGCCTAACAAAAGGAAAATAAAGACAATTTAACCATTATCATTTCTCCGAGACACAGAGTACAAAGGGAATTAGCTACTGCTCCAGTATTTACCATTTCTTTTTTTAAATTATTTTCTTTTTATTATGAAATTAAGTTATGGAAGCTTTATGTCGCAGTGGATTCTAGGATACCAACTGGCAATCTCAAAGCAGCATCTACAAAACCTCAGCTTTGGCATTAACAGCTGGCACATTACCTGGCATGCATATACACTGGAATTCTCCAATTTGATCAAGACAAGTGGCCTCATTTTGGCATGGATTGGACAGACACTCATTGACATCGATTTCACAACGAGGACCACTGTATCCTGGCAGACAGTGACACTGGAAGGACCCCAGAGTATTTATACACTTTCCTGCATGTTCACACGGATTTGCACCTTAAGAAAAAAATTGCAGTTATTATTGTGCCACTTAAATGGTATGTATCCATCTATTTATATTTTAATTTATATAGCACTAACAGGTGTACACGGCTCTTTACAGGTTACATTACAGTAGAGGGAGGTACAGTAAGTGCAGTAGGTATACAGTGTATGTATATTTTATTTATATAGAGCTAACAGGTGTACTCAGCACTTTACAGGTTACATTACAGTAGAGGGAGGTACAGTAAGTGCAGTAGGTATACAGTGTATGTATATTTTATTTATATAGCACTAACAGGTGTACTCAGCACTTTACAGGTTACATTACAGTAGAGGGAGGTACAGTAAGTGCAGTTGGTATATAGTGTATGTATATTTATTTATATAGCTCTAACAGGTGTACTCGGCTCTTTACAGGTTATTACACTAGAGGGAGGTACAATAAGTGCAGTAGGTATACAGTGTATGTATATTGTATTTATATAGCGCTAACAGGTGTACTCAGCACTTTACAGGTTACATTACAGTAGAGGGAGGTACAGTAAGTGTATTAGGTATACGGTGTATGTATATTGTATTTATATAGCACTAAGGTCTACTCAGCACTTTACAGGTTACATTACAGTAGAGGGAGGTACAGTAGTTTTACTATATATATATATATATTTTTTGATTCAATGCTAAAAATGTATCTAGCTCTTTACAGAACATGCAATATACTCATTAAATTGGTCTTTTAAAATCAACGTTTAAATAAAACCTGGTTAGTTAATATGGTTTCCAAAACCAAATGAGGGATCCTTACCCAAAGAGCATTCGTTCACATCATCATTGCAGGCAGGACCGGTGTAACCAGAGGGACAGGTGCAAATTGCCTTGCCGTTGACTGGGTTGGTATCACAATTTGACCCTTCATTGCAAGGATTGCTGATGCACGCATCGTTAAGGTGGCAGAGCAAACCTGAAAAGGGACACAAACATTATCAACTGATCTCTTACTAATACTTTCTTTACCAAAGCAAAAATGTCACTAATGCACCACTGAAAGGTGGCATAAAACCACAAAACAACAACAAACCCCACAAAGATCTCAGGCTTAAATTGTGGCTTTCCCCAGTGGTAACCACGTCGTGTATCTTAAGTGGTCAATCTTTTGCCAATTTTTGTAGGTCTCATTTTGCGACTGAAAGTCAAGTCTTTCTTCAGTGCACTTAAGAAAGATACAAAACATTGGTTTACAAAATTCTAAAGTAAGACCCTTAAATAATACCTTCTATTCCAAAATATTGAGGATAGCTGTTGGGGTGCAAAAGTAGGGTGCAAAATAGTTGAACAAAACATACCCCTCTTTGGTCGTCAAATCTAGATTTCTATGTTTCATCCGAACAGAATAAATATTGAGGAATGTCAAAGAAACACGAGCTATTATTACCTGTACGACCATGTGGACACTCGCAGAAGAATGAAGCCACGCGATCATGGCAGGTGGCCCCACCACTGCAGGCCGCATTGGCGCAGTCATCAATATTTTCGCTGCAGTCTTCTCCTGTCCAGCCATTGACACAGACACAGTTGTACCCGCCATGGTTGTTGTGGCACGTGCCACCATTCTGACACGCATTTGGCATCAGCTGGCACTCGTCCACATCTTCCGTGCAGTACTGACCTATATTGAACGGATGCAGAGAGAAAGCGTCAACATTTTGTGGTCCTTTATCTAGGATTCTTGGCCAATGCAGACTAATTTTACCACCGCGTTTATTTATGGTTCTGGATGGTGGCAGCGATTTTTTGAGTAATCTAGCTCAAAATCTTCTGGGGTGAAAATCGCTACTTAGTGGTGAAACTTTCTCGTACTGCATTATGAATCTAAAAAAACGGTTGACATCAAATTGTGGATGCACGCTACAAGAAAGATGCATCACACGATCTGTTGCAGACGATGCCTGTAAGGAATATGGAATTTCTCTAACATACAATTTAAAAATTAGCAGCCTGTAATTTCCAAAGCCCTATCCTAAAACCAAACATACATGTAGATCTTGAACAATGGACTATAACCCCCCTCCCCTTTTCTTTCAACCAATGTATAATCAGAGTGTAAGATAAACATACCCTGGGATAATTTAGTACCAGAAACGAGAAATCATCATTCAAAAATGTATAATTACCTAACCTCATGCCTACAGATTAGTGTTCCCCATAAAAATGAATTGGCTAAATGAAGCGGCTCATGACTTTAGAGTCTTCAGTACAGTGATGGCTAACATTGACACCATAAATTGTTTCTGGACTACATTTCCCATGATGCTCAGCTAGCTTTTAGACTCTAAAAGCAAGCTGAGCATCATGAGAAATGATGTCCAGAAACAATTTATGGTGTCAAGGTTAGCCATCACTGTTTTAGTACTGTGCCATTTTCCAATTCTTATGTTTCTTTAAAAAAAAAAAAAAAAAGACACTCCGAGCACCAAACCAAATGTAGCATATTGCAGTGGTTATGGTACAAGGCACTAGGGATATAGTTCCTCCAAGTTTTTCCAAAAACATTTTCAAAGGGTTTTGACTAAATATTATGTAGGATTGGAGGTTTCGCCTTCCTCATTAGGAGTCCAAAATATTTGTAGAGTTATGGGGATTTGACCAGGCTAAAATCGTGGTTAACTCTTGCAGTGCTGTCAAATTGACACAGGGATCAGTGGGTTTTACCTGTCCAGTCGGGGGGACACTGACAGTTGTAGGTGTTAACTCCGTCTACACACGTGCCGCCATTTCTGCAGTTATTGGTTGGACAATCATCAATATTTTCTTCACAGTTCATGCCAGAAAACCCTATTTAAAAAAGCAGAAATAAAAAGCCAAGTTAAATTACGTATACAATACAGTAAAATGTATTTTCCATATACCGTAGTTTACAAGGTTTTCTGAATTTCCTGTGTGTGTATGATATCAGGTTTTGCTTTTTAACTGACAATTTTTCCCCATGCCCCCGAGTGACAATCTTAAATTATTATTTTCCTTGCCAACATAAACCCTAGGGTTGCAGGACTACAACTCCCAGTATCCTTTGGTACTCTCATGAATCATTACAACAGCAGTGGCTGTGCCCATTTTAGGCTACTGGTATGACATGGGGGCAAATGCATCAAAAGAGGCAAAGTGCTGCACCGGGCTGAGGGTGATGGGAGTTGTGGTGCAGCAGGTAGAACCCTGCAATTCAGCCCAAACTGGTTTACATTAGATCTCTGCAGAGAGGAATGAGTCTGGAGTTTGGGCTTACTTTGTGGAGATCTAGTTACAATCCAAAAAAAAAAGTGTCAGCGGCCGCCCGGGATATCACTGTATCCACTGCTATTCACATACAGTCTCTGTTCAGGTAATAGAGTACATCAAGCAAAAAGTGTGTACTCTGCTGTGGCCCGACAAACAACACGCAGCACGCAATTCACTGCAAGTCTGTTATAGTGCGCAGATTAATAAAAGTAGTGCAAAGTTCTAAAAGGTAAAGCAATCACCATAGAAACCAGTGGAATGAACTGGTTTCCATAGTAACTGCCTTGCTTTTAAAACATTGTTGAATATATATAAGTCTCTAACAGCTCTGAATGGCATTAGAATTTGGTGTCTGAACTTTCACCTCTGGTTAACTCTCTTTTCCACGAGCTTGAATTGCGCAAGATTCTAATAAACAAGAAATCGCATTGGTGGCGATAATACAGGTTGTAAAACCGACTTCTGACATTACCGCCAGACTGTGTGCTGGCAGTTTGTCCACAAGACCAACATGTGGCAAGTTACTAATTAAACTTATATGACTCCTGCTTACTTCCAAACGATGGGCGGGAGAGGAGACTTAAGATGGACAAGATCTCATATCTATAAAGTTACAGGCAAGGTGCAAAACCGGGCATTTTATACAACACAAACAGCCTCTAAATCAAACATCGTAAAGATTGCCTGCAGAGGATCTGGTCGAAAACAGAATATATATTGTATATAACACAAAGTGTTCTGTGCCAAGATTATTTAACTCCTCTTTAAATCGCTGATCAGCTAGTTCAGCCTTAAATTTGAAATTGCATTTGACTTCAATTCAGAGCTGAGTGAACTCTTCAAATCTCTGCAATCCATAAAGTGCAATATGTAACTCTTATCAGATCAGCGGTGATTTCATTAGCAAACATCTAGTCTAATGAAGCTGTGTCAACAAGCTATCTTTACCTGTCCCACCTGGCTGCGGCCTTTAAATCGCAATACTAAAGGTTTGACAATGTATCCAACTGAGATCAGTTCAGATGTTTGCAGTAAATTCAGTTAATATATCTATTAGTACAGAGAAGTGCCTGCAGCTCTGGGCTAGGGAGGGGTAAAGCATGCAGGTTACGGATGTGCACGCTCTATGATGGCCTATTGCAGGTGTAATACGATCGGTTTATATTTATCCAACAACACAGAACAAGTCTTTCTAAACCTGCTGGCATAAGCTATTGGTTTTCTCAAAACATGTACTGGTTCGAACCACTTTTTAAATTACTATAAACACAGTAAATATTACCAAGTGAAAAAACTGTTTACAAAAATTAAAAGAAAAAAGTAAAACAAAAAAAAACAAAAAAAATCTTTGCATCTCCCTCTATTTCAGGAGGGGTTAATGAATATGTATTTATTAGCGCACACTGACGGCTTAACCTTTTGAGTACTATACAGCTAAACAAGAGATTGATAGAATAAACAATACAGGTTTTGCGGCCAAAGGTAAGATTATGAATAAGTGGAATCTTGTTTGCTTTCAAACCGGACTGTTGCAAATTGCATGCCGTAAAGATATGTTCAACCATAATTTAAAAAAAAAAATAAAAAAAAATTGAAACTCCTCATCCCACGCTTTTATGTTCTTGCGCTCAGGCATGTAAACCTGGGCAAATATTAACCTTGATGGTACTTTGAAGCCTAACACAACAATAGCTGCTGGAATTTTTTATGAGTTAATCTAGCAGGTGGCGTCTAACCACACGCAGTGGAGGCCCTTTTATCAAAACCTACGTATGCTGGGATAGATCAAAGCGAGAAGCGTGTAGAAGCGTCCTGTACTTTTATAAGGAGGGTTGTTTTAGACAAAGATGCAATGCTGGATTATATTCTTGACAGATTCAAAGATTGATCAAGCTGTATGTCTGGGCCAATGTGTCTCGGAAATATATTTCCATTAAAGGGACACTCCAGACTCCCACAAACATTAGGTGCACTGTGTATGCTATTAATGTAATTATTCGGTTAGTTCCATAAGTTGATGCTTCCTCATCTCCCAACCTGCACGGTCGGTTTCCATGTAAAATATTTCTGTTCCTGAAGTCCTAATTTGAGATTTCTGGGAGTTGGATATCAGCTTTTGGCTTTCTGTAGCCAAAAGGTTGAAAAAAATGGACATTCAGTCTCAGAAAACGTTGGTGTTCCTATTTTATAAACTCATCCGTTCACGCCCTGCTACGGTGAAAGCTTATCGCAGAAGCTGCACATCCAATCAAGGTGCTTAAAATGCCAAGAACTTCCAACGTGACAACGTTTTTTTTATGATTAAATTACTGTTTTGCATATGTTTTTCATTGTAAACGTGTAGTTGAGAAAAACGTGCAAAGTCAAGTTTACACATCATTGGCCCTCACTTTCACATTAGCGTTCGCATACCCTGACTTTCACATTTTAATTGGCCAGTTTGTTCATTTAAACAGGTGTTAAACTGAATTGGCAGATAGGACAAGATATTGGGGGATTATAAACTAAAACAGAGAACGGCGGAAGATTGACAAAGGAACAGCAACATTTTTTTTTTTAAATGACTGCTAAAATAGGCCAGTTATAAAAACTTGAATTCCCTTTGTCTATTCTCCAACGTTATCATGTTAATGAAAATCTCCCCCTAAAAAACAAAACCCACAACCATCACCGGGGCTCTAAATATTCTGATCTATCTTGTTTGCACAGTCTAACACAACCAAATAGACAGGAGGTGTCTGCTAACAGAAGTACTGAGGCCAAATTCCAGGCTTTCTGAAGGGGCGTAAAGGCCTGTTATTCTTATTAATTGGCTTCTGCCTCTTTAATTGAACTGTTCAGCTCGCAAATATCGTTTTATTGCACAGTTTGAAGTAAAGAGGAAGGAGGCTTCCGTTTTGTGAAATTAAAGTTTCCTGTTCTAGAACTGTCCCCGTTTATGTGGCTCCTGCAGTCACGATAATCCTCAGAATTTAACATTAACCTGCTACGGGCCAACGCTGTCCTACGCATCATGACAACCTGGTTCCCATGCCAACCTGCCATATCCTCCAAATTTACCATCAGCGGCGCAGGTCACTGCCCACTGCTGTACTCGCTCATCTTGTACGCCAGACAGACACTTAACTCCATGGATGCCAAATACAAGGGGCAAAGCAAACTTGCCCATCTTGAAAAAAATACAGTCATTCCAGGTAAAAAAATAACTTATTAAAAGCTAAAAATGAAAAACAAAACCAAATGGAATTTCTTGCACCAGCAAACTTTTTTTCACAAGGGCAAAAGTTCAAAGCAGAACAACGGGTACATCCTACTATTGTGGTTGCTGCTTGGTTTGGAATAGTTAGTTTTATAAACAGAAATCTTCCTGTTGCAACACATGCAAACAATCTCCAAGTTTACATTCACAATACAGAAACGGGGGGAATGGAAGAGCAGATAAAGATTGTTTGGCCAGTGACCAATCGTACCACGAGCATTTATGCATGCTATAAGGAAAGCTAGGAAGATATGGATTAAACTCTCGTACAAAAAACATTAAACCCCAAAATTGCTTTTTTTTTCTAGATAGAATTGGGGGTCTGTTCAGGTATGGACGTCTTGTATTGATCGGCTATATGGGAAACATACAATCCTTCAAATGAATTTAGACACCAAAGTTTATCAGCTAGCCACCCCTAATGAAGAGGTTAAACCTCTAAAAGAGACACTCTGCGAGTTAGACCACAAAGAAACACATGCATTGCAGAACTTCTTAGAAACCCATCGTCAAAGACAGATTTAAAAAGAAAATTTATTTAAAAAATAAATAAAATAAATGTTCTCAACCTGTTTTTTGGTTTTTTTTGGTTAGTGCTGTTACAGCCACCAGTTTATTGTGGACAGTTGCCTGCAGTATGAATATGATGTACCCCTTCTAACCCATTTGTGACCCTTAGAAATAGCACGGTGATCCAGGTTGGTGAAAAGGAAGGGGAAAGGTTCACCACAAGACTAGCATCAGAAAGCCCCCGGTGTTACCCTTGCCTAACACAATTAATGGATAAATTCTTGGGATGCTCACATCACATGGAACACAATATGCAGAGAACAATATTGCAACAAGTTTACACTGTGATTTAATGCCCCATGTTAATGGAAGGTCAGATTGGCTCGGTACCTGGAAGACAGGTGCATTCATATGAAGTGTCATCGGTTTGGCGGCAGGTGCCTCCGTTCTGGCATGGAGAGGGGTTGCAGGGCATGTAGGGGACTTCGCAGTTCTTGCCCGTGAACTTGTTCCTGCAGGTGCACTGGTAGGATCCAAACTCGTTAAGGCACGTCCCTCCATTCTTGCAGGGACTTTGGTTGCACTCGTTGATGTCCTGCCTGCAGGTGGAGCCATGGAATCCAGGTGGGCACCTGCACACATATTGTGCCTCAAAGGGGACACACTTACCCCCGTTCCCGCACGGATTGGAAGCACATGGGTCTGCTTGCTGGCAAGTGTCACCTAGAAAATAAATGCGTACAGCAGAGGTTTTCATTAGGCACAGTATTTATATCCACTACCAAACAAAAAGGATGACACTTTGTTTAGTTCTAAGTGAAAGGTGGGAAACTGGTATCTCTTCAACTCTTGATAAACTACAATTCCCTTGACTCCCCTCCATGGCTTGTTACCAACCTTAGGTTAGGTACACACACACACACACACACACACACAAACACAAACACAAGTATCGCCTTGACTCTCTACAAAGAGTTGTATTCTGTAGAAGAGACATTTTGTTGAATTGGCAAGGGAATTACAAATTTAGGGTCAATATGACCAAGCAAACAATATTCTCCTCTGCCCTCACATCTCCCCAAATGACATGCACCTTTCTCTGCTCAGAAGAGGGATGGAAATGTCCATGATGGTCAACCAGGTTAAGAGTAAATTCGACTTTGAGAAACGTGGACACATTCTTGATTTACATACCTGTCAAACCTGGTGGACACCGGCACTTGTACTCTGTCAGACTAGGTAGTAAATCGCATGTCCCTCCGTTTCGACAAGGGTTGTTGACACAAGGATGGTCCCCTGGAGTCAGGCACACTTTGTCAGAGTACCCCAGTGGGCACTTACAGGTAAAGTCTACAATATGTCCCCGGACCAAAGGCTGGCATACTCCAGAATTGTAACATGGCTTCGCTAAACAAGGGTTTTCAAACTGGCATCTATCACCCACGTACGAATTACTGCATCTGAATGAAAAGAAAAACACAATACATTAGCTCCGTAGTTACAAAGAATGTAATTTACTAAACTGAATGTAGATATAAGATCACAGTATAAAAAAAAACTAGGCCCCTCCAGCTGTGGAAGAAATACAACTCCCATCATGCTTTGTTGTTAAAGTAAACAGAGTATTAAATGGAAAAAAAAAAAAGGTTAACACAAGTCAAATGTGATTTATCAATGTTTCATTCAATGGTGTAAGGATGTCCAGAGAAGTGATTGTTCTCCTTTAAGTGACCTGGATATAGAAATGCTGTGCTAGGATTGATCTAGATGCAGAACATTTTAAGGGATTTGGCTTTGTTTATGTACAATGTACTCTGCTGTGGAATGCGTTGGGTCTATATAAAAATATAGATTTCAGAATGTTTTACACCAAGTTAAGCAGACAGATATTTCAGGCAAGCTGGTGGTTGGAGACAGACCAAAGAGGAACGCTTAGCTCTGCAGTGTGGTCCCTCTAAAATTGTAATATATATATTTGCACAAATGCTGTATTAATCACAGTATGTCAGAACTGGGAGAACCTTTTTGGAAGAGGTGGGCAGGTGACCGTTTGGATGCAGTGTGCCACGAGAGTGGGCATTGCTACCAAAGGGTAGTGTGACCAGGCCTTGCCTCTAGGTAGACATGGTTATTACGGACCACGTTTGTAACATGCAAGCATAAAAAAAAAAATTATAATAAACAAATAAAAATCTAGGCTACTCTGTAGGTCAGATCCAACTTAAATTTGGTCAACTTTAAGATATAGTGACAAAGGAAACTGCTCATTTTATAAGTCTCTAAACCAAAAAGGTAGGCTCCTCAGTTGAATTATAACTCCAAATATGCTTAATCAGCCTAAAACGCTAGCAAAGCATTGTGAGAACTCTTCCAACATAGTGGGGGATTAACCTTTTAACAACCCTGCTCTAAACCATCACTTGAAGTATCTCAAATTGTGGTGCAAGTATTAATTCCTGGACTTAAAAAAAAAAAAGAAAAAAGGCATACAGACCTCTAGGTAACATGCTTAATGCTTCCACCTCCTCCCCCAGACACTCTGTTTAAATAAACTCAGAGAATTTAACTAAATTAACAAAGTGTGAAACATCTGCCCAGACAGGAACTGTTAGATCCAAAGCACACATGGTCGATCCCTTTAATCTCTCAGGTAGGAGTGGAAGACACTCATTTGCCATGATTATCCCCAAATTATCACCTATTACCCAACACTTTCCCCAGCAGAGTAATTCCCGTAAATTAAACAGATTAAAGGAGATCTTTGGGAGTATCGGCACGCCTTAGTCTTATGCTGGTCAAGAAAACAAAAAATAGTACTTAGGATCATTGCTTCCAAATCTTCCCAAACCGAAAAGTTAGCAGAGTGGAAATTCAAAGAAAGAAAGAAAGAAAGAAAGGTAAAATTCACAAGAGGCAATTAATATGACATGGGGATGGTGGACATCTTGAACAGCTTTAAAAACTCTTCAAGCAACACAAGTTAGGGCTGCCACATCACCTATAATTTAAATATATTAATTGGACTGACAGCACATGAAAAGTGGTGCCAAGCAGGATGTAGGATTAAAATTATGTGGGTAGGAAATCAAGCCTTAAATCAACAAGGAATACTGCAGCGCATGAATTCTACATACTGCAAGGAAGCACTGGCCATCAGCACTAATCCCAAACCCCAGCTCATGGTTTATGAGTAGGCTATCTGATAGAATATCAAAGAACATATTAATAGACAATATGAACAGCTCAAAGTTTGGTCACCTTGGGTGGCGATTGACAGATTAACCAATGCAACCACAAAAAGGAAAAAAGGACAAGGACACCAAAAACAGTTAGTAAAACTCAAGTGTTATGTGTTAATCTAAATATAACTTGGCATTGTAGAGTGTTTACACTGGCCGAATAGTGTAAAAAAAATAAAAATTTAAAAAAAATCTGTACCATCACCCGTAGCTAAAACCAGTCGGGTGGTCAATCATTTGTCACCTACACAATCCTATGACAGCACTCCTTAAAAGGGAGCCTTCAAGAGGGAGAGGGGGTAAAATTGAAACCTAAGCCTCCATCTGTTGCCAGAAGCCATAAGGTCCAAGCCAATTGGTTTACAATGGGTGGGGGTGGAGGGGGATGTTGACATGACTTGCCTGGGGAATTTTTTTATAGAGCAGTTGTTGGTTTGTCCGGGATATTAGGTAATCGAGAATATGGTAAATGAGAGTCTATAATGAGAAAAAAAAGCGGACATCTGGGTACAAGAGCCTTTGTCAGCACTTCAAGTAGACGCAAGTCAAATAATAAGTCTTCCATCTGTTAACACACATGTACAGAGGTTTTGGTGGGGGTGGGTTGCCATTTACAGCTTCATTGGGCCTTACGCGTGTCTTCTCAATAAGAGATTTGGGAGGTCGTGGATTTTAGCCCCACCATTATCTTATGCAGAGCGTGGCACTCAGCGACGGTCAGCCATGTATAAAAAAAACTCTACAGGGAGGGTGGGCCAATCATGTTTCTGTGCTCCATTTAACAGAATTCTCTGACATTCAGCAACTTGCAAAGGATTCTGGGAAATAGATTTTATAGAAATGGTTAGAGGGCCATGGCAGGATTACCATGCTATAACGCAATTATGATAATGTAGGTCTTACCTACCTACCTAAGATTTGATATCTTATTATATGTCCTTTTAATGACTATTAATATTTTGTTTCCATGGCGACTGCACCAGTATGCTCTAAATAGGTGTCCGTTACTTCGGGACACTGCAGACAGAATAACCTGCTAAATGCAAGACTTGGACAAGACATATCTAGAACATTCGTGGGATAAAATTGAAACCAGCCGCAAGACAGATATTCCGATTGAAGGAAAGAAAAGAAGGTTTTTAGGTAAAGAAATGAGAGTACTTGAAGGTTCAAAGCGTTAAGCAGAAAGGACCCAAATCAACACCCCACAGGACACAAATAGTTTTGTGTAATTTCGTTGTCTGGTTCCCTAGTTTGTGGCTGTAGATCTCTCTATGAACTGGATGTCTGCTTGGAGTTCATAGTTAACCCCTTTGCAGATAGAAAAAAAACCTGTTTGGCATCAGTACAACAGTGTAGACAACAGAAGGATTCACGAAAACCTATGAGCACCGCAATTTTATTATGGTGCCAGGAGGCCATAGTTAAAGGGAGTCCCTAAATAAAAAAAGTGGGTGCTTCTGCAAAGCTCAAATATTTGAATGTTTAGTTATTTTGGTTCCCTCAGCGAACTCAAACATGTTCTGGAGTCTGTGTCTGGGCTGAAGCAAAGCAAAATGTTCTATTTTGATAAAACCTTTAACCCCTTAAGGACACACGACATGTGTGACATGTCATGATTCCCTTTTATTCCAGAAGTTTGGTCCTTAAGGGGTTAAACGGAAGAATAAAAAATGGAACAATGAGCAATAGAATGTTAAGGTACAGAGAATTCAAGCATGGCTGGGATACAGTTATCCAAAGAAACAAAACAAAACACCAAACACCGTAAACTACAATAATTTATATAGTGCCAACATGTGCAGCAGAGCTGTACAATAAGTGAAGACAAACAATTTAAACAAAAACAGGTTTGACAAACTAAAAACAAAAATATAAACAAAAAAAAGTTAAAAAAGACACTTTCTGTGTTTCAGAGCACCAAGAATCTAAACAGTTTTGATCAATTCAAGGCTTGGTTTCCTACGTAGAAAATCAATTAAAAAAAAAAAAAGTTTGCCCTTAATTTTTACTTGCAATTTTATTTTTTTAAATGTAAACTTCACAACAAAATTAAAAGAGAATAAAGAAAAAAAGCGCGGGCATGATACTAATTTTCCCTCTCGTTTTCCTTCATTTCAAGTTTCTTTGTGGAGGGATTGTGTGAGAAATTGTTAGGAATCAGGGACATTTCAAGTTAATGAGAACGCATTATCCCGGCCAAAGGGAGTGAAAAGACTAGGAGCAGAATTAATCAGGGCATCTGCTGGCTACACAAAGGGCCCACGAGAAGCAGGTGTGCATATTAATGAGGGCCGAGCAGCTGCTCTGTGCCTGACTGCCACCCAATGATCTTCATCAATACAAAAGGTAGGTTGGGGGGGGGGGGGGGTTTAATGGCCCAGAACAGGACATGGGACTTCTTGGGTGAGGGTGGTGGTGGGGGCTGGGCTGGCTTGCTTTTCCAAGTCTGCAAACGGGCCAGGCCGGGTTTTGGAAGCCTGCTGTCTACCATGAGAGGGTCCATTGTTCTCAACTCGCTGGTCTCGGAGGGCTAGTGAAGGCATGTTAGTTGCAGACATCTGAAGGGTGCATTCATGCAGAAGGTCCATCAAACAGTGCACACGTTGCAGAACTTTTCACAGTTGCGTGCAAGGCAACGAAATGCCGCCAGTTAAGGTCTCTGTTTGCCCCGTCACACCCATCTCGACGCCATGCCCTTTCAGCTTGAATTGTAAACCAAAAAGTACACACACACGTATGGTACACGTCTAGTTTTCGACCATCAGGGTTTACGTTCTTAAAAGGGATGGCAAAAAGGCAGCCTTTTTTCACCATTTCTGCTCTGAGCGAAGTAAATTAGGATTGGCTCGCTGTCCAGTCTCTGATTTCCATAAAAACGCGGGCAGATCTTATGGCGTGTGGTATACTAAGTCACTGGGTTCTGAGAAAGAACTCACGATATCACAGGGAATCTCCTTAGCTGCAAATGCGATAGTACGAACACATCAAAAGAAAGTACATGTGAACGTTGTACAGATGCAAACCATCGTATGACCTTGTGATGCTCTTACACTATACAGGACAATACTGAGGACCACAGTTTGAATGACTCTTGTACAGGCTAGGACAAGAGACCAGAAGAAGAGAGAGCGAGAGGTTCTATTGCAATTCTGTCTGCTATAAAACCTTGAGACCTGGCTAAAAAAAATGTTTTATTTACTCTAAAACACTTTTCAATAGCTGGATATTCCTTTAACTAACCAATTCTCTGTTGAAAAACACAAAAAGACAATGTGTGGTGTAGGGTATCAGGACAGATATTGGTGTAACTAGTTATGCTTTGGTTATTGACGTTATATTACTAAACAAATGTTAAAATCTGCTATAATGTTTTTATAGTCTAGAAGTATGTGGGTCTGGTTGATCTTTTCACACTTCCACCCCCACCCACCCTTTTTTGTAGGCAGTTTTGTGGACAGGTCCATTGCGCCAAATCAGATAAACCGTTTTGATTTACCCAAATAGAGGGCATCGGTATCGTTTTTCCTGTCTCTTTCATAAAAGTCAGGATGATGCTTAGGCAGGGTGCTTGCCAAATGTTTATAGAACAGGTCCTTGTCTCCGGTCTCGATAACCAGCTGCCTGAGAGAGTAAGAAAACGAGAATATGTCTCGCCTCTCCCCCACATCCCCCCAGCAAACCAAATAATTTACTTTTCAATTGATCAAATAAGGAACTTTTTGGGAGAATGAGGAGCATTTGGCAAGAATCGTTTTTGAATAAGAACAAAAAGTAAAAATATAAATATAATATTTCTTTTTTTCCTTTTCTTAGTTGTCTGCCTCATCTTGGGTAGGCTGAAACTAATCCAGCCCCAGAGCAGTATGGGAAATGTGGTCAATAGACATCTGAAGTGCAAAAGGCTGGAACTGAAACGGAAACTAGAGTGGGAATTCCTGAAAGTATGGAACAGTCAATCAATACTTCCAACAATCTCCTTCTAGAGATTTCTAAATATGAAGTGTTTATTTTATTGCAACGGACATTTAAATAAATATATACATAAATAAAAACATTTTAAGCACAAACAAACAAAAATGACACTGAACAGTACAATGACTGAAGTGATTGACAGGTTTGTTTCTGAAGATGTGCAGCATCAGGTGACCATAATGGACGGAACTCAAAAGGAAATGTTGCCCATGCTGTCTATTTTAACCTGCCCGTGGTTCTGTTAGTATGTAGGTTAGCCACGCACGCGCCTTAAGGATGCTACACAGATAGCTACAATGGGGAATGTGTCAAACATAGAACAGGCTCCTGTGAAATCTGGAGGCTTAGCCGAGAAAGTTTCACAGACACGCTAAATACATAGTCAGCAAAAATTGTGTGTCCCTTGGAATCTTCAAAATAGCTGTGTATTGCAAAATATAAAGCAAAAATCACAGTTAGCACCTCAAAGAGTAACGTTGCTCTATAGTCCCATTTAAAAAAATAAAATAAAAATAGTGGGTAGCACACAAAAAAATATTGAAAAAAATTAAAAGTATTTAAACATATTCAAAAAAAGAGAAAAAAAAACAGAGCATCGTACTTTGACATCTAAATTTCAGAAATATTTTCAAACTATATTCTAACAAACGTTTTAAGTAATTTGAAACAGTATTGCTAGTTTATAGCTGCCATTAAGAATATTACACATATCTAATGCGATTATCGAGCCAGGCAAAGAGTTAGTTTGGTATTTTGTTGCACAAAAATTAGATTTTCAGGATTTTCCCAAAGTAAGGTTAATCCGTCTGTTGAGTCACTCCAGAAATGTTAGTGGCCCCCAGCATTCTGTTGTGGCAGATGCTAGCCTGTGACCTCTGACCCTAGGCTCACTCTATGAGTTAGGGGATGTCCCCATTCAGAGAGACCATCTGCCATTTTCAAGGAAACTAACAATAAGTCTGCAACTCCCAGCAGAAGTTCACAGACACACAAAGCAAAATCAACAAAAACAAGGACACTGAGCATTCACTGGGAATCCTGCATTGCTCCAGGACAAAACCTTCCCGGCTTTGAAAAACCAATGCACCACCTATTTGAATCAATGAAAAGCACCATAAGGTACCAAGTGCCCAACTCAAGATTATATCTGTGTATCCCAGAGACTGTAAGGATTTAACTCAATGAGTGCAATTGGGGTAAAAAAAAAAATAACATTATATATCATCTATATACAACTCCTACAATGTAAAACAAACCATAAACAATTTGCATTTTGTTTATTTCCTTCCTTGTCCCGTGCGAAGCCATAACTCTTCCAGTGACACTCAGTGAATTACGCCCTACCCCTCTCTTCCTGTCTCACTTCCTTACTTTATGGCACTGCTGCAAAGGTCATGAGATACACATGGTTATTCAATTCAGTGTTAATTGGTGGGAATTCAAAGTAGATTTTAGGCAAAAATAGTTGAACCAACTTGGAAACTTGTAGGATTTATCCAACTTTAAGAGAAAAAAAATAAATAAAAAAAAATACCTACAAAACAAAATTTTACATTCCCAAATCAAAAGATGCTTATTTTAGGTTTTTTATTTTCTTTTTACCCAATACGGTACCAAGTTCTTTTGATGGGCAGTCCACAATCTCAGGTTTTTTTTTTTTTTTTATTGCCTAATGAAGTAAGCCGTGGGAAAAGCTAAGAGGTCATGACTTTAAAATCGTCCCCTAAGCCTTTGAAATTATTCAGTCATGCCATGGTCTACACTAGCATTTCCAAGCACAGTAAATGTTTCCAGGTGCCGAGAGGTACTAAGGCTCACTGAGCAAGGCTACTAACACAACTGTGTCCACAAATCCCACTGCTGCCACCTGTTCCATATCTTTGTCACCTATTCTGTTAGTGTGAAGTTATTTGGCTGGCTCCACTTAACTATGCATGTCAAATGCTCAGAAACAAAGCACCACACAACAAATAGCTAGCCACCCATCACCCCTTTTCTTTTTAATGGTGGTGGAAACACATCTAATTTTATTTCATATTCACACCTACAATTCAAATCAGCTGACTATATATAAAACACACCAATGGCAAAAACATTCCTAAATATAGAATCACAGAATTAAAGTTCTAAAAATCGGACCAGCAACTTTTGTAATGAACGCAGCTAATGTATGACCATAAGACAGTACCAGGAGCAAAATGTTTAGTAGATTTGCTATTTTTGTTGTTGTTGAAGGGACTGAGTAAAAGACAACAGATCAGATTGTTCTAATCTCACAGCAAGATTCCTTATCATTATAATCTTGCAGAACAAAGTGATAACACAGCTGCCTTTTTTAACAGTTTTTGGCCTTCACAACATCATGGCACATATTGTAAAAGATTCCACAGTTACCGCAATGCATGCTACAAGCCAACTTCTGAGGTTATACCGTGGCAGAAGTTTTTAAAGAAACCAATCCCAGACTTCAGTAATAAGAGGATAACATCTGGTCCCTTAACATGACACCTGCGAACAGGCTTCATTAAAACCTAGGGTTTTGTTTTAGCCATTAAAGATTTTGCCGACCCCCACAACCTACAGACTCACCTTTCTCCAAGGCAAGTAACCTGCTCAGATTGGAAAATGTGCAGATGTGTTAAACGTTAAGGATTATTGCAGAACACCTGCCTCACATAAAAAAAACTGAATAAAAAATAAAAAAAAAAAGGTAACCCCTCTCTACAAAGAGGGAACAGCAGGTAGGGGATAGGCTTTCTCTGAAATGTCACCTGGATTTAGCAATGTGGTTTTGAGAATCTGTTCCGTTAACCAAATGCATGCAACAGCGGTTTAGTACGAACTTCTACGCTCCGAGACATATGTTTAAGTGCAACAATTCCACTGTATGTAGATCTTAAACCTTCCGTGTTCTATTTAGTAATATGGAGCAGTATGGTGCACGAACGTAGCTGGTCAGCCAACCTTAGAGAGCCATTAGCTTGCAGAGGGTTCTGGGAAATATTGCCAAACAAAGGAAATTGGCCGGACCTGTTCTAAAGTCTTTAGTATCAAAATCCAACAAACGTTTGCGCTATGTGTTGATATGTACACCGTTAAACTATCTAGCAATGATATTGGCCTTAATTCTCAATTTAACAAATTAGTATTTTTTTTTACGGTTGTGAAGTTCGGGATTTAAGATGGATAAGACCACAGTCTAATTCCGTACCACGAGCTCAGTCAACGTCAGAAGGGCTCGACTCACTGCACACAGACAATGACAAGGAATTCCTACTTAAATTATTAGAGCACATTCTTTTCCTTCTCCCCAGAAACCCAACAGGGATGGACATAAATGTGAGAGGACAGTCGGTCACCATTGGCTTTCGATGCCACACACTTAACCCTTACATAGACCGTTGGGCAAGATGCAGGTTTCAAATAAGAAGAAGACTATACATAGATATGTAAGCAGAGTAAATGTGAATCCATATATCTTATATCCATATATCTTTTGAAATACATATTTCGGGGGTGGATTAACTAGCCTGCAGCCCTACAGAACAACCTACCATCATCTACCAGCAATGCCCAACAAGATCACGATGATGAGTTTTCAAAGAGCTTGTGGAAATATAAACCTATTCTTTACTTTTGTATGCGGTCTATTAGTCTTTAAGGTTTAAAGAGACGATATCTGAGTTGCCATATAAGTTGACAGTTTTAAGGAAAGTTTTACAAGGTAACTGCTGTCTGAAATCTGACTATTCAATATCCTGACTAAGCTAAAGAAAGGCAGCGAGAGGTTTGAACCTCACAGGATTTTATTAAATGGAACCTTACTGGAACTTATCCGTGATAGTAAATATGTGAGCTATATCTCAGATATACAGGGTTACGCTAACTCTCATAAGGTGAGAGTAAACATATTAGTATTTGGTTAAACAGTGATACAAAAATGTAAACAAAATTAAAGCAAGCACTTGTCATAAGACTTTATTAGCGGTGTAGTAATTCAAAGTGCATGTTTTTCCCCCTCTTTACAGATTAGATCACCGACAGGCCTCAAGTGTGAGCAGTTGTCTAGACAGACCAAAGGCTTGCTTGTACATCTCCTTTACAACCAAGCTTCAGGTGCTGTAGACGGGATGTTGGGGGTTCACTGGAAATCAAATTTTAGAATTGTTGGAACTTCAAAGGAAGATATCCTTGTTCTCACTCTTATAGATAGCATGAGGGGTGACCTATTTGGAAGGTCTCTCTGTATAGCACAAAGAAAGACAGAGGTCCTTATTCTAAGCTCTTGTTGTAGACATTTTTCTTTAATCCATACAAAGTATCCAGTGATCAAAGAAAATCCCACTATAGTTTCCAAGATACCCCATAAGGATTTTAGATTTTGTCAATGTCGTGTTCGCATGTTGGTACCCAGAATCCTTTGTGGTAGGGTCAGTTACTCAGCTCACACGGTTCTCAAGAGGCTGTGAAGGGTTCTTTATCAGAAATACTACAGTCAGTGCAAACAGAAACATCTTATCCTTTCAAATCATCTTTCTGATCTGTCTTCGCTCACAAAGCCTTCGCACACAGTGATCTCTGTATGATACAGGACAGGGAATCATTCCCTAGACTAGACTAGTAAAATCACAATTTTGGTTCGGAAGGAGAGATCATAGTATCGGGAATAAATAAAAATCTTTCTAGGAATTTTTTATTTTTTTTTTACACCCAGATTTTCTCCTGGTGTTTATCACTAACTATTCTCAGATTAACAACAATCCGATTTTTTTGAAATAGGACATTTCTACATTAATTTCTCTTTGAACATGAAACATTTTAACAGACAGTAAACCGGTGTTTAAGGGTGAATAGTTTGGGGAATTTAACGTTACCAGCATCTAACCACGTACGAGATTTCTAAAATGCTAGCCCTGTTTAAGAGGTGTTTGTAATGGAGTTGGGTCCTATTAAACTGCTACATGTTAATTGTTGGCAAAAAGATTTATAGGTTTATTTACTTAAGTGTGGAGAATCAGGAATTCAAAGTGGATTTCACATTTGTTAGTCAAAACAGCAGAAAACTAGAGCATTTTTGTACTAGTACTACATTGGACTAGAATGTGAGATTTACTTGAATTCCTTCTGATTTACACTTAAGTCAATAACACTGTATATTAATTTCAGTTGCTGATAAAGGCAGCTTTTAATGTATCCATCTGTTTATCCCCTAGATTTCTTATTTTCATTCATCTTGATGACCCCAAACTAGGACATCAGTTGACCAATCTAGGATTTGTGGGACTGGGGTCACTAGTTGAGAAAGTCCATCTAATTCCAGGTAAACAGACATATCTCTATTTAACCTTCTTTATGCCATTAAGCCTAAATTTGTGGAAACGTTCTAAGAATGGAGGAATCAACGGGAACATTCCATTTGTTCCCATCAACAATGGATTTATTAAAGATTTTTTTTTACATAGACCCCAATGGAAAGTTAAGTTTCTAGAAGGCATTTCAAGTTAATTTGAGACATTGCCTCCTAAAAAAAGACTGTGAGGTGACACGTGATTTGTTTGGCAGCCAATCAGGAGTAAATGCATTCAATACCATACTCTCGTATAGATTTATGGTGTCTCTTTCTCTGGTGTCCAAAGACGTAGAAGGAACGACAATGGCATAAGTGGACAATGATCAACAATGGACACCTTCTTGCTGGATCTAGGACATTTGGGTGGGATATTAAGTTATTTTTTCACCAAGGAAAAAGTTTGATTCTGGAATAACCTCTAGGAAGTGAACTTGTATCAATGATAATTAACATTTTGGTAACATCCCCAGGATGTACTTGAAATCCAGAGTAATCTGAATGTACCTTTCCTGGTTAAATACTTTATTGTTGTTATTATTATTATTATTATTTTAAGGTACACACAACTTTAGACAACTTAAAATTTTGAAATATCCAGCTGTTTGTTGAGTTCTGCAGAAAATACATTAAAATCTACCTATCGAATAAAAGTAAAAATTGCAAATATTCCTCGTCTGTTACAAATGACTTCGAAAAGTGCAGGTGATTCTTAGATTTATGTCAGTGTTCTTTTAACACCTGTTTTAGCAGAGACGTGTCAGAAACGGCCTCATTAAACGACGTTCTGCCCACTTTAAATTCACGAGCTCGTTTGGCGCAGCTTTGCCATAAACTGAGAGTGATTTCTATAACAAATACTAAAGTGCCTTAGGGTTAGCAAAGTGTGTTAAACGCAAGGAACAAGCTATTAACAAATGTTGTGCTGTAAACGTCCACCCCCAGCTGCAAACAAAACCCTTCAAAATGAAGATAATAAAAAGGAGTTCTTAGGTTAGCAGAAATGAGTGGATTGAAATGGATCATTTAACCTGGGGAATGCAAAGTTCTGCATGGCGTGCCTTTTAGAAAAAATAGCTGGGAATGCTAGTGGCAACGTGATTAGCTTGAGAAAAAAGGGAGGTTTAAGGGTTTAAGGGTTTAAGGGAGGTTTTAAGGGAAAATACAGGGTTTTTGTTTTTTTTTCAGATGAAATAGTATGTTTAACAACCCTGTAAACGTTTGCAAAGTTTGACTTTGAAAATACCTTAAAATATTGAAAGTTCCTGGTTGAGATTTTCCTCTGACTGGGGGAAACCATTTGCCTTCGCACAGTCTCACCTGAGCGCACTCTGAACAGGAAGTTGACAGAATGGTCTGAAAGAGGTCTAAAAGCCTTTGGTATTGGTTTGTCTGTACTGTAGTCCATTTTCCCGCATAGTACAGCGCTGCTGAATATGGTGGCGCTTTATAAATGCCAGTAATAATAACTGCTCCCCCCCCAAAAAAAAATACTTAAAATGTCTAATATTAGAGTTTGTACCTGTAAATAAAAACAATACGTACAACTGATATAACATACCTTCCAACATTTTGTATGGACAAAGAGTGGACTTTCATTTTAGGGGTGTGAGTGGGAATGTGGCCAGGGGGGCAGGCCTATTCTGAGAAATTTTAGGTGACTTGCTAATAATTTATAGAACTAAAATGTAATTTAGAACAAGAACAATGTATCTCATTTACACAGACTGAGTTCTAAACACATTCATTGTAATTTGAAGACACATTACTGGGAGTATTATTACTGTGGAGCTCTGTTATACCCTCAGACACATTACTAGGAGTATTATTGATGTGGAGCTCTGTGATACACTCAGACACATTACTGGGAGTATTATTGCTGTGGAGCTCTGTTATACATTCAGACACATTACTGGGAGTATTATTGCTGTGGAGCTCTGTTATACTCTCAGACACATTACTGGGAGTATTATTGCTGTGGAGCTCTGTTATACATTCAGACACATTACTGGGAGTATTATTGCTTTGGAGCTCTGCTATACACTCAGACACACCAATAATATGGAGCTCCTAGAAAAGAGGGACATTAGGATAGAATAGAGGGATAGAGGAATTTGGGCCAAAAATAGGGACTGTCCCTCTTAAATAAGGTCACTTGGGAGGTATGGATATAATAAACTGCACAAGCAAGGGGAAGCAGCTGCTAATACAATGTATTATTATAGGTATATATGGTATATATATTTGTTTAGACCTGACTGGGGTTACTTGGTGGTGGACGACCATTAAATGCCATCTTTTAAAGTGTTTGCAACTTCCTGTCTCACGGACACCACACCCTAAGTCTTCCCCCTATTGGAGAGCTCACTCCGTAGACCATGCATTGTGTGAAGAAAAAGAAAAAAAAAATGAGAAAAATGCACAAGGAAGTATCAGCTTTATCTACAAGCTAAAAATAACCCAAGTCTTGAACAGAGAAATGAGAGATGTTTTTTTTTTCCTTTTTTCCGTATGTTTGATAATGAAAATCAGATCAAAGTAATACCATAATGGCATAATGGAAGAAGAGCTGGGGGAAGTCACAGTCTCACCAACAGTCAGCATCTCATAAAATCTGGTTTCATGTTTCATTTCTCTATAATTACACTTACAGGGGAAATGCAATAAAAAGTGTGAATGGTCATGAATCCAAAATAGCTTTTCAAATTTAGACCAAAAAAACCGAACTGGAAACATTCTCTTAGTCAGAATTGGTTCTCACTTCAACTACTTTGGCCTAAAAAGTGAAACTCACGTTGAATTCTTCACAATTCACACTTTGTTGCCATGACAAACAGGACTTGGTGTAACCTTATAAAAAGGTACAAATTAAATTAATACACTGTGCTGGCCAAATTTCCATAATATCCTGATTGAAAGTTATCTTGTTAGAGGACGAAAGCATTATTTGGGAATGGGAAAGCCCATATATGTCCTGGATCCATCTTGGTCAATATAAGTCATTTACACAGGGACTTCAGGCTCGTTATGTAACCTCAGATCACCGAGTATCCATCTGGCATCCAGATCTTATATGCCAGACCTTCAGAATGGATATTTTATCTGCTCCGCGGGCTGCGACTTGTAACCGTCAACCAACGAGTTATATAAAATGCTCTTAAGCTCTGAAAAGAAATCGTCTTAGAGCCGCCAGGTTTATAATTTCTATTCTGCCATGAATTTTGTTATATAGGGTATTTATTTCACCTGTCTTTGCAATGGAATAGTGTACAACACAAAGAAAGCTTTGTGGACCAAAACCTCTAAATGGCTGCTGAAACCAGAATGTGGCTATTAGCCAGAATGCATTACTTGGTTGCCAGACTATCAGTCCTGCTGCTTATCTCAAGTTAGGAGACTTGGCGTTGGGATTATGGAAATGAGGAGACTGTGAGTTAACTCTATGGATGCCAGAGACTTGAGCAATTTAACAGAGCAAACAATGAGTCTATGATTTGCCCGTTTTTAGTGCCAAAATGTGTAAGCAGTAACAGTTAATACTTTTTCTTCTTGAAGAAAGGCTAAGATGTGTAAAGGGGAAAAAAAAAAGATAGCGGACTTTGTTTTACCAAGATATCAAACGTCCAAGTCTGAAATGTTCTATTGTGTTAAGAGATTCACGGAGAACGTATTCTGTATTATCAGAACCATAAATATTCTTAACTTAGCCAAGTGATATACTCCTGAAATTGGTGCAATTAGTGTCACCATGCTCCCAGAAGATATATCCTCCAAGGGGGGAAAGAAATACAATGAGATAATAGCTCTGTTGCTTGGCGTTTCCAGATACCCCTTTGGGAAAATCATTTAAGAAATGAACAAGCTTAAAAATTACCAGGCTAGTTAGCATTACACAGTAAAATACACTGTACGGATTCATTTTAGAAATTCACGGAACAGTTGTGTAATTCAAAAACATGCACTTGGGACGGGGCGACCATCTGTCAGATGATTATAGGCAACGAAGCTCATTTTGGACTTGTTTTTACACCTCGCAACTTGAACACAGCTTATCTTCCTGCCACTGACAAACTGAATGGAATTTACAAAAGCAGGACGGGTCTACAAAAAAACATCCATGCTCATTTGGATGCAGCTGCAAGCATCATCTGTTCTTGTAGCAAAAGGAACCATAGATCCATGCAGTGTTTCTCCAGGAAAATGGTCCAAAAAGTGTATTAAGAGAACACCCGTTCACACTGTGTAACAAAAAATAGGTCTTTTTAAATCTTGCAATCCACACAATTCCAATAGGCCAAGTCGATCCACAGGAGACCTATAGATAATTAATGTGTTTTTTAATGGAGTCTATTATTGAAACCATATCAAAGAGCTTATCCATGGACAAAAGGGGTCTTGGTAAGTGGACAACTGACTTGTAGAATATAGGCCAAAAACAGCAAAGTTGGGAGAAATATTTCATTGGAGTTGCTGAAATTCTGCAAGAATGTCATCAACGTACCGTAACTCAGCATCTTGTGAATTAATACACTTCCAAATGACAGATATATATGATGCTCTTTGTGGAATCTGCTACAACTTTCGGGTCTTGGGATTGAGGAAATCCCCACTTGTTGGATTCTCATAGAATCAACTCTCAGCAGAATTCCAGGAATATTTAAAAGAGCTTTCGAAGCAAGGATTTCCCTGCCACATCTCATGCTCCTTGAACAATTGTTGGAACAATGAAATAAACATCGGAAATAAGAAAAATAAATAAAAATCGGTCAATATTAAATGTTAAGTCTTTTTTTTTTTTCTTCTTTTTTTAATTTTTTTTTTTATAAGGAACACGTTCCTTCCCGCTTAAAGCGTGAATGGTAAAAGGGAAAAATAAATAAATGTATAAAAACAGGCTACACGCAAATACTGTGGGTAATTCTGCATTCTGTAAAGCCACATATGATTAGTCACACAGCGTTAATCTGCTTCTTCAACAATAGAAGCCGAATTTCGACCGAACCCCAGCTGTCGCTCTTTGAATGAAAGAAAACAAAATTTACAGCGTCAAGCGTCCGTGTAGCTTGAGTGCTAAAGAAAGGGTAAAAAAATGTGGCCTGCATTCATTAGGGGCTCACAAAGAGGTTCTACCCATTGTAAACAGGGTTGCTGTAGGGATTGAATAGCTCATCCATTGTCTGAGTAGGTCACAGAGTTGCAAAAATTGCCGGGAATGTTCAAGAGTTTCTCCTGTTCGCAGGCACTGTTAGAATTTTGGAGGTTAGTTTCTCCTCACCACAGCCAAAGTTCTACAGTCCAGCAAGGGATAAGAGGGAGATCAAGGAAAAGACCAAGCAAGCTTCATAAATCTCAAAAGGGCCGGTTTTGATTTTCTCTGCTTTTCGTGAGACATGCAGCAAGATGAAAATGCTACAAACCTCATCATGATGAAGGGAAAATGTTAAATCACAATACAACCCAATGAGATCAATGAATTGTAAGGAATTCTGAGCATTTTAATCTAGAGCAGAAAGCTTCATGACACTTGGAGGGCCAAGTTTGGCCAACTCTGATGTAGAGAATTGGTTCCAAAATTCAAGACATCAAGGTTATTGGAATGGGCCCATGATAATGGGACAGAACCTGCCACATTAGTTTGATATTTATGTTGCATGCGCATTATATTGGTCTTGGGGGAACTTCTTGCCTTTTAGTTGAGAACCTAGAAGGCTACGGTTGTGATGCAACAAGCCACAGTCTTATGTGGCACTGGCAAAACTGTGGTTGATCAGTTCCAGTATATGTCAGAGAAGAGCAAATACAGCACGTAGAGCAAGTTCACCTATGATTGACTTCTTCCTTTCTTAGCAATGAAGATGCCACCATTTCCTGGATACCCAGTCGACTTCCTGGTTGGTCCAACCACAAGCACAGCTTAATCACCCCCGATGGCAAGTTTAGGAAATTTTTTTACTATCTGAATTCTCTCCTTTATCACAAACATTACTTACAAAACCTAAAAGGTTTCCATAAATCAAATAACATTCCTACATGGGTGATGGAGGTAGGGTAAAGACAAACTAATATTTCTAGGACCTTGTTGGGTCACATTTACAAAAACTGGCTGGCACTTACTTGCAAATTCCATTCACATTGGAGGTCAATTCACACTTTCCATTGTTCAAGCATATTTCCGAAGGTTGCGTACATCGTAAACCTTTATAGGGAGAATAAAAATGCAAAGTTATTTGTCTTGTGTGAGATTCCTTGGGAAGGTGTCACTTTTTGTTTTTTGCATTAACGAACAAACAAGACCATCTTATAATTAACTTAATAATTGCACAGATTACCCTGCCAAGGTTACACAGTTAGAACCTCAATAAAAATAGCAGTATTGATGAAAAAAGTTTCCTTCCTAATTATTTCCATAACAGTCCCGAATTCTAAGTAGAGATTTCTACTGTAATCATAAGAGAAACAAACAAAATATGTGATTTAAAAAAAAAAAAAAAAAAAAAAAAAAATTATAATTTTAACAGGTCCAGCCATAATTCTGTGAACATCACCACAACCTGTAAATTGGTTACGGGCTGTGAAATTTTGATAACTTCCCTCTGCCCCACACAGTACTGGTTCTTTTCAAGAATGGTAGAATATGTTTAAAACGAACACCTACATAAAGCTATAAATCAACGAATGACCTAACATTCTATAGCAAATGAGCAGCGATAACAGGGTCATAAAGTGCCCCAAATTACACCATAATTAGCATTATGAAGAACATCTGTAGATTGTAAAGAAGCCATGTGTTGGAGACACAAATCTCAAATAGTCTCTAGAGGCAGAATTATAAAAATAGTTCTACTTCTCTGCCTTGACAATAATATTGCGTTGTTAAAAGGACGGGATACATCTCACAAACCCTTGCACAGTGATGACATCATGGAGAAACAGGAAGATGGTTTGGTCTAAAATGTCATCAAAACAAAAATCTGTAGTCATTTTGTTACGGGTTTCAAACCTTATAGCAGTTAAAAGATTTTACATAAACTATGTCGTATCAGTTTGGAGGATTCTAGATGGGATTTAAAGAATGTGTTTTATACCAATTACACATTAGACTTGTGCAAAGAGGAAAAAAAAAATTTGGTTTGGCCAAATCAGTTTGTCTGTAAAAAATATTTTTGTTTGTGTGAGCAGTTTTTCGTCCGTGTGGCGTTTTGGCTCAAAACCATTTTGTTCAAGTGATCATTTCAGGAAACAAGTTTGGACGAACTAAAAGGTGCGAAAAATGGGCCAATTAGTGTAGGTATATATGTATATATTTTGCAGTACAGTGAGATGTACACATTTTCGCCATTTGGTTCACAGATCAAGTGAAAAGCGACAAATAGAGAGGAAAACGGGAGAAGCAGTAAAATAGAGGAATAAATAAATACATCTGTATATATATTATTATTATTATTTTTAAAATTAACCTATGATTCGCAAGTAACCGAACGCATACGGTCACTAAAATGTGAGGATTCTGATGATGAAAAGTAAGTGGCTTTAAAACTCATCACAACTTTTATCAGATATTCATAGATTAAGAGTCGACTGACCTGAAATGGCCATAGTCTGGAGAGAATGACTGCAGGCACAAAAACACACACTCTCACACACACACACTGGCTGTTCATGGGAAAACACAACAGCTGCAAAGCAGAAAACTATTCTAAACTCTAAACAAAAGGGAGAATCAGAGCTTTGCATTGTGAAAGGCAAATTGAGGCTCCTGCCATATTGTACCGAGCAAGGCTGGATTCCATTCGTGTCACCCTTGTCACTTAATACCTGCAACCTGGGGGTGGGGGTTGGGAGGGGTTGATTTAATAACCCCCTGGAAGGTGAGCACACTGCTGTCTCCCTCTTGGAAATAAAAGGAAAGGGGGAGGGGAGGACAATTTAACCCTCTCACCTCCTTTTGTTAGGAAGAATGTCTGGATGAAAAACAAAAAAGATCAAAAAACAGAACAAGCCCCGCTTCAAGGCTGCTGAAATCCAATTTTAACGTCTCCCTGGAATTTATATTATTTTATTCAAAATAAAACTTTAAAAGTGATAACATAGTTAAGATTACTGTGTTGCCACAAAAAATCAACAACAACAACAACAAAAAAAGCAAGCTTGCAAGAAACCTAAAATACATTAAATAAAACAAACAAACAAAAAAACACAACAACTTCAAAGTGAGCAGGATAAAGGAAAAAATGGGTACCTAAACTTTTGAAAGTCCTGAGGTATCATTATTCTTATATTTTAGGAATTAGTATTTTTTGTAAACATCTTTTATCATTTAATGCCATTTTTAAACTTAATGCAGTCTTTTCAAAATACTTTATACTACTTATCAGCAGCGCCCCCCACTAATGAAATGTTCGTAAAGTGTATTGCATTCTCAGTAACATGGATATTCTTTGAGTGATACCTTTTCCTATCACCTATACACAATCACTACCAACATGTGGCTTCTTAGCTGAAATTGAACAACACCTCCCATGAACCTTTGCAAGCATTTTGTACGGCACACAGTAGGTGAGGTTTAATGAGTTGTAGTTCAACCGCAAACTGGTGACAATAAGTATTGTGTGTGGGTGTACAAAGAATGTGATAGTATCCTGAGTGAGCTGAAAATTCTGCTGATATATATATATATATATATTGCACTGCAGAGGTTTCTGAACGACATATCCCACGGGTACTGGCATTATTAATCTCTACGAATACTTTTTAGAAAATTAATCGAGAAGAATCCCAGATGAGGTGGTACAATTTATAAATCTGACTTTTTTTTTCTTAGCAAATCTTGCAGTAGGACTGAACATTAGAGACCGCAAGGTCTCCCCACCTCTCCAGCCCCCCCTGAAAAATGAGTAGATCATAAAGATAGAATATTTATGAAATACTAATTTTGACGATGTTGGAAGGTCTCAAATTCCACCCCAGTCAAGAGAAATACATACATACGTATAGGGACTACTTAGTCTTCGTATATTTCCTCCACCTGACACTTCTAGACACTGGGCGGAGCTAGCGCCCTCTAGAGATGTCAATCCCGTCATCCGTCACTAGTGATGGCTCCCTCGGCGCTGGTGTCCTCTCCTCCCCCTGCCGACGTCCGCTCAAAATGCGCATGCGAGGCCCGAGTCACGCTCGCATTCAAAAATCGCCCATAGGAAAGCATTACTCAATGCTTTCCTATGGACGTCCAGCATGAGTTCAATGCGATTTTCACACTGAGAATCGCGGAAGCGGCCCCTAGTGGCTGTCAGCAAGACAGCCACTAGAGGCTGGATTAACCCTCAATGTAAACATAGCTTTCTCTGAAACTGCTACGTTTACAGCTGCAGGGTTAACCCTAGAGGGACCTGGCACCCAGACCACTTCATTGAGCTTAAGTGGTCTGGGTGCCTATAGTGGACCTTTAAGTTCCAAGTGATGAAGAGGACCCACAGGAAGAGGGTCACGCGTTGCGAGGGACAGGTTTAGGTAAGTAGAACTCACCTTTACCTGCCCATCACCGGACCCCCAGCATCGATGTCACTGTCAAGGGTCTTTGCGAATTCCGCACAGTCCACAGACGTTGGCAGTGCCGCCTTAAAGGAACACTATAGTCACCTAAATTACTTTAGCTAAATAAAGCAGTTTTAGTGTATAGATCATTCCCCTGCAATTTCACTGCTCAATTCACTGTCATTTAGGAGTTAAATCACTTTGTTTCTGTTTATGCAGCCCTAGCCACACCTCCCCTGGCTATGACTGACAGAGCCTGCATGAAAAAAAAACTGGTTTCACTTTCAAACAAATGTAATTTACCTTAAATAATTGTATCTCAATCTCTAAATTGAACTTTAATCACATACAGGAGGCTCTTGCAGGGTCTAGCAAGCTGTTAACATAGCAGGGGATAAGAAAATATTCATTAAACAGAACTTGCAATAAAGAAAGCCTAAATAGTGCTCTCTTTACAGGAAGTGTTTATGGAAGGCTGTGTAAGTCACATGCAGGGAGGTGTGACTAGGGTTCATAAACAAAGGGATTTAACTCCTAAATGGCAGAGGATTGAGCAGTGAGGCTGCAGGGGCATGTTCTATACACCAAAACTGCTTCATTAAGCTAAAGTTGTTCCGGTGACTATAGTGTCCCTTTAAGGTCATATTCCAACAGGTCATTTTTGCATAACTTAGAACGTAAACTGAGCTAGATCTAAACTAATCTATGAAACCAGACAAGGAAAGTCTGCACGAGCCGTCGGTAGCTGTGTAATCAGAACTCTCTGTTTATGACTCAGTTCAAAAAGCTGAATTTAGAAAAGGTGAAAAGGTAGAGTAGTGAAATTATTAGGCTTGTAACTTCCAACTGTCTGGTATTTAACCCTGTCTCCGCCGGAATGTTTTACAATGGCCCAGATACCTTGAGGCATGCTCACGTTAACCTGTTAGTTGCCAGGGAACTAATTGCTCTGTTACAACAGGGTAAACCATACCCAGGACTTTCACTTCAGCTGACATTCACAGAGTTATTTACAAAAATGAGAATTCATATAGAATCGAAAGTGAATTTCAAATTTAAGGCCAGAGCAGCCGACTGGAACACATGGCTGACTTAGAGAATTTTTCCAGTTCTTCTATTTTGGCCTTAAATTTGAAACACTATAAATTCACATTGAAATCTGACTGTAGTAAATAACCCTGCAAGGGTTAAGGACTTGTGATTGGAGAGAAAGTTGTACACTAGCCTGGCACTGAAAGAGTTCTTAGCACTGTCTATGGTCTGGTAGCAATCCTTAGTTCCAAGCAGTGACCTATTTCATAAAACCAACTTCAGGAAAGTTGTCTAATATTGCACTGCATTCCCTTGCATCAAGGCCTACACTTTTATTGAAGTATCCTCTCTTACATAAGGACATTAATCATTTTCTTTTCATCAGATCTAGACTTAACACTTTACTTGCCAGAACACTGAGCCATGCTGGAAGGCTGTATGGCCTAATATTCAAATAATATCATTTCGTAGAATTATGATTGGCCCCACTACTTCTGCTGGAACACCATTCCAGGAACTACTACCACCACCAAACAAAAATCACTTGTCCTACTAAAATGCTTTAAACAAAAATAACATTCTTTAACTCCTTAAGATCCTAGGGGGTCGGAAAAATCGCTGTTAGGTCATAACAGGCCTGGCTGGTCATTCATGGGTTAATATATTCGAAAGTTATTTAACCTGTAACCTAGGGTTTCTATGGAGTTGAGAAGTTGTGTTCATTTGTTTCTTAGAAATTAACCTTGGTAGGAAAGACTCCTGATTCACTAACCATTTTTTTAAATGCTGAGGTTTTAATGCCAAATTTCAGTCTCAGCACAGTTTAGTGAACTAAGCCCTAATAACCGTCTGCTTGACAGTTCCACACTGGGGATAAATATCAATTTAAAGGTTAATTTATTCTGAGCAGACAGAAAGCAGAAGATGGGGACAGGCGCAGGAAACCCAGCACAGGGCCAGACAATAAAACCAACATTTCTACAAATGTGTCACATGTACTGAGAGACAGACAATTTTACAGAGAAATAGCATGGCTGGGCCACAATGCAGCTAAAAGGAATGCACATCTGTACATCAGGGCTTAGTACTATTAATACTGCCCATCACCCTGCCAGTGACATGGTTAAACCCCCCACCTCTAGATTTGTACCCCTCTGGCAATAAAAGGTTAAATTCCATCACACTTCATTCTCTTTGCTACACTAGCAACTCAAAGGGTTAATGCCTGCCCAAACACATACACCGATAGCCCTCAAGCAATGGAAAGATGAACACTATCAATCACACATTGGGGTACCCCTCTTGCACTAAATATATTGATACAAGACTTTTCCTTCCCTGTAACATGGCCAGTTAGATACCATTCTGGCACCGAAAAGGTTAAATAATATAACTGATATACATGTGACTTCACAACACTACCAGTAATTGGTTATCATCGCATTGTTCAACAAGAGCCTGTCTAGATTGCAAGCTCTCAAAACAAGGCTGTTAAGACTCCTTGTGTTTGCAATGTATAAGGTGCTATGGCACTGCTAAATGTTTGTTTTTTACGAGGAGAAATTGTTAATCCCTAGGACATAAACCTCAGGGATTTACTACTCCCACGTTCAGTGGCAGACTTGGCCAAAGAGCTTGCAATCAGCACTCTACAAAGAGGGCTTGGGCATTGAGCAGTGGCCCTGTGCATATTTACTCTGTAGCTCACACAAAGACCAGCTCTTACAATTAGATACTTTTTTATTGCCATCAATAAAGAGCCGTGTATAAATTGTAAATATTGCAAAGTTTAACAGACACCTGTTTACTCGAAGAATTGAGTTCAATATTATTCTTGCGGAGAATGAGTGGGCGGTTTACAGTTAAAACAGAAAACTTGCAACAACCTGCTATTAAATGAGTACTGTGTGGAAACCCATCACGATCCTTATTCTGTTCTTGTGTATGTTTTGTACGAAGCTACACAATAGGTTGGCGACTAGGATACAAAAACCAAGCTTATAAAACAAAAACAAACATCAGACAATATGCTGAAAAGTGTGATCAGCCCCCAGTAAGAATGCAGAAGTCAGTCACACCAAACCAATTCCCCTTTGAACTAAGTATCAGACTGGCTGGGGGGCTGAGTGGGTGGGGGGGGGGGGGGGGGGGGGGGCGACGTGGTATTTTAAAGACTAGAATATTTGCCTTTTGGTTAAAAGGTGATATTTTCAGGATCCTGAAAATATATACTACAAAGCCAGGGGCAACCAATTGGCATTATCCCTCAACTGCCAGGATATAAGGACATTAAAATGCCAAAAAAGTCTATTTTAACATAATTTAGTAGATATGCCACTTAGTGTGATGAATAGTCATTATATAGAACATGGCACACAAACATACCCCAGGGCTGTTTAGATTGCAAGCTCTGTGGGTTGCATGCTACACCCATCCCGTGATCTTCAGAACACCAGCCCACATCCACATAATCAATCTCTTTTACTCATTAAAATGTACATGGCAGGAGGAACAGAACTTGCCAATTAACACCTGAAGACAAGGAAGAAGAGTTTTCACAGTCTAAGCTGTAACGCGTGCTGTGCACAGCGCTGTAAGCCATTCCATGGCACTTCAGAGTGTAAGCTCTTGTGGCAAGGCCATCTAATTCACTGTGTACACTTAAAAGGATAAGATATTACTACTGACAGACCCAGAACATGATAATACTCTATATTGTACCCTCTTACACACACACACACACACACACTGTAGAGAAGACACAATAACAAGCATGCCGAGCTGTGTGTAAGCATTTACAATATATACAATTCACAGTGTCCTATACTATATAGACCAGATTATTGTTATAAAGTATCCCATGAAATGCCCTATATAGTGTAGAACACACAGACCATACAGGATACATGGAAGGCATGATGTAGAATAGATAGTGTAGGTATTGGCATACAGTACCTGTGGTTGGCACTGCCAGTGAGCAGAGCAGCACGCACACTCCAATCCCTCCAATCCAAAGCATGACTCCTGGTGATAAGCCCAGTCACACAGGGCTGCGCTAATGGTACATAGATCCTATGGGTCCTGATTCCTGGGAGCAGTGATCAAACGCAGAGAAATCCCCCCAAGAGTGTGCCCAGTCTGGGTGCCCTGTTACAATGTGCCCACCCTGGGAGCCCTGTGTTACAATGTGCACAGACCGCTCTTACAATATGCCCAGTCTGGGTGCCCTCTCTTACAATATGCCCACCCTGGGAGCCCTGTGTTACAATTGGCACAGACCTCTCTTACAATATGCTCAGTCTGGGTGCCCTCTGTTACAATGTGCCCACCCTGGGAGCCTTGTGTTACAATGCGCACAGACCCCTGTTGCAATGTGCCCAGTCTGGGTGCCCTCTGTTACGATATGCCCAGTCTGAGAGCCCTCTGTTACAATATGCCCAGTCTGGGTGCCCTCTGTTACGATATGCCCAGTCTGAGAGCCCTCTGTTACAATGTATCCAGTTGTTGGATCCTCAGTGTACAATGTATTCAGCCTTCAAGTCCTGCAGTTACAATGTATCCAATGTGGGGGTTTTCTGTTACAATGTATCCAAACAAGGAGTCCTCTGGTAAAATACATGAATCCTGGGAGCCAGGGGTTACAGTGTGTGGAGCTCAGTTATAGAGCTGGATCCAGTCAATCCAGGGACTTTTACAATGTATCCAGCCAGGAATCTCTCAGTCCCAATGTTTCCAGTGAGCTGAATGGGATTCACAATATATCCAGTGAGGATTCTGCCAGTCTTAGTGTATCCAGCCAGTTCAGTGAGGCTCACAATGTATCCAGCCAGATCAGTGAGGCTCACAATGTATCCAGCCCAGGATCGCCAGCTGCAGCTCTGGCTGTAGTGAAAGCTCAGAGCTCACTGAGAGCAGCTTCAAACTGAGCACACAGCAAAACCCAACCTCCAAATCCCTCCGCCGCAGGTGTCCTGGTCCTCTCCCAGCCCCACAGCCCCACACACACTTCCCTCACTGACAGCAGCAGCACAGACACGGCCTCTGACAATGGCCCCCGGCAGCCCTTCCTCCAGAGCCCTCTCCAGCTCGCAATGCCTTGAAGGAGGAGCGGACTACTTTACAACAAACTTCAAGGCTCTGCCGAAAGTTTGGCTTGTGCTGGCGGAGGGATCTGGCGGTCCCCTTTATTAACATGTCAATGGGAGTGTGGAGGCAGTCGCCAGGCAGCCAGTGGGGAGGTGGCAGCAGCTCTGGCGGGTGCTCCCTGGGGCACTTCACTGGCTTTTGTCTCTTTATTTATAAATTAAAGAAGAAAGGAAGGGAGGGGGGATCTGGAGCTTAAAGAATAATAATAGGCTAGTTCACACATTCACTTCACACTGGGTTCCCCAGCCCCCCCCCCCCCCCCCCCCCCTGAAAACCCCCCACAAAAAGTGTGTGGGGGATAAAGAGAGGCAGGTGTCTGCCCATCATGTCCCTGGGGCTGTTAGCATTAATTGCACTGATAGGGAGCATGCAACATCAGGCCTCACAGGCATCTTGCTGGGATAAAACCACTGGTCTATGGATGATTTACAGCCAAAAATCTGAATTATACCAGAAATGGTCAATATAAAAAAATAACAATATATTGTAATTTAATCAGCAAAGGTGCTGTGTATGTTTATTATTGTATTGTAATCACGTTTCAGCAGCGCCCCCTCCACATACTTCTGTCACCTCTAGGTATTCGTCAAAGTGTGCGTTGTCAGGGAATTCAAAGTGAATTTTACATTTTAGGCTACAAAGAGTCCATATTGGATAAATTATCCCACAGTTATTTTTTTCACTTTAGCGATCTCAGCCTTAAATTTGAAATTCACTTGGAATTTATATCCAGTTTCCCGACAAAATTCGCAATATATTGAATAACCCGGCTGATTTTATTGTTTGGATTGTTTTGTTTACCGGTTATACAGCAATGTGAAATATGCAGGTGCTGTATAAATAATAAAAATGCTGACAATAATATTAAATAAACGCTTTGTGACACACCTTCCAATTAGCTGATTTAGCTATTCCAACCCCGTCTATTGCTTACGGCTTTTTAAACGCAAGAACGTAATATAAAAGGATACATGTAAAGTCAAAATCACAACTGTACAGACTCCATACACAGTAACAATATAACAGTTGTGCCTCTGGTATCCTTGGTGCCCACCTCTGCCCACCTCTGTTTGGCAGTACCATGGTATTTTATGTGGATTCCCGTGTCATGCACTTTATGAGTGCACTCATTTCCTTTTGTTTGGGGCAGTATGAATTTTATATAGCCAACAGAACTCATGGTGCCCACGTGCCTCTGGGCACGCTACCGGTGTACCCTGCTCTGCCCCTGTAGGGTACTTTAAGCATTGTCCCTACAGGAAATTGACTGCATTGTTTTTGTCCTTTATTTGTACATGTCCATTGTTTTTGTCTTTAATTTGTACATGTCCATTGTTTTTGTCCTTTATTTCCTCTTTATTGAGACTGGTGCATTGTTTTAACACGTTTAGATGCCAACTTGGTGCCAGTTCTCCTATACATGTTTCTGGGGGGATTAGCACTTAGCACCAGCCCTGCTCAGGCTGAGGCCTAACAATGCCCATATTATTGCCTCGCTTTGATTCAGTTCGGCTCCATTCCAGTTACCCCCATATATATCTTGAGGGAGATTTATCAAGTGCTATTCTGGTACAAAGTGCTAAATGTAGACAGAAACTCTATTGGTATCCATGGTGATGGCTCTTTATCACTTTTCCCCAGAATATAACCTAAGTGACAGGCCGAAGACGCTTAACATTAATGTAATGTTTCCACCTTTCTGCATATCTTTTGATTTTAACTCATATTTGTCTCTAGCTCACTAGAACAGATTCCATGTGTGAACCTGGCTGCATCCTCCATTGAAAGGTCACTGTAAATTCTGTAGCTGTTTCATCTCATTCAGCATTCTGGCACCTTCCCTCCATTCAGCACAAAACTATTTTTAGCATTTCCGCAGGAACCCATCCCCTCGGTGGTGCTTGGGCTAATTAGGAAGCATTACCCTAAGCACCAATGGAAGGCTGTGATTGGCTGAGAGTGTCAGGTGACCGCTTTCAGCCTATCACAATGTTTATTGCGTGTTAGAATTGGTATGGCTACAAGGAAGTGTGTAAACTCTGCCTTAACCACACCTCCATTGTGGATGGGGCCTTGGCTGCTAGGAACCCCTATTTATTGTTAAATTGCTTGAAAATGGTTTAGCACTGAATAGAGGGACAGCACCAGAGGACTCCAGGCACTATAACCAATTCAATAAGACACAGTGTCTCTTTAAGTGACTTTTTTAGTCTGAGTTCGAGGCTGATTGTTCTGTGCCTTAAAGGGACACTATAGTCACCTGAACAACTTTAGCTTATTGAAGCAGTTTTAGTGTATAGAACATGCCCCTGCAGCCTCACTGCTCAATCCTCTGCCATTTAGGAGTTAAATCCCTTTGTTTAAACCCTAGTCACACCTCCCTGCATGTGACTTGCACAGCCTTCCATAAACACTTCCTGTAAAGAGAGCCCTATTTAGGCTTTCTTTATTGCAAGTTCTGTTTATTTAAAGGGACACTCCAGGCACCCAGACCACTTCTGCCCATTGGAGTGGTCTGGGTGCCAACTCCCACTACACTTAACCCTGCAAGTGTAATTATTGCAGTTTTTTATAAACTGCAATAATTACCTTGCAGGGTTAACTCCACCTCTAGTGGCTGTCTACTAGACAGCCACTAGAGGGAACTTCCTGCTCTATAGCACAGATTATCTGTGCTAGAGCGTCGCTGGACATCCTCACGCTGTGTGAGGACCTCCAGCGTCACTCAAATCCCCATAGGAAAGAATTGAAATTCGTTTTCAATGCTTTCCTATGGGGAGACCTAATGCGCATGCGCGGCATTGCCGCGCATGCGCATTAGGTCTCCTTGGCTGGTGGGTGGGTTCAGTCTCGCCAACCGGCCGACGGAGTAAGAAGGAGGAACGGCGCGGAGGAGGAGACAGCGACGAGTGACATTGTCGCTGCCTCAGGTAAGTGACTGAAGGGGTTTTCACCCCTTCAGTAACCGGGGATTGGGAGGTGGGAGGGAGAGGGACCCTCCAGTGCCAGGAAAACGGATTGTTTTCCTGGCACTGGTGATTTCCTTTAAGATTTTCTTATCCCCTGCTATGTTAATAGCTTGCTGGACCCTGCAAGAGCCTATTGTATGTGATTAAAGTTCAATTTAGAGATTGAGATACAATTATTACATCTGTTTGAAAGTGAAACCAGTTTTTTTTTCATGCAGGCTCTGTCAGTCATAGCCAGGGGAGGTATGGTTAGGGCTGCATAAACAGAAACAAAGTGATTTAACTCCTAAATGACAGTGAATTGAGCAGTGAATGATCTATACACTAAAACTGCTTTATTTAGCTAAAGTAATTTAGGTGGCTATAGTGTTCCTTTAAATCATTCTGTGTTTTGCATTTCTGTAAATCTCCATTAGGTCTATTCTGGTGGAGCCAGGAACCACTGGGAGACACATTGCTTTTAACAAATATCAGACATCTGTGCTCTGTTACAACATCCCCTGCTGACGTCTGGCCTGTTTGTAGAAGTGACACAATATTCACAAGGAGGAAATTCATGAAGCACGTCCACATGGCAAAAATGGAGCCACAATCCAGCATAATAGCATGATGCACAATGTTGGGCTTCGGACGATGTGATGTAATAACTCGCCATCAGTGGATTCTGGCGCAGTGGAAAGCCATTCTCTGGTGTGACCAATCACGTCTCACCATCTGCATAGCAGGTGTCATTTTGGAAATATATATTCGACAAGCTGGTGCCCCGATATATTATCCATGTAGTGTATATAAATATTATTTCATTGAAAATGTGCATTTATGGTGTGAGAATCCTCAAATATACATGCCTTCACACGCAAAACTAAAGAAAAAATATTGTGAATCTTCTGGTGACAAGGACCCAATGATGATTAAACACAATATGAAGATGACAAACTCACAACATTTGTTAAACTAAAGCATAACACGAATATAAGAAGAATAAAATGTCAGTGTAGCTGTTGACACTGAATGTGTTATTACCTAAAATGCGAACTAATAGATAGTCAGGGGTTTTGCTAATTGTTGTACCAAATATCCAAACTGGAAAATGTATAAATTTCAGTTATTTTTGCTTTTGCAATTCTATGGTCGATTCACAGCAATTCTCGGTTTCCTTCTAGATTGTAAGCTCGTAAGAACTGTTAAATAAATGAATAAATAAATAATGAATAACTCTGAAGGGTTTGGAAACTTAGCACCAATCTATAATCAACTGAAAACCAAACTGCAACATTTAGGGTAAAATAGCCAGTCATTGACTAAAGTGGAGATGGATGTTTTTTGCAAAATCGTTTTATTTGTTCACCTTAATTTTTCAGTTTAGATTTCAAGTCCCTGCAATTTTGTGTTTAGCGAATAAACCCCAGTGAGCAAACAAAAATTTGTGGAGAATCTGGAATAACAAACTGATGCACGATAACAGAAGTGCAAAGTTAGCGGCGTTTAATATATATATTTAATATCTATCACAAGCCTTCCATGACTTTTCCTCTCGGTTAGCCCCTACCACCTCTGCTGGGAAGCTATTCTGTGCATCTAAAACGATTTCTGCAAAAAAAAAGTATACCCTGAGTTTTCTTTCTCCTGTAGATTGTAAGCTCATTTTAGAAAACATGGATGTGGTTTAATATTCGTTGCAGTGCATAGATTTGGCTTATCCCCTTCTGCTGGTAGGACAATGCGATCTGTGTGGAAGTGTGTGCATTCATTAATGATTCAGTACTGAGCTCAGACTCACCATTTCTTTGTTTCAGAATTAAGTCATAGTTTTTGCCTTTGGAGATTTAATACATAATCGAAACGAGATGAGAATTTCATGCAGATATAGGAAAATATTAAACCATATTGCAAGAAATGGGGCTCTACAGTATGATGCGCTTGTGCGAGGAAATCCTGTTAAAGGAACATCATAGTGTCAGGAGCACAAACATGTATTCCTAGAACTAAAACTGAACTAATTATTTAAGTCACCGGTCCCCTTGAAAGGCACGGGAAAGGTGATTTTACTAACCTTTTCTCCCACGATGCGCTGGGTCCGCCTCCATGGCTGAGATGATCAAATTTAGCCAATCTTAGTTTAATCGTAGCCAATCTTAGCACCTAGAGTTGTTCCGAGGCAGCAATGTAAACACGGACTTTTCTCTGAAAAGGCTGCATTTACATTAAAAAGCCTGCAGGGACAGGCTATAGACACCTTAACCTTTACATCCAAGGGACACTATTGTCACCCAGACCACTTCAGCCCATTGAAGTGTCCCTGTCCCACTAAATCCTGCAATGTACATCATTGCTGTTTTTGAGAAACTGCAATAATTACATTGCAGGGCTAAGGCTGCCTCTAGTGGCTGTTAATTAGTGGCACTTCCTGGTTGCTAACAGACGTTTGGCCCCCTAAATGATGCTGTACGTACTCACAATTAGCATGAAGGCATACAGCAACCGTTAAATCCTCATAGGAAAGCATTGAAACAATAGTAATGCTCACTGCGCTTTAGCCCCCCCCGTTCGCATGACGTCGGGAGAGGTGGCGCGAGGGCCCTCCGGCACCGGAATCAGGTAAGTGACTAAAGGGTGTTTTAACCTTTTATGAGCTGTGGGAAGGTATGAGGGAGAGGGGACCAGAGGGCTGTTCAGTGCAGGAAATACAGCTTTGTGTTCCTTACACTAAAGAATCTCTTTAATCTTAGTGGTTATGGTGACTAAATTGTCCCTTTAACTTTTTGTGTTACTGACAGTGCTGATCATTACTTAGATAGGGCCCTGTGTACCTATCACAAGCAAAAAAATGCAATTTATTTGCCATCTTTTTTTCATGTTTGGCTTCAACCCCTATCTTTTCAGATTGATTAATTTGGCCTTTATGCTAGAATATGAAATTTACTTTGCAGTAATTCATTAAGCACAACATTGTCAACTGATATTCAAACTGCAATTGGTGAATTGTCTCAAATCAGCTACTTTGGCCTGAATCTTGCAAGTTCACAAATTCATATCACTGTAGGCTGCAGTGTTCGATAAACCCCGTTGAATTCACAGACTGGCTTATTCACTAATCGGGGGAGGGAATTTAACATTTTAGGAAAAATTTGCTGAAATGAAAACAAAGCTGATTTGGAGTATTTTTCCTGTTTGACTAATTTGGACTGAAATTTTAAATTCACTTACAGGATTATTCACTAAAGTGAGAATTGTCTGGAATTTCAAGTGAATTCAAGGAGAATTTCAAATTTAAGGCCAAAATAGCCGAACTTGAAATCTTTTCCCAGTAATTTATGCAGTTTGGCTACTTTGGACTTAAGTTTAAAATGTCCTTAGAATTCACTTAGAATTCCCTACAATTCCTCATTTTAGTAAATCAATCTATTAGAATTCCCGACAATTCCTTATTTTAGTGTCTAACCCTGACATGACATTATGTTCGTACAAGTGTTGATTCAAACAATACAGTGTTGTTTTAAATGTTACTGTAATAGTTAGGCTGTACCCATTGAGAATGAGGGATGAGGATTTGGGGGAGACACTTCGTGTTAAGGGGTGCCTGGGCTTGAAGTGGAATCGATTGCCACTCATATTATTCCCATTATCAATAGGCTCAATTCTAATTGTGAAGCAAATGTAAATGTGACATTCGTTATGAAAATAAATGTAAATCAGTTAATTGGGAGACAAGTTTGTCATTAGGTAGTTTAAGAAATATGTGTATATAATATGCAATAAAAAAGTAACTGTTTTCTCATTCCAAAGTCAATGATTGTTAATTTCTACATTCATCATATCTGAACTTGCTTTTTTTCGGAGTGAGCAGGTAAAGGAACATTCTAGAACCCTAAAGCAGTTTAGCTTGCTGAAGTTTTTTTATGTCTGATGAGTGTCTCCTCTTTTTTCATTTTACAAAATGTGCAGATATCAATAGAAATCGACACTTTTATAAATTATGCTTGTTACACCCCCTGGCTGTCAATCAAACACACAACCAGTCCTATTACTTCCTGGTTTGTTTAGCTCAGTGCAACTAAACTCAAGAGGCAGCAATTGCACAGAGCACCTGCTTTGCAAAGAATTCACATTGAGCTGCATTGGAAAGTCTGTGATTGGACAGTCACAGCAAGTCTGGGCGGGGCTAGAAGGGGAGGGGTTGCAAAGGCTGTGGACAAGAGAACCGCAGGTCTCGCAAGCTGTTTTTAGATATGTCCTCAGTGAAAACGTTTTTTCATGAGGTATATCTAATATAACTATTGGAGAAATATTCCACATTTTTATTTTATTTTAACTTTTATATTCAAATTTAATTTTGCCTTAATTTTGTAATAAAAAATGTGGACCTCTCTATTTGGTATTTCATGAATAAACTCCAGCACAGAATAAGCTGGTTGTAACTCTGGTGTGTGACTATGATTTTACACACTAAAAAGTGAATTAAAGGGACACTATGGTCACCAAAACAACTACAGCTTAATGTCATTGTTCTGGTGGGTATAGCCAGTCCCTGCAGGCTTTTTGCTGTAAACACAGTTTCTTTTTTTTTTTCAGAGAAAAGGCAGTGTTTACATTACAACCTAGGAAATCCTCCACTGGCTACTCCTCAGACGACCACTAGAGGTGCTTCCTGAGTCAGTGCTGCACAGTGGCAAAAGGTGTGTAAATCACCTTGTTAACTGGAGCTAAAAGGTTATTTACACCCTGTTTCAAATTATTATGCAAATTCTATTTAAGTGTCACAAAGATTAAATATTTTGTTTTTCAGTTTAACTCATGGATGGCATTGTGTCTCAGGGCTCTTTTGATCACTGAAGACAATCTCGGACACCTGTGATGATAATTAGATTCCCAGGTGAGCCCAATTTAAGGAAAAACTACTAAAGGAGGGTGTTCCACATTATTAAGCAGAGCACCATTTTCATGCCATATGGGGAAGAAAAAGGATTTATCTGCTGCCGAAAACAGTGAAATAGTTCAATGCCTTGGACGAGGTATGAAAACATTAGATATTTCACGAAAACTTAAGCGTGATCATCACACTATTAAGATATTTGTGGCTAATTCAGAGCACAGACTGGTTTCTGCAGATAAAGGCACACTGAGGAAGATTTCGGCCAGATCCATGCATCGGATCCTGAGAGCAGCTGCTAAAATACCATTACATAGCAGCAAACAGATATTTGAAGACGCTGGTGCCTCTGGATTCCCACGGACATCAAGGTGTAGAGTCCTCCAGAGTCTTGCAACTGTGCATAAACCTTCTATTCGGCCACCACTAACCAATGCTCACAAGCAGAAATGGCTGCATTGGGCAGAAAAATACATGAAGACCAATTTTCAAACAGTCCTGTTCACTGATGAGTGCCGTGCAACCCTGGATGGTCCAGATGGATGGAGTAGTGGATGGTTGGTGGACGGCCACCCTGTTCCAACAAGGCTGCGACGTCAGCAAGGCTGTGGTGGAGTCATGTTTTGGGCCGGAATCATGGGAAGAGAGCTGGTCAGCCCCTTTAGGGTCCCCGAAGGTGTAAAGATGACCTCTGCAAAGTATGTAGAGTTTCTGACTGACCACTTTCTTCCCTGGTACAGAAGGAAGAACTATGCTTTCTGTAATAAAATCATCTTCATGCATGACAATGCACCATCTCATGCTGTAAAGAATACCTCTGCATCAATGGCTGCTATGGGGATAAAAGGAGAGAAAGTCATGGTGTGGTCTCCATCCTCCCCTGACCTCAATACTATTGAGAACCTTTGGAGCATCCTCAAGCAAAAGATCTATGAGGGTGGGAGGCAGTTTACATCCAAACAGCAGCTCTGGGAGGCTATTCTAACATCTTGCAAACAAATTCAAGCAGAAACTGTCCAAAAACTCACAAGTTCAATAAATGGAAGACTTGTGAAGCTGCTATCAAATAAGGGGTCCTATGTTAACATGTAACGTGACCTGTTAAAATGTTTAAAAAGTTAAAATGTTGTTATAAGTTTGATTGAAATAGCTTTTGATTTCAGTAAATATGCTGCAAACACAACAAACTACAATTTTCAGTTCTTTACAACCTATAAAGTGTTTTGAAACTTACTGTGCGTAATAATTTGGAACAGTGCATTGGAAGTTTTTTATGTTTAAAAAAATACTGTTATCATTAGGAGATTTGTTCAATAAAATTTGAATTGTACTCTTAATAGTTGATAACATGAGAATTATGCTGACTGTTATTTACATCAATTATTTAGGTAAATGAGAAAAATATCATTTGCATAATAATTTGGAAAAGGGTGTAGATCTGTAGTGACAGGAATACGCATTTGTATTCCTGACACTGTAGTGTTTCTTTAACGCCTTAAGGACCAAACTTCTGGAATAAAAGGGAATCATGACATGTCACACATGTCATGTGTCCTTAACCCCTTAAGGACACATGACATGTGTGACATGTCATGATTCCCTTTTATTCCAGAAGTTTGGTCCTTAAGGGGTTGAAGGGACACTATAGTCACCAGAACAACTACAGCTTAATGTAGTTGTTCTGGTGAGTATGATAGTTCCCTTCAGGTTTTTTTCATGTAAACACTGCCTTTTCAGAGAAAAAGAGGAGATGCTTCCTAGGGCAATGCTGCATAGTAGGCAGGACTGCCTTCCAGCGTCCACACGCCCTGCATGGAGACGCAGAATTTTCCTCATAGAGATGCATTGATTCATCTCTGATTGGCAAAAACAGCATTTGGCCCCGCCCCAGGGCAGATTTTAGCCAATTTTTTTAGCCTCAGGGCAGATTTTAGCATTTCCTATCTGAAAGCATTGGATTGGCTAAAAATCGGCCATTTTGAGGTGGCTAGCAGGCCAGCTTCTGGGCCCCCCAGGACAAGAGACTGGCAAGGCATTTGCAAGGGCTGTTGGGAGAGTTTTTTTTGCAAATGCCTTGTCAGCCTCGCGCTAGATACAGCGCTGTTACCACCCTAAATATAGTAAAATCTTTCCTCAATGCATCTCTATGAGGAACGTTTAGTGTCTGCATGCAGAGGGTGGATAGACTGAATGTCAGTCACACTGTGCAGCACTGCCCCAGGAAGCACATCTAACAGCCATCTGAGGAGTGGCTAGTGGAACTATCACTAAGCTGTAATGCAAACACTGCATTTTCTCTGAAGGGAATGATTCTACTCACCAGAACAAATGCAATAAGCTGTAGTTGTTCTGGTGACTATAGTGTCCCTTCAATTTTGTAACTTGGTTCTACGTTATTTAGTGTATAAACCAGTACGTGTGAATCACAGTGTGTGACAAAGTTCCCCTTAGGTTTAGACTAACTGGTTCAGGATGAACATCTCACAGCTTGGCTACGGTTTTAGGAGGGAGCTAGACTCTAGAACCAAAATTAATCTGTAAATGGTAACATGATCATCAAGTTAATGTTTAATCATGTTTAACGGAATTCCCCAATCTCCTTGCGAACTGAAAAGTCTGAGAAAGCAGTGAATCTACTGGACCAAACTAAATAAACTAACAGATTTGTGGACTTTTAGGAAGACCAAACAAAAAAAATCATCAACAACCTGGATTAGAGGGAAATATGAGATTGTATTGATTCACCACGAATCAGGAATTCCAAGTGACATGGCTCTGAAAAACAAATGCTAAATCTGTCCCACGCATTTCACCTCTTACGTGGGGCTAAATCATAGTCCACCAAAACAACTAGGATTATAGGACAGTGTTTAAAGTTCCACTATTTTGGCTTTAAATTTGCAATTCACTTTGAATTAACCCCAATTTCCCACTAATTCACACTATAGTGAATAAGCCGGATAGTCTTCCCGAGTTTGTAAAAACCGTGCAAGACAAAAATAATCTAACACTGAGGCAGCAGCAAAGATACATTTAAAACGAGTGGTAGGTGTCTCGTAAATATGATAAATGTCTGCATGACACGTGCTGGCAGAGACATAGACGTGTCGTGAAAATTGTTTTTAAAAATAAACAGCACAGGCCGTGGCTGCCAATAAGAATCACAAGTTTAAACGGTTTGAAGATCATTGGAGCTAGCGTGGCATTTAAAAAAAACAAAAAACATTTCAACTCCGGAAAATTCCACATTGTATTTTACGTTACCTGTATTTTCTCTCTTTTTTTTTTGAGGATTTGAAAGAAAACACACTGTCCTTCAATTCATAACTCGAATTGCCAAACAAGTGATGCTATGTTTAGATTCCTTGCCCGGACTTGTCCTCACGTCAAGCAAACATTCTGATTTTTAGAGTAAGTGCCAAGATGTACATTGAAAACATGAATGATGGCTCTGAATCTCCCAGGAAGTAGTATTTTTTTCCTGGGAACCATTAAAAACCTAAAATAATGTAATTTTTTTTATGTACACTTACACTTGCAAATCATTTTTTGTTTTTAAATAGAAAGTTGAAAAAAAAGCATTGCAATTTTTACTCATCAGATAAGTTATATATGAATGTGTAAAAATCATAGTATTATACCATTTACCTGAATGTTGTTTATTAAACCCAGATTAGCCTTGGGCTGTCTTCAGATACAGTTCCTGTTTCCAACTGTGTATTCCACTACATAGCAAAAGAAGAATTAATACCTGCCAACAGTCACGGATATCCTGGGGAAGTCCCTACACCTGGTCAAAAATATAATGCTGTCTGAGAATTTCCCAAACCTGTGACTATCTTCAGTAATATATTATTGTACCCATCAAGTGTGTGTAATGTGGCTCATACACGATATATTTAAGGCTCATATACCGAATGTAATATTTTACAGTTTAGCAGATATGCCAAGAAACACAAAAAACAGACACAGCTTCTATGGTGTAGTATACTTTATTAGAACATAAAGAACACAATATACTGTATATAGTACATATAGTATATAAAAAACATTGAACAGAAAATATGAATATTAAAAAAATATATATATAGTAAACGAACGAATGAAGGATAGTGGATACCACCTGTGTCACTATAACTAAGAAACAGCGCCCAGGTGTGTCCGACTATCGTTAGCACCAAATCGAGACTCCAGGGGTCTCTCAGGGCTTAACCCAAGTATAAACTAGACCAAAAATGTTTTAATAACTACCTTTATCTCCAGGTGATACAGTGATTCCTCAACACTCTATGTGTTGGGATTATACGTATCTATTTGTTTGCTCTTTTTTTGTCTAGTTAAATATATATATATATAAAAAATATTTAGAATAACCACCACACAACCTCCTATATTGTCATCTGCTATTGGAGCGTATTAAGGGTAAGATGAATGTAAGCATGCATGACAAATAGCATAAATAAATGCAAGCCCGTAGATATGCACATTAAAAGGTGGTAGTGGTGAATATAGCTGTTAAGCGCGGAGAACGCCAATACAAGTTGAATTCGTGAAGTCCTCCGAGAGAAGGTCCCACCGGCTGCATGCCTAGCCACTCTGGGAACTATGGCTGTTGCGGAGTCTTACAAGGGAAATGAAGAGTCTGTGATTCAGAGATCATTCGCTCCTACGCGTTTCATGAATATGCACTCTCTGCTTTAGGGACACGAACGATCACCGCCTTCTTCTCTGTAGGCTGTCACAGAGTTTATGACAGTGATTGACAGGGAGCTAAGATGGAGGCGCCCAGTTACAGGATAAAGAGGTGTGGATTCCTACATTTAATTTTTTAACCTAACAAATACACGTGTTAAATATAGGTATAAGTAAACGTAATATTGAAAATCCTAGGACGTTACAGTTTTCATTCAATGCTGGCAATTTAACATGTTGAACATTAATAATTATTAAGGAAGAATACAAAATAATTAACTCTCTCCCACCCCAGGAGATACAGCCATCAGTTTGGGCAACGCATTCTTCTCCAGTCGAGTGGCCAACGCTTTATATCTTGAACACAGAACTAATTTAGAAACAGTTCATTTTATCTGGAGTGCTGTAGGATAACGGCCGCAGTGCAGACAGCAAGCAGCCTCTGCCATTTATTAAACGTAGATCATTACCACCTACTTGAACGCTTTCAGATAAGTTACTAAGAAAAGAGAATGATTAGTACTGTCAGTGACCCTTTACTTACTTGGGGTTAGAGATTAATCCTTTGATAATTCAGACCCACATGGAGTGAAGGTGATACACTCTTTGCAAGTCTTCATTTTGGGCAGCTTGCAGTTTGTCTAGACTTTTTACATTTGTGGATAAGATTCATTGGTTTAACCTGTTCATCGGCCCTGAAAACGCCACTAAAGCAGGGGGTGATGGGTAATGTTTTGCCTTCTCCAATTTTGCTGGAATGGGTGACCCTATGTTATGGCCATTCGTCTGGAAAGGGAACCAGGTTTAAAATAATTAGATGTTTCTGGACGAAACTCAGAATCTTAAAACAAACAAAACAGCTGCTTTATTTCTAATTTTGATTGTTTTGTAATTCGGTCAAACGCGATGTGGAGTTACTGCGTTCTACAGAACAGAATTCATACAGCCCACCGATCCCCTAAAATTCAGACAAAGCGCGATTTGTTTAGAAGCAAATGCAGAAGCCGACTAATTTCTAAGTGTTTATCATTGCAGCAAATTCTACTGTATATCTGTGTGCAACTGGAGTTTACGGTATTGGCTAGAATGTAAGCTCATTGAGCAGGGCCCTCCACCTCTCTGTTCCTGTACGTCCAGTTGTTTGGTTACAATTACATGTCTGTTAGTCCACCCACTGTACAGCGCTACGGAATCTGACGGCGCTATATAAATAATAAAATAATAATATACAGCAAACTGAGACAGATAGACAGAGGACACAGGCAGACAGAGGATAAATATACGAATATCTATTATATATCTATCTCTATCCATCCATATCTATCTATCTATCCATCTATCTATCTCTCCGTCTATCTATCTATCTCGCTCTCTCAATCTCTGTCTGTCTCTCTCTCTCTCTATATATATATATATATATATCTTCCTCTGGTACCCTGCACACACACTTTCAAATGCAAAACATTGCCGGGTGCAATAAAGCCATAGCCAAATATTATAAAAATAATGAAATAAGGCTTGCACTCACGGTCTTTAAAGTTAAAAGGTTTCTTCTTTATTCCAAAAGTTTAAAACATGAAGTTCGTCATCAACGTTTCAGCCATCGTCCGTGGCTTTCATCAGGATCAGTTCAGCATAAACCTTGTGGCTTTATGCTGAACTGATCCTGATGAAAGCCACGGACGATGGCTGAAACGTTGATGACGAACTTCATGTTTTAAACTTTTGGAATAAAGAAGAAACCTTTTAACGTTAAAGACCGTGAGTGCAAGCCTTATTTCATTATTTATATATATATATATAGAGAGAGAGAGAGAGAGAGACAGACAGAGATTGAGAGAGCGAGATAGATAGACAGAGAGATAGATAGATGGATAGATAGATAGATAGATATGGATGGATAGAGATAGATATAAGATAGATAGATAGATAGATAGATTGAGAGAGCGAGATAGATAGACAGAGAGATAGATAGATGGATAGATAGATAGATAGATAGACAGATATATATATATAGATATATAGATAGATAGATAGATAGATAGATTGAGAGAGCGAGATAGATAGACGGAGAGATAGATAGATGGATAGACAGATAGATAGATAGATAGATAGACAGACAGAGAGATAGATAGATGGATATATATATATATATATATGGATGGATAGAGATAGATAGATATATGATAGATAGATAGACAGACAGAGAGATAGATAGATGGATATATATATATATATGGATGGATAGAGATAGATAGATATATGATAGATAGATAGACAGACAGACAGACAGGCAGATTAGATAGATGGTCTTAGTGCATAGCTATTTTTTGAAACAGGTGTACTAGTGACTTTCCATCAGCAGATTCTGTAAAACAGTTTGACTGTGAATTTAAGAGTCGCTCTTGATGGGGTCTCTGCACCTTGACATCTCTGCTGTCACTGCTGAGGGTGGAGAGGCATCGTGTTTGTGTCCTCGCTGTAACACATCAACCCGTGTCCTTTACCACCTTCTTCCACTCAAGCTGCTTTGAATTACAACTCCCATTATGCACAAGTAGCTCGATTTATGTAAAATGCCCTGCGTGGATACTGCTGTCTGGCTTTACAATTACAATTATCCATATAGCGACAACATAGTCCTCAGCGCGGTACAACTGGTAATCAAGATAAATATTTAATTGTAACAAAACAAGTATGACATAGAGGAACAGTAAGGGAAGAGTGCTCTGCCCAAATGAACTTACAATCTAAAGATTCACAGGGGAATCTGCCATTCTACCACAGAATGGTGGGTGGTCCTTCTCTTTATCCTACAACGGAGGACACGGAGAAATGATACCCAACCTCGTAACAGATGCAAGACAACGGCTTGAGCTAGCTTGCACATGTGCGCTCCAACCGCACCGAAACAAGCCTGGGAAAGTCATACGCAGCCCAAAGAGATTCCACCGTACATTTTAGAAATAACATGACTGATAATCCCTACATTGTTTTCATTAAAGCCAACAAGACGGTTTTGTGAACTAGAGTAAACATTGTATAAATATGCCCAGACTTTGCACATCTGCCAAATGTTTCCCTAAAAGCTCTAGGGACACGAAGGGGTAGGAAAGCTAAGTACAGCCAGCATTTGGACGCACACCATTCCCCCTCCGCAGTCCGAAGAGAATTTGGCTCAACTCAGGCCTTGTATACAGTGGCAGTGTGAGAATGTTGGTTTAAAAAAAAAAAAGAAAAAGATTTGCCTCGGGCTGGTCTAAGCTGTAGTTTATGTTTGTAAGAGGATTGCTCTGCTGTAGCAAAAATAAAGAAGAGGGGAACACGCTTTAATGTACAAAAAGAAAGAGTATCACAGTCAAGAATAACAGTTTTTTTAACCACTTTCATGGCGTCTGGTCAGAGACTTTTTAAATGGGATAATTACTTTTTTCTTTTGGATTTTATCTTTGGAGGTCGAATCGTGTATCAGGAACGGGAAGATGTGCGGATGCAGGACTTGAGTCTCTAACACTAATCTTGAGCTTTCAAATCTGAGTCAATCCGAGGGAATCTCAGCAGGTTTATTATCTGGAGACAACTCGAGAATGATCACTTCTAGTAATAAATAATGTGACTAGAAAATGGGGCATAATAAAAAATAAAAAGATCCTTTAATAATATAATAAAAATGTAACATTCTTTTTATTTTTTATTATGCCTCATATGAATTTCTCTTGTTTTCTGCAAATCCCCAGTTTCTCCAGGAATCAGGAAGTGGCTGAGAGTTTGAGAGTTCTCCAGCTGTTTCCACTGGCAATACTGAGCATATAGCATATACACTGAATAACCTAGGAGTAATATCAGTTCAAAACTCATAATACATAGATGACGTGGCTCTAACTAAGGCAGTATATAGTGATCTTAGGAAGATGCAGTTTTAGGCCTCTTGACACCCCTTACATTTTGTTTACCATTCAAAGGGGGTACTAACTTTCTTACTGGATATATATATATATATATATATATATATATATATATATAGCTGTGGTAAAGGTCTACGACAGAGGTTCCCAAACTTTTTAGGTTCAAGGTGCACTTAATATTTAACACACACTGACACATCCACACACCTCGACACACTCATTCACACATCCTGACACACAGATACCGTCTTCCTGAGACATAAAAACACTGACAAATGCACACACCATGACACACAGATACACACACTGACATATGCACGCACTTTGACAAAGATACACACACACACACACACACAATCTGTCATACACATAAACACAAACATGTTATAATTTTTATATTTGCAGCCACCCTGCTGTTAGCTTAACTTTTGGCTGGCTTGGAGTCCTGGCTGAGGCTGATGGAAGTGAGCATACAGAAGCTTACTCCAGCCTCAACCAGGGCCAGACCTTTCTATTGGCCAATTAGGGAACCACCTAGGGCGCTGCTAAAGCTTCCTCCTAGCCTGCTGATATCACAACTTATCACTGCTTCATTGCTCAACAGAAGCCCGGGCGGGCGCCGCAGTCCTTTAAGAGCCTGACCAGGCTACTGTTGAGAAATAAAGCAGTGATACCCTTTGGGTAGCGTTAAAGGAATGGGCCATCTGATGGACCCTGTGACTGTGCGGGTCCCAATGCATTGCAAACGTTTTGCTGCATGAGTGTTAATTTTGTCAACTAAACTTTCATTCGGATGACTAAAATACGACAAAAACCAAAATGGCTTTGTAGTCAAAAGACTATGACTAAAACTAAATTGAAATTTGCTGCCAAAATTAACACTGCACAGAAATGCTGTGAAAGGGGCAAAAGAGACAGACTGGGGCTTGGGAGAGAGACACCTAGAGGGGCTGGGAGGACACAAAGAGACACAGAGAGGCTGTGGAAGGGGCAAAAGAGACAGACCTGGGCTTGGGAGAGAGACACCTAGAGGGGCTGGTGGGACACAAAGCGACACAGAGGCGCTGGGAAAGGGGCAAAAGAGACAGACCGGGGCTTGGAAGAGAAACACCTAGAGGGACTGGGGGGACACAAAGAGACACAGAGGGGCAGGGGAATGGGCAAAAGAGACAGATAAAGGCTTTAACTGAACCCATTAGATTTTAGTTGTGTCAACTAAAATCTTCTTTTTAGTCAAGTTTAGTCGACTAAAACAATTCAAATGGCTAAAATACAACTAAAACTAAAATGGCTTTTTAGTCAAAAGACTATGACTAAAACTAAATTGAATATTTAGTAACACTGTGCGGTACCCCTGAATGTCAGTCACGGCGCTCCAGGGTACCGCGGCACACATTTTGTGAACTGCTGATCTATACACCAAAACTGCTTCATTAAGCTAAATTTGTTTTGATGCTTAGAGTATCTGTTTATAAAAATTATCTAAAAATTAGACAAAAAGTAAACCAGATGTAAAGTTATCAACCATAACTAACTGTAACCTAACCTCAACGTTACTACTTGCTTGTTCAGGTGTCTGGAGTGTCCTTTTAATATTTTCAGGTCTCACCTCCTGCTGATGACCCCAACCTCTCTCCCACATTACATTCTTTACAAGGGTGAAGTAAGAGATCATAGAGCCTGGAGAACTAGTGGACCTCTGCTAGCAGTGACCCCTTTTCCACGTCCCTTCTCTTATTCCACACCGAGGACACATCCTGCCACCCAGTATGTTGTAAAATGTATCAGATTTCTAAAATAAAATATATGTAACATAAAATGAAATATTTATATGAAAGTAGAACTTTTAAAAAAATGTTGCCCACTATAACAAAAATCGCATTAATAAATATGACATTAAGTTCTTTTTTTTAACAGCAAATTATGCAATGTTATTTTTGATCACTTAATTATATTAGTATTTTGTTTCTTATTTTTTTTTTCAATATTTTGTTCTTTGTTTTTGTTTTGTTGCTAAATTAAATTGACTGTCACACCCTTATTTAAAATAGGTGTTATTCCTTTCTAGAAAAATAATAAATATTCTGATTTTTTTCCTCTTTTTATTTATTTCCAAGCTCATTACACCTTTCAAACAAAGGGGTTATATATCTATATTTATGCCATGGCTATTAATTTACAAATTATCTGAAAAAAATATTAAATTTAATAAAAAAAAAAAATGTAATTTTGTTTTGCTTTTACAATGTGTATTATAGGGGTCATATATATATATATAAAAGCAAAAAATATATATATATACTTTCTTCCAAAAAGGATGCAGCACTCTCGGATTTAAAAGTCCAAAATGTATTAATACGAAGTTAAAAACTATCAACGTTTCAAATACCTGGGTATTTGATCCTGATGAAATTTAACTTCTTATTAATACATTTTGGACTTTTAAATCCGAGAAGGCTGCATGCTTTTTGGAAGACTAGATACTACTAGCCTTGGCATGCTAGCTCCCGGTTATCAAGGGATTACAGAGTGCAAGAGCATTTTTCATTTCTTTCCTATATATATATATACATACTATGAGCACATCTTTTAAAACCCTCCAGAATTAGGACTGCTACTGTTAAAGTGCAGGACAAAGTACTTGACTCATTTTATCACTCCTAGTCCCACCATTAATCTAAACCATCAGGTAGCCTCTAAGATAGCAAAAAAAAAAAAAAAAAAGCAGGAAATAAGGAGTATCAGTTAATTGTTTAACATGGAGTTGAACCCGTCTCAGATACCAAATGATCTGGTTCAAGCAGAGAAGGGAAATAATCCTGAATGGGCAGGTCTGGGATAATATTTCCCATGGGAAAAAAAAAGTGTTTCTTCCTTAAAATAAAAAAAAAAAAAATAGATTCTGAGCGGAATAAGGAAAAATAAAGAGATTTCTGGCAAATTGTGTTCAATGATCTGAGTGATTCATTCATTTGTATTAATCACCTTTGACTCTTGCTTAATACATATCATCGCTGAAAGAGGACCGTTTACTATATTGCTAAAAATAAACCATTTAACGGACAATATGTATAAAGAAACGTGGAAAGGAGTAGGAACAGATTGAGATTTTTTTTGTTAATTATTAATATACCATATCTTTTTTTTTTTTTTTTTTTTACAAGTTTTTTGATGGGAATATATTTTACTTTATAAAGGGAATTCTAACTTTTCTAAACATATTTTTTGGTTTGAATAAACAAAATAATAATAATGATATTTGGAAATGTTTTGATTTTTTTTAATAATTATAATACTTTTCATTATAATTGGAGACTTTTGTGTTTTTCACCAGTTTTGTACATCTTCCTCTTTCTGTGATGACTGAGAGGTGTAAAGGGCAGGGCTTATAAACATGAATGACAGGGAGCTAAGATGGACACACTCGGGACCAGGACAGTGGTCAATACAGAGGTATAGATCTCATTTTATATTTCATACTTGTTAAATAGAGTGTTCTGTACTATAAGACTTGTAGTGAGATAAAACTCTCCAAAGATTAATGCAAATCCAAAAACTAATGTTTTGCATCACCTGCATATCGCAAAAAGTTGCTTCGAAAAAGTCCACTTAGAGCAAAATAACCTCAGTGGAATAATTTTTCCACAGGTCTCCCAGAATTCCCAGCTAAATCTGCAAATGACCGCAGACAGGCATTGTGTTTCAGACTTTATTCTGCATTTGTGCAGGCACCCTAAGCAAAACCTGTGCTTTCTCAAAAAAAAAAAAAGACATGTGACCAGAAACCAACCGTGACCTGTACAATTTTGACCTTTTGTGTCTCACACCAGCATGGTGCTTGTTTTGGTCTAAGTATAGATCAACATAATATTGAAATTCCTTTGAAGTGACAGATTCCTTTTAAACTGGATTCACTAAGCTGAGAACCAAACAGTGCCGGGATAATGCCTTTTTACATGGCATTTCGTTTTCTATAGTGAAGACAGCCAATGAGAAATAGAATCTTTGCCCTGCTTTTCTCCCATTGGTCGAATAGATTCTAATTTGGAACTCTAGGTTGCTGATACAAAATTAAAAAAATACATGTTTGTGTGCGTATATACGTATTTAATTGGCTATTTATTTATAGCCTGTTACGGCACTTGTTTTATATAAAATCTGTTTATTTGTGAAAATCTGTGTGGTCACTATAAATATTCGTTTCCTCTCTCCAATTTAAAAAAAACAAAAAAAAACCCCAGTAGATATGGTATATTATGGAAACACTGAGGGCTCGTTTCCTGAGTTAAACAGCTCAGCTGAACATCAGGAAGTTCTCAATGCGATGTCAGCTGTGGATATTGAAGGAAGTGGGTGTGATCACAGTTTAAGGGGAAAAAAATAACATGTTTTATTATCTTAGAAGAATTAGTAAAATATCATGGAAACAATGCTGGTGAATGAAGGCCTTGCTTTTGTTGGCATATATTGACTTTAGGATGCGTGTAAAAAACGTGTTATTACAGGGGAGCTGTGACTTGCCGGGAATTTTAATTTTATGTTTACGTATCCCCTGTTTTAACAAATATGGATAAAAAATTTCAAAAATAAAATAAAAAATAAAACAGAAACAATATTTTTGTTTCTCTTTCCCGTTTGCATTGTATGCCCTGGCTGTGCCAGGTTTGAATATGGTTAATATGTTAATTGTTAAAGGGGAACTATAGTTGTCAAAACAACTTTAGCCTAATGAAACAGGTTTAGTGTATACATCATGCCTCTGCAGTCTAACTGACACTTAAGTGTTAAATCCCCTTTTTCTGTTTCTATTTATGCAGGCCCTATCCACACCTCCCCTGACTGTGACCTAAATCAATCTATTTCAGTTTCATTTTGTTACATTTCTCTCTTAATGTGTTAGTTTTTATCACACTATAAAAATGAAATATAAAGGGTTATAAATGCAATAGAGCTAATTATCAGGGTCTTATTTTCTATAAGGTAGGTTTGTCCGCCATCAAACTTCATTTTAAGGGTATGTTACAGTGCTGGGCATCTCCCTTGGTAAAAATAATTGTGTTTGCTCACTTTCCACATTTCATACCTACAAAGTATCCTACGTTTGCAGAACAGTCCTGATTTACAATCTATAAGGATATGATTTTTTCGAATAAGTGGCTAACACACTGACCTATGGTTTAGATAGTTAATATGAACGCTAAAATTCAAGTTTTTATAACTTCAGGGGTTAAACCAAAATGTTGTTTTACCAAATGTTGTTGGATATCACCCCACCCCTTGATCATTTGTGGTTTTCTTCTTCTAACACACACCTGCTATTGTTTTGTTGTAGCTCCCTGCCCAATATCTAATGCCTACAAGGCATTAGATCACTCCTGCTCACCCTCTCCCTTCTTATTCAGAGCTGTAGAGACCTCATTCATGAGCCGCCCAGTGCAGAAAAGCAATATGGATTATGCAGTGTGCTACAGACTATTATATCACATTCCGAACATCAAATCACAGCAAAAAAAGTCTGTACTAAGATTTCAAATTCACTTTAAATACACAATTGACGTCTCTGTGAATAACCCTGTTAAGTGTGAGTTAAAGGAAAGTCAAAGTGACCACAACATGTATTTTAAGTTTTAAGACAAAAAAACAATATCTGCAAATACTCTAAATTAGTGGTTTTCCATTTAACGATTTAGGCCTAAACTTTGAAATCTAGCTTACAATTTGAATTCCGTATAAATCACACTTTAATGGTTAACCGTGAGAGGTATAGACTGTGTGTTAGAACTTTGTTTAATAAATGGACTATGATGAAGCCTCCATACAGGTTGTGAAATGCGTGGGACAAATTGTGCGCTTGTTTTGCTGTGCCATGTCACAATAAAGTTTGTTGTAAGAAAAAACTCTCTCCTCCGTAATAACAATCTTTATAAAGCTGTCTGGATTCAAACGCATGCATACATTGCTACGTGAAAGATAAATGGACATGATTGGATTCACATTTAAAATAATAAAAAGCATACTGATAGTGTTATTCAACAATGTGTAAATCATTGGTAATTCAAAGTCAAATTCAAACTGGAAAATCATTTTTTTACATTTTCCAATTTGGCACAAAATTTAAAATTCAATTAAATTCAATGCATTTGAATTAACTTTGCATTTCCAGTAAGTCATAATTCAGTGAATAACACTGATAATCTGCAATTGTAAAATATCTGATTTAGAAAATAACAGTCATTTTTAAAGCTAAGTAATTATTGTTGTTAGAAGCTGTCTCAACAGGATTTGTAATAAAAAGCAAAGCGTCGGACTCGGACATCATCTTAGTGTATTAAATTGTCTGGTTTTAGAGCCTGGTTAGATGTTTCAAGGCTTTTTGCCAACTACGAAACTGTGACAAAGATATTTTCTCTGTCTGGACTATTAGAGAATATGCCAACTGGAAATACCATATTCTCTACACTATATAAAAGTTGCAAGTTAGTCTTATAGTGTCGGAAAAATAAACCGTCCAGAACTCTTAGTCATATAAACACCTCATTAAAACCACCCTTTCATGTAAAATATGTTCTCCTATACAAATATGGAGGTTTGCTAACCAGCTGCAATGTGATTGCGGACCTGAAGGTGAAATTACTAATGTCTGAGAATTATTTACCATCTGCTGCTGACCCATGCACCTTTTAGCTTAAACCTCAACGACATGAGTTGGACTTGGGCCAAAAACAATAGTCAATTGCGTTTACTCCCTTCCTCTCCCAGTCATCCAAATGGCCAAATTATTTCAGTCAACAAATTAGAAACAAAAAAACAAGACTCTAAAAACAGAGGAGGTTGGGTCGATTTAGCGTAAGCAGATGTTTTGCTGATTGAGCGAGGGGGATAGGTGGCAAGGAGGCCACACAGCTTGCGTCAGAGACTAGGGGCATGCACATGTGTGATGATGTTTTTGTGTGCGTGTGTTGAAGTATCTTCTCCCGTCATCCACCTGGCTTTCTTTTTTTAAAGGGATAGAGGACTGTGGTCCTAGGTAGCTAAATGGAGAGCGACTCAACGTGATCTTGAAGAGTAACCTGATTTTCAAAGCCACAAGTTCTTCAGAGTTTCTCGAAGCTCTCTTGGATTCAGGGTCCGCAGCCGGGGGATGAGTAAGATTCAACTAGTCCCTCCTGAAGTGACCTGTTCTAAGCAACTTTCAACCAGAGCGCTATTGGATTTTCTGGGTTCCTAGACCAGTACTTTGCTGCAGAATATTTTGGCGCTATAGAAATCATTGTAATTATTATTATTATTATTACATTTATATAGCGCCAACAAATTCCGTAGCGCTTTACAATGGGTGGACTAACAAACATGGAATTTTAACCAGACAAGTTTGACACGCAGAAACAAAGGGGTTGAGGGCCCTGCTGAATGAGCTTACATGCTTGAGGGAGTGGGGTAAAGTGACACAAAAGGTAAGGGAAGTATTAGTGAAGTAGATTGGTAGAATAGTACTCAATGAAGACTTAGTGTAGGGTTTTGGAGCCATTAACAGTTTAATTGATATGGACCCAGCCCCCCTCAATTCCCCCCCCCCTCCCACTCCCAACCTTCAGCTCCTTGGCATGCCTCCACCCCAACCTAGTGATGGAACTAATGTAGAGAGGGCCTGGTGCAAGAATTTTTTTTGGGTCTCCCCTCTAGCGCAAGAGTGGAGAAAAGATAGATACCCATCCAACTCCTACGATGCTATGCTAGCTGGGGTGCGCAGCATACATTTATAGTGGAGAAAGTCCTCCAGCAGTGTTCAGCAGCTCTGGACCGTTTTTGGAGGTATCAAGTCTGTTTGGTGTGCCAAGGTTGTAGTTGGGGGCACTTTATCCGTTTAAGTGTAGGAGGTGCCATGATGTCTAGTTGAGAGGAGAGGGTGGAATTATAGAAGGAGATAGCAGAGCTAGGACAGGTGAGGTTTGAGATAGGTAAAATGAGAGTTTGGAGGTTAGTGGAGAAGTTCTCTAAGTCAAGACATTGGAGTTTTCTGTGATGTTGATATGCAGAGGGTGGTGTCAGTTGGGTCCTGGTTGTACTGATGTCAAAAGTCAGCAGATGGTGGTCAAATAGAGGAAAAGGAATATTGGAGAGATTAAAGGCGGTACAGAGGTTAGTGAAGGCGAGATCAAGAGTGTTTCCTGCTGTATGGGTTGCTAAATTGGACCATCGCGTGAGGCCAAAGGAGGAGGTTACAGAGGGCAGACGAGAGGCATCAGTGCAGTTGGGGTTGTTAATTGGGACGTTGAAATCCCCAAGTATAAGGGAAGGAGAGCTAGATGAGAGGAAGTGAAGTAGCCAGGAAAAAAAGTGCTTAATTGTAGCCCACCAAAACATAAAGAGGCAGAAGTAGCGCTATCAGGGGGGGAAAGCCAAGCCAGGTCTCTGTGAGTACTAGTAGTGTGAGTGAGTTTGAGATGAAACGGTCGTGTATGGCTGTTGATTTCAGATTGCTGCAGACAGCGCGGGCATTACAGAGTGCACACTGAATGTTGGCAAATGATGGTAAAGGGCAGGGTATTGTGATGAGGTTTGTGGGGTTTCTGGTTGACTTAGCGTGTGATTGAGGGAAGGCAATCTTCTGCACTAGATGATGTAGCTTGTCACGTTATGAATTGCTGGCTATATTATGACCTGCATTTACAGGCACACCATAACCCTTTCTGTGGTATTCCTAAACTATTCTAATCCCATTCTTAAATCCCTCCAAACACTTCCCCCCTAACTAATCATGCACTTCACTCCTCTGCTAATTCTGACTCTGGCTTCCTGTCACCTTTCAAAAATCCAGTTCTGAAACATTGGCACTAACATATAAATATGTGAAATACTCCACCCTGTGTTACATTTCCTTTCTAACCCACAAATACACTGTTACATTCCATAACACACACAGACACACATACAGACACACATACATACAGACACACACATACATACAGACACACAGACACACACACACACACACACACATACATACATACAGACAAACATACACATACAGACACAGACACACACATGCAGACACAGACACACATACAGACACAGACACACAATATCAATGCATATTCTGTATGAGACAGCATGACCTGCATCTTCTCTAATTAGTATAAATATTTTTATAAGCGACATCACATGAAAAGGCTTCGTGTACAGCCCTCATCTGTTTAAAGAAACTGTGGGCGTATCATGGAAAACACTCATTCACATTGTTTATATATGTTAGACAGACAGGTAGGTAGATAGATAAACAGATAAGCAGACAGATAGCTCTAAGTCAATCAGTAGCTCCCCATTTACAAACAATATGTATGTTTTTCAAGCCATATTGTGAAGCGGGAGCCATAGGCGTGTGCAGCCTATTGCATTAGGGAGTGCACCCTAAAGCACAAGCACACGCCGCGTATATATATGTATGTATGTATGTATATGTCTATCTATCCTTTATCTATCTATCGATCTTTATATCGATCTTTATATCTATCTATCTATCTATCTATCATCTATCTATCTATCCATCTATCTATCCTTTATCTATCTACCTATCTACCTATCTATCTATCCTTTATCTATCTATCTATCTATCTATGTATCTATCTATCTATCCTTTATCTATCTATCTATCCTTTATCTATCTATCTATCTATCTATCTATCCTTTATCTATCTATCCATCTATCTATCCTTTATCTATCTACCTATCTACCTATCTATCTATCTATCTATCCTTTATCTATCTATCTATCTATCTATGTATCTATCTATCTATCCTTTATCTATCTATCTATCCTTTATCTATCTATCTATCTATCTATCTATCTATCCTTTATCTATCTATCCATCTATCTATCCTTTATCTATCTACCTATCTACCTATCTATCTATCTATCCTTTATCTATCTATCTATCTATCTATCTATCTATCTATCTAGGTATCTATCTATCTATCTATCCTTTATCTATCTATCTATCTATCTATCTATCTATCTATCTAGGTATCTATCTATCTATCTATCTATCTATCTATCTATCAATCTTTATATCTATCTATCTATCTATCTATCTATCCTTTATCTATCTATCCATCTATCTATCCTTTATCTATCTACCTATCTACCTATCTATCTATCCTTTATCTATCTATCTATCTATCTATCTAGGTATCTATCTATCTATCTATCTATCTATTGATCTTTATATCTATCTATCTATCTATCTATCTATCTATCCTTTATCTATCTATCAATCTATCTATCCTTTATCTATCTACCTATCTATCTATCCTTTATCTATCTATCTATCTATCTATGTATCTATCTATCTATCCTTTATCTATCTATCTATCCTTTATCTATCTATCTATCTATCTATCTATCTATCTATCTATCTATCTATCATTTATCTATCTATCCTTTATCTATCTATCTATCTATCTATCTATCTATCTATCTATCATTTATCTATCTATCATTTATCTATCTATCTATCTATCTATCTATCTATCTATCTATCTATCTATCCTTTATCTATCTATCTATCTATCTATCTATGTATCTATCTATCTATCTATCCTTTATCTATCTATCTATCCTTTATCTATCTATCTATCTATCTATCTATCATTTATCTATCTATCCTTTATCTATCTATCTATCTATCTATCTATCTATCTATCTATCCTTTATCTATCTATCTATCTATCTATCTATCTATCTATCTATCTATCTATCTATCTATCTATCTATCTATCTATCTAGATATAGATAGATGTGTCACTGTGTGTCACTGAGCATTCCTTTCCTAGTTACAGCTCAATGCACAGGCAGGATCTGATCCATGTAGATTTTCCTGCTCGCTGCACCCCTCTGAGCACATTTCCAGAATATTTGTGGTTGCTGGGAGGATGCAGCTATTGTATCTAACCTGTCTGACGGTGGTTTGTGACCCCTCCCTTAAAAAAATACTAAACCGACCAATATCAAAGTACACGGCTGTTATAGGGACATTCTGGGCACCGCGAGGTGCAATGTGCATGTAGAGAACAGCTCGTTACGGAGGGTAATTCATCTAATTTTTTGTTAAAATAATAACGATTTATGTTCCAAAATCTTTCTCCGAACCTGCAGTATTTGCATTTTTTTCTCCCAAAACACTGTATGTAATGTCATGACTTGGGCTTCTGGGAGTTGTGATTCAGCAGTCAGTATTCTATGATTAGCTACCTTCCTTTCTACCTCTACCCTTACCTCTCGTGTCACTATACCTCACTCCCTCAAGGAGCAGGGAACCCAACCCCTCTGTTCCTGTGCGTTCAACTTGTCTGGTCACAAATACTTGTTTATTAGTCCACTTGTTATACAGCGCTGCGGTATTTGTTGGAGCTTTATTAATATTAATGATAATAACAAAAAACTGTCAATTGAACTAATTCCCCCAGAAACCCCTCCGGTGTCTGTAAAGCACTGCTTTATGGGAAAACCCAGAATTGCTACAGAAATTTACGTTACCTCCATGTTGGGCTAAGTTACGTCCAGAGCCGGCCAGAGTTCACTACACAAATCACTGCAGCAAATGTAGGAATTTCATATTTACTTACGCTTTTTAAAATGTATTTATTTTTAATTCCTTTTAATCCATTGTATGTGTATTTCTTTATTTATTTGTATAATGCATTAAAAACGTTCAGCTGCCTCGTGTTGTATCTCTTTAATATGAACAGAGCAGGTATCCATTAATGCCCTGAATGCACTGTGGGGTTTAATCGCTTAAAGAAATATTGTAGGCACCATACCCACTTCAAAGGATTGAGGTGAATATGGTGACTGGAGTCTGTGGGCGCCTGGTCCC